>NC_079432.1:7167379-7237379 GCF_026213295.1 Gadus chalcogrammus | reverse complement strand
CATAATATTTCAATTCATTCGACTTTATTCTCAAAATTGTAGTATGACTTCAATTCGAGAATAGTTTGACTTTACTTTTTATCAACGTGGCCTAATAGATATATATTCTTAAATTTGATTAAATATTATTACTAAATATGGACTGATCATGGACCATAGCACATATTACATGCAGTTTTAAAAATGTAGGATAAGATGTAAACATGGACTCAAATACTCCTCTATTGGCTAATCGATGCTATTGTATGAGTAACCTGTCATATGCCGTTTTGTGTTACCAGGTAATGCCAATCAAACATTATCGCGACCGATGGGTTGTATGCCAGCATAAACGGTGTCTTCATTCTCTGTCTCCCACTTCCTGTCCGCCATGCCAGCAAGCGTTAAGTCAGCGTAGGTGACATCCTCTGCAGTGGCGGCCCCATCCTTAAAACACAAACATACACGCATGAATATGCACATGCAAACATGAACCCACGTGCAAACACACACATGCACACACACACTCACGCACTCACGCACTCAGATAGGGTTATAGTTGGAAGAATCATTGTTTAAGAAAGTGTAGAATTAATTGAAATACCACTGTAAGAAGTGTATGTATGTACTCACCGTATTGATCACAGTGTTAACATGCAAGGGAGTCTCTGGACAGGCAACAAGCTGGTCATCTGAAATTATTAAAAAAAATATTAATGTAAAACGGTATTAAAAGGGTTGAATAATTCGCAAACCATGTTTATGAATCATTTGGCTACTGAGGCCAAATGAATCTCAAGAACCCCAAGTCTGCATTTATCATTTAACAACCGAGAATCTCTGTTGTGCTATTTTAACACGTCTATTCATGTGAGCTTTGGAGGTTTAAATAGCGTGTTAGCGTCTGAGAACTATGCAAACACATGTTGCCATAACCTCAGTTTTCTTAAGCATTGTGTGAGGTGAAGCAATCTGCCGTTGCACATGACCGCATTGCCTCGTGATGTGCTGATGTGCTCGACGTGTGTCTATGTGTATGTTGCGCTGCATCCAGGAACTTGAGGAAACCTACTTGGTTTCCTCTTCTTCTTCTTCCACACTACGATCAGAGCAAGCACCACCATCATGGCACAGCCCACCACTGCCACAGAGATGATCAGCTCTCTGTTGTCGACACCGCCCCCGTCTGTCCAAAAAAATAAACAGTTAACAACCGTCTTGCTGAAGCCATCTGTGCATTGGGCTCTATTGGATTGTTACTTTTGTTGGTGCTTACATCTGTTAGGCCTCAATCATGGTATTAAAAGAAACAATCAAGGTAATTGAATGCAGTCATGGTGGTATTATAAGACAGTTTGGATAAGGGTCCACCAAATATGGAATACTGACTATATTGTACTACAAAAAAAAAAAGCCCAAACAAAAGATGGTAAAAAAAACTAAGTAACTAAACATTAGAAAGACACGCTTTATTCAGTGTATGTTTACTTGTTGTTGTCTATCCATATTATAGTTTTGTTAAGATAAAAACTTTATTGACATGCTGTATATTTTATTGTAGCAGGATAGCAGTACCTTGTTCGTCGTTTTCTAATTTAGGCATGGGAAGGCCTCTTCCCTTAACTGTGTGAAGACAAATCAAACATTGAACAAATCATCCGTGTGAAGACTAAAACGCAGGAGCCAAAGGTATTTACCACACCAAGTTGTGTGTCTGTGATTGAGTGAGTAATTGAGTGATTGAATGAGTGAGTGAGTGAGTGAGTGAGTGAGTGAGTGAGTGAGTGAGTGAGTGAGTGAGTGAGTGAGTGAGTGACAGAGAGAGAATGGTGATCTTTTCCACACCTCGGATACGGACGGGGAACTCCACCCTGCTCTGGACCTGGTGTTTGACCAAAGCCAGGCAGCTGAAGCGGCTGCCAGGCTGAATGTTGACCCTCAGCCGGACTTCCCATTTGGTGCCCGACTGTCCGGCGAGCATGTGGTCCGGTCGGTTATCATCCTGCCACTTGAGAGACAAACCTCCATACAGAGAGCTGAAACGCTGATCAGGTCCCTGGTACGTGACCAGACTACAGCTTAAGGTAACATTGGCTCCGGGCAACCAGTTAGACCGCGGCTTGGAGGAAACTGAAAGAATACAACAAAACAACAAATGCTTTTTTGTTTTGCGTGGTGCAGTTTGGGCAATATATATCTGAGATTATTAGCGAGGAATACGTCTTTCATTCAGAGAACACACCTGCAGCACAATCCCTCCCTGTGGGTTCAAGACCAATACCACCCCTTTAGACAGACATCTCACTATCTGACCAACACTTGACCGCCACGTCATTGCTTTTATAACACTTGAATATAAGAACTTACTTTGTTATGGTGCTTCCACACTGCATGAACAGACACCCACAAACACCTTCATACTGTCGGACCCCGTGGTGGTGGTCAGATTAAGTTTTTGGTTAGTTACCATGTCCCTTCGATGACGCCGAATTTAGGCATACCTTCTACAGTTGGGTGTTGATGTTTGTTGGGGCAGTATGCAGCACTTTGAATTATAAAACTGAACTCATTAGAAAAATAAAATCTTAGTCTGACACCTTTCTGGTTCCTTTAGCTACCCACCACATGCAAAGTAAACATACAAACAGTCTTCAGGCACATGTGCATTACTCACCAGTAATTAGAGACAGAATTTGCAATTCATCCGAATCTGTACTGCACCAATATGCTCCAACATCGACTTTGGTGATGTTGTTGATGTGTAAAGAACAATCTGACCAAATGATAAATCTACCAGTGTTTGCGTCTTCTCTTCTGGAGATACTAGAGATAAGGGTTGTACCACTTTTCGTGTTATGAGACCATTGTATGTCGGAGCAGGATCTCTCCAAATGAGAGACGCAGGGCAGGTTAACTGTGTGACCCACTCCCCCCACCACGAGGTGGTTTTTGGTTACAGCTGTAAAGATATGTAGACAAATTGTGACAGATATTAAAAAAACACACAATGTAAGCTATATTATGTCTCCAGTTAGATATAATATCATATTGAAAGTTGTGTTAATTATCCTTACCGGTGTGAATGAGGGCAATAAGTAGCAGCCCGATTGAACAAAGAGGAACTCCAAGCATGTTGTTCCTACGCTTTATTACGGAGACGGACTCCTGTATTCTATTATGTTCGGTAAGATGTATTCTTAGTCAACACAGAGACAGCTTCCTGAATTGGCCAACAGTCTCTGACCCCCAGACTTGGCATTACCTCCTTATTTGATAGGCCCTGGGTTGCTTCTCTAATATGCTCATAGAACATTGAGTAAGTCATATCTCTGAGTAAAGAGCAATGGAAATTACCTCAATTACGACGTGACAATGGATTTATATAATATCTGAGATAGAATCATCATAAATCATTTCG
Organism: Gadus chalcogrammus; assembly: GCF_026213295.1. Classification (NCBI taxonomy): domain Eukaryota; kingdom Metazoa; phylum Chordata; class Actinopteri; order Gadiformes; family Gadidae; genus Gadus; species Gadus chalcogrammus. The sequence continues at coordinate 7,233,982 of NC_079432.1, read as the reverse complement.
GCCACAATTCCACAGATTCAGGCTGTTTCTTGTGCGGGATATTGAATGAGTCTAAAATATATATATATATATGCCTATAAACAAACAGAAATATTGAGTATCTTCATTGAAAATATTGAGGCATTCATATATTTAAGCAATAGATCACGACAGGCTGTGGTATGTGCTCATTATACCACTGTTAAGGGGCGTGGGCCGGCGACCCCCTTCACAGTGTTTTTTTTTTTTTTTCTGAAATTCAATTAATTATTATTAATTAATTATTTTATTGACATTGAACAGAAAATTGAACGTTGAAAGTACATGGATTCTGTGAGCCATCTGTTGTTTAAAGGAAAACCATACCCTAAAACAAATTATTTTAGATGAAAAGTGGTATGAACTGATCATGGACCATAGCACATCTTACATGCATTTTTTAAAAAAGGATAACATGTACTAATTTGGCCCTCTTGGTAATCTATGCTATTGTATGAGTAAACTGTTATAGGCCGTTTTGGGTTGCCAGGTCATGCCAATCAAACATCGGTGGCTTCACTTTCTGTCTCCCACTTCCTGTCCGCATCGCCTGCAACCGTTATGTCAGCATGGGTGACATCCTCTGCAGTGGCGGCCACATCCTTAAATCACAAACATATACACACGAATTTGCACATGCATACATGAACCCACAGGGGCGGCCTTCCCTACAGGTGGGTTAGGCGGCCGCCTAGAGCGCCATCTAGAGGGGGAGCGCAAAATAATGCGCCCGAAAAAAAAAAAAAAAAAAAAAAAAAAATATTTCCCTCCTGGCGCATATTTTTGCGCCCCTTATATATCTCCAACCAATATTTTGACATTAAAAAAAATAAATCTAACATTAGGGTAAAATTAGCCAAAAATCGAAAACGGAAGGGGAACCTACCTCCTTGGTTTCGTCAGAACATGCTAGTACTATAAGGCGTTTGGTTAGAGTGTTTTCAAGAATCGAGAATCAAGAACGAAATCAAGAAAATGAAGAGGCAAAAGCCATCCGGGGCGCAATTTTTTCCTCCGTGGATTTTATTCTTGAATTAATGTTTGTTCATCGTTGCGATCGTTGTGTTTATGTGAAAGAAATGCAGTTACAGGGCAAAACAGTTTTTCAAGGTTGCAATTCAGTTTTCGTGGGGAATGAACAAACTTTTTTTTTTAATTTTTTTTATTATTATTATTATTATTCTTTTTTTTTTTTGCGGAGGGGGGGGGGGCGCCAGGAGTGAAGCTCGCCTAGAGCGCCAAATGTGCTGGGGCCGCCCCTGTGAACCCACACACACACCAACACACACACACAAGTTTAAGAAAGTGTAGAATAAATTAAAATACCACTGTAATTGAGGATGAGGACGACCACTGTAAGAAGTGCATGTATGTACTCACAGTATTTATTACAGTATAAACATCCAGTACACTCTGGACATGCAGCAAGCTGGTCATCTGTAATTAAATTCAAAATATGTAAAACGGTATTAAAAGGGTTGAATAAATTGCATCCATGTTTCGGACTCCTGAATGATTTGGCTATTGAAGCCATATGAAACTCAATAACCTCAAGTCTGCAATTAACAACCGAGAATCTCTGCTGTGCTATTCTAACGCGTCTATTCATGTGAGCTATTATAATAATAATAATTGATCCATTTTTTATAGAGCTTTTCTAAATACTCAAAGACGCTTTACAAATAAGAAAGGAATACATAGACAGTACAGACAATCAAACAAAAGGGAAAAAAATAAATAGGCAACACATTAAGAGAGCGGGAGAGAGTGGAAGATGGCGGAGAATGATTTGTCAAATGTTGCAGGTGGTTCTGAAGAGATAGGTTTTAGGTCGACTTTTGAATGAACATAGTGTATCAGAGTTTCGGATGGCCAGAAGGAGGGAGTTCCAGAGGGTAGGGGCGCTATGGAAATTTGAATAGCGTGTTAGCGTTTGAGAACTATGAAACCACATGTTGCCATAACCTGATGTTCTCTATGTGTGTCCAAACTGTCCATGTGTACTTTGCGCTGCATCCAGGAACTTGAGGTAACCTACTTGGCTTCCTCTTCTTCTTCTTCACTAGGATCAGAGCCAGCACCACCGTCATGGCACAGCTCACTACTGCCACGGCGATGACTCGGCCGATCACTTGGCAGTAGCAAGCGTCCCCGTCTGTCCAAATAATATACAGTTAACAACCGTCTAGCTGAACTCATCTGTGCATTGGGCTCTTTTGGCTTGTTACTTTTGTTGGTGCTTAAAATTTGAAATATATTTCCACATCTACATGGTGGGCTCAATTGTCAGGCCTAAATCATGGTATTAAAATAAACTATCAAGGCAAATGTATGCAGACATGGTATTGTAAGACAGTTTGGATGAAGGGTCCACCAAATATGAGATACTACGGAGCCCCTCTGGTGACATCTGGGAAAAATAAATAAATCAGTTTGCCCGATTTAGTGATCTGTTTTCCCGACTTAATAATCTGTTTTCCCGATCTAGTGATCTGTTTTCCCGACTTAGTGATCTGTTTGCATGATTTAATAATCTGGTGACACAATTTAATAAATTAAGGGAACGAGATAACTAATTTGTGGGAACAAGATAATTATTTTGTGGCCACAGTTTAATAATTCGTGGGAACGAGATACTTATGTTGTGTTTTATGTTGTGGTTGTCTATTGTTGCAGCAGGGGTTAGACGCATGTCGTTCTATTTTAACCTCGGAATGAATTACAATAACATTCTAAAGTCACTTGCTGTTAGGCAAGGGGTTCTAATAAGTAAGAGGCACTTAATTAGGCAGCGGCTGCTAAAAATGCACGGGTACAGCCGAAGACAATATGATGACCTCGGTGACGTGATAGAGGATGGACCTCGTTTTGACAGCTACACCAGCACCAAGTGTCGGGGCGGACCTTAGAAGCCACCGAACTCCTCTAGGCCTCCATAAAGTAGCCTCCAATGACATGTGGATCACTGCTGGTGTATGCCGCTTTAAGCCAAATTATTTTACGGGAAAAGCTGTCTATGCAACCATTGATGCAGATTCCATATGGTTTTCATTTATAATCGGTATGCCAGATATAATTATCATTTGCAAGGATGCCAAATGATAATTAATAATTTCATGTATTTGCTGTACATCCATCTGTATCCATGCAGGTTTCCATTTCCCTTCAGCTGTTGCATGATAAAGTCTATCTCGTCACCGAGGTCATCATATTGTCTTCGACTGTACCCGTGCATTTTTAGCAGCCTAATTAAGTGCCACTGCCTCTTACTTGTAATAACTCCTTGCCTAACAGCAAGTGACTTTAGCATGTCATTGTAATTCATTCCGAGGTTAAAATAGAATGATATCTCTTCTATCTTGTCCATAGCCGACATGCGTCTAACCCCTGCTGCGACAATAGACAACACAGCCACACTCAAATTATTAAACTGTGGCCACAAAATAATTATCTTGTTCCTTCAAATGATTAAACTGTGGCCACAAATTAATTATCTTGTTCCCACAAATTATTAAACTGTGGCCACAAATTAATTATCTCGTTCCCGCAATTTATTAAATTGTGGCCACAGATTATCAAGTCATGCAAACAGATCACTAAGTCGGGCAAACAGATATATCTTTTTTTCCTAGATGTCACCAGGGGGCTCCGTAAGATACTGACTACATTGTACTGATAAAAAAAAGGCCAAAGAAAAGATGGGAAAAAACAACTAAGTAACTAAACAGAAAGACAAGCTTTATTCTATGAGGGGCCGCATGGGACATAAGTCATACTTCGTCTTACACACACTATTATAACCTCACATATACACCACTATACTCATACACACACACTATTATACTCCTTTTACATGCATGTATGAGACTGTATAGTCGTGTATGTGAGAGAGTATAGTAATGTATATGAGAGAGTATAGTAGTGTGGGAGAGAGTATATAGTTGGGTATGTGAGAGAGAATAGTAGTGTGTGTGAGAGAGTATAGTTGTTTATGCAAGAGAATATAGTAGTGTGTGTGAGAGAGAATGATATTGTTTGTGAGAGAGTATAGTAGTGTGTGTGAGAGAGTCTGAATGAAACGGAAGTGAGTTTGATTCCTCAGTTCCTGATTAGCTGACAGAAGAGGCGGTAGCTGCTGGCGCTCAAAATACGTGCTCAGTGGGTCGGATAACCCACTGCGTTTGGTTATCCGACGTCTCTGACCCTTCCACATTAATCTGATTGTCCAGATTGAACCGCGACTTGGAGCTTTGAGTCCCTCCGGCGGGCACCGGGACCTAGCTCCGGGGGCCGGTGGGACCTCCTGCACCTCCTCGCCGGAGGAGATCCGGGAGTCCGCCATGGCAACAATCCCTTTCTCCTCCATGTCAATCTGGACTTCAGGACCCCCCGCCGGAGCTCCCGGACTGCTCTAGATTAGAATATTTTATAGAACGGATGATATTATGAATCCCGAACGACTGCGTCAATTTCTCTGACGTCTCTGGTACCGCCACAACACGTAGAGTCTGGCCATGGTTGAGAATTAATTGGCGGTCACAAGAGGAAGCCTCTCTCAAACGAACAACCCGACCAAATAATTTTTTGATGTGAACGCAGCATAACAGAATAGCTGGAAATTCCAGAGTGAAATGACAGCGCAGTATTTTGAGCTTCTCTGCTGTCAGACAATCAGGAACTGAGGGATCAAATACACTTCCGTTTCCAACCAGGTCTCACAGGAATCCGTGAAATGACAACGGGCGCTTAACTCAAAATCTGTGGTGGCCTCACGGAAACACTCAAATTTCCTTGATATGGCCACGGTTTTTGCTCAAATGCAAGTTGATGACACTCATATTCCGTGGCACACACACAGATGATCCCCATTTCAATGAACGAGTCGACCACGGGCGCTTAACTCAAAGTCTGTGGTGGCCTCACAGAATCACTTAAATTGTCTGTGATATGCCAACGGAATTTGTTCCAATGCAAGTTAAGGATACTCATATTCCGTGGAGGGATCCGTGAAAGGAGCATAGCCTATATATATACATAGGCTATGCTCCGACGCGTATATATACATACGTATATAAGAAAGAGATTCATACTGACAGTATGGCACTATATCCCTGTTCTCGCCCATGCACCCATCTTGAATTTAATAGACCATTATTTTTTGCTTCGAGGAGGTCTGGTGGTCTCCGCATATAATAAATAAATAAATAAACATCTATATATAACAAAATAAATAAATATCTATAAATATGTATGTTTATTAATATCTATATAAATATATATATATATACACATACATATTTATAAATAGGCCTATTATTTATTGATTTTGTTGCTTCGAGGAGGTCTGGTGGTCTCCGTAAATAATAAATAAATAAATAGGTATGTATGTACCTATTTACATACATACATATTTATATTTATTTATTTATTTATTATGTACGGAGACCACCAGACCTCCTCAAAGCAACGACAGTGGTCAAGAAGGGCAGGCGAGAATATAGGGATATAGTGCCATACCGTCAATATGAATTTCATTCATTTCCGAGAGGACGGTCAATGGTCAGATACAGATCTCGTTATCACAATCATTTATATCGATGTATATAGATGTTCATAGATGTTCATTTATTTATTTATTATAAAGGGAGACCACCAGACCTCCTCGAAGAAACGAAAATGGTCTATTAAATTCAAGATGGGTGCATGGGCGAGAACAGGGATATGGTGCCATACCGTCAATATGAATTTCATTCATAGGCAATGGTCATTTCACGGATCCCTGTGAGACCAGGTGACGCGCAGCGTGAAGTCCATTAATTCCTGATAATGGACACTTCGAAGGGCATTATCCCGCTTATACCACGATCACTTGCCAAAGAAAATAAATTAAGACCATTCATTTATATTTTCCTGTGTTTTACATTCCAAATTAAAGTTTTTCACAAGCCATAACTTTGTTTCGCTGGTAACGCCTGAGGGTTTGACTAATTCCTGGGACAACCATTACCCTCCCGCAAGGTTCTCATTCAATGGATCGTTGTTCACTACTCCAGTAATTAGGTGGGACCTTAGCTACGACTTGGCAACGGGTTAGGGTTAGGGTTCGGTGAGGGTTAGGGTTAGGGTTAGGGTTAGGGTTAGGGACAAATCAAACATTGAACCAATCATCCGTGTGAAAACTAAAACGCAGGAGCCGATGGTATTTACTACACCAAGTTGTGTGTGAGTGAGTGATTGAGTGATTGAGTGATTGAGTGAGTGAGTGAGTGAGTGAGTGAGTGAGTGAGTGAGTGAGTGAGTGAGTGAGTGAGTGAGTGAGTGAGTGAGTGAGTGAGAGAGTGAGTGCGAGAGTGAGTGAGTGACAGAGAGACCGGTGATCGTTTCCACACCTCTGATACGGACGGGGAACTCCACCCTGTTCTGGACCTGGCGGTTGACCAAAGCCAGGCAGCTGAAGCGGCTGCCACGCTGAATGATGACATTCAGCCGGACAGCACATCTGCTGATCCTCTGTTCAACGAGGATGTAGTCCGGTCGGTTATCATCCTGCCACTTGAGAGACATACCTTGATACAGAGGGTCAGAACACCAACCAGGCCCCTCGAATGTGTTGAGTTGACAGCTTAAGGTAACGTTGGCTCCAGGCAATAGGTCAGACCTCAGTAGGGAGGAATCTGAAAGAATACAACAAAACTTCAAATGCTTTTTTTTTTTGTTGCATGGTACAGTTTGGGAAATATGTCCTAGATTGTTAGCGAGGAATAAAGCTTTCATTCAGAGAACACACCTGCAGCACAACTCCTCCCTGTGGGTTCAGGACCCATACTACCTCTTCTGACAGACATCTCACTATCTGACCACTACTTGACCGCCACATCACTGATTTTATCAACACTTGAATTTAAGAACTTACTTTGTTATGGTGCTTTGTGCAGCTTTTCCTTCCCATTCAGTCAGTCTTTCATTGACTCAGTCGCGTTTAAACTGTTTTGTTGCAGTAAAATATTAATCAAAACTAAAAGTGTAAGGCTTCTGCATAATGTCGGTGTTTAGGAAATATGTGATTGCTGTACGGGGTTTGCTTATTCACCGTCTTAAAAATACAACTAGAGGCCCGGGAGCGGGCCTCTAGGAAGCCCGCTCCCGTCCGGCGACAGCTATATGGCGTTGGTGCGTTTGCGAATGATGGTCTGAATATTGACTTTGTATGTAGTGGCATGTTTCCATGCAAGAATGTTAACTGTAAGGCCTGATGTATTAATATTTGTTATTGGTGCCTTTTAACTCTGTTTGATGCATATTTGTTGAATGATATGTAAACACCCAGTCTGTGTAGTGTAATGGTATGTACCAATTTGGGGTTGGTCTGTCTAGCAAATATAATGGATGTGTGTTAGTTGAATAGAGAGGCTCTTGATGGACAGAAGCTATACTATACTATGCTTTCTTGCAGCGGTGTAAGGTATGGAGCGTACCTACATCCTGCCCAGTGACGTGCAGTCAGGGTAGGCAGACTGCACGTCACTGACCAAATTCAAACGTAAAAATGTTTATTAAATAATTGTATTTAATAAACTTGTATTTGTATTTGTACCGAGTATTCTTGTGTTTTATATATGCAATATATACGTTATTCCAATTGTTTAGACGTTACGATGACAATTGTATCAGTTACGCAACATCAAATAAAAAAAACCGGTAGAATAAGCAGTGACTTTACTTTCCATTCATTGTGAACGGCAACGAAAAACTAATGTGGCGCATGCGCACTTCGATCCTGTATTCTTTCACATCTACGCCGAAAGGCACAACTCTGCTGTGCCTTTGTACGTAAATATGTTATGCCAGTAATCATCTACGCTACGTATCAAACATGGACCAATCGAAATCGAGATATTACTGGACATTTGCGCAGCTGACGTCATTACACCGGCTACATGTAATCCCCGCGAAACTCAAAAAGTTAAAATGACAGCAGCGACATCTACCGATATTTTAGAGCTAAGAAATTTCTCTAAACTCAACTTTACTAGCAAAAATGAGCTACTGGCAAAAGGGAGGCCTATGCCAACACTTGATGCACTCTTGCAGAAAAAGGGACCGAAAATTGTTCGCTCGTTTCAAACGGATTGGTACGAGAAAAAGGATTGGCTTTGTGGCTGTGCTGCCTGCTTTTTTCATCCAGTCAGACTGTTTGGACTGCAACGGGATGCTGTGATTTAAACAACCTGCCCGCAGCAATAAATGAGGTAATCTGGCTTTCATAACTCAGTGCCTACCCACTTACTGACTTCACCGCACGTCACTGATCCTGCCGGAGGTGGTGGTCAGATTACGTTTTTGGTGAGTCACCATGTCCCATCGGTGTCGCCTAATTTAGGCAAACCTTCTATTGGGTGATGGTGTTTGTTGGGGCAGTGTGAAGCACCTTGAATTATAAAACTGAATTTATTAGAATAATCTTGGTCTGACACCTTTCTGGAACCTTTAGCTACCCTGCACATGTAAAGTAAACGTAGAAAAGGTCTTAAGGCCCATAGGCATTACTCACCAGTGATAAGAGACAGATATTGCGTCTCATTCACATCTTTGCTGCACCCATAGCCTCCGACATCGACTTCGGTGATGTTGTTGATGTGTAAAGAACAATTGGACAAAATGTTAAATCTACCACTGTTGGCTGCTTCTCTTCTTGGGATTTCAGCGACAAGGGTACTTGCAACACCTGGCGTGCTATGATGATACCATCGTATGTCTGAGCAGGATCCGTCCAAAGGAGAGACGCACGGGAGGATAACTGAGTGACCTACTCCCCCCATCACGAGGTGGCTTTTGGTTACAGCTGTCAAGATTTGCAGACAAAATGTGACAGATATTAAGAAGCACACAATGTACTGTATATTGTATCTCCAGTTAGATATAACATCATATAGAAGGTTGTGTTCATTATCCTTACCGGTGTGAATGAGGGTAACGAGTAGCAGCCCGATGGAACAAAGAGGAACCCCAAACATTTGGTTACTCCGCTTTATTACTGAGTCCTGTTTCTGTTGTGTCTGTTAAGATGTAGTGATAGTCAAGACAGCGACAGCTTCCTGAATTGGCCAACATTCTCTGAATTAATACTTGACATAACCTCCTTATTTGGTAGGCCCTGGGTTGCTTCCCTAATATGCTCATAATACATCTAGTACGTCATATCTCTGAGTAAAGAGCAACGGAAATCATCTCAATGACTGTGTGACAATGGATTTATATGTTAAATCTACCACTGTTGGCTGCTTCTCTTCTTGGGATTTGAGCGACAAGGGTACTTGCAACACCTGGCGTGCTATGATGATACCATCGTATGTCTGAGCAGGATCCGTCCAAAATATATTTATTGATTGACGAGATGCATTTAATTTAATTTAAATAATATCTTCGAAAGACTTGAAGGATAGAAAATAATTTAGGGCACAATACACTGATTCAGGCTGTCTTGTGAGCGATATTGTATGAGTCTAAAATATATATATAGGCCTATGTAGGAACAAAAATATTGAGCGGCTTCATTGAGAATATTGAGGGATTTATAAATTAGAAATTATATATAATTATTCCAAAAAAATATTTTACTGCAAACAATTGATGAACTGACATTTTAGTTCGATTTTCAAAAAATAACCATTCCATAACCATATTTAAATAGAATTCAGCTTTCAAGAAATAATAGTGAAAATACTGCATTTTGGAGAGCAGCTGAACTCAATTAACGTAATGACACTTAAAAGAGCTTTAAAAAAAATGGTGCGCAGCTTGGCTAACCCACACCCTCTTACATAATAGTCATGGTTGCGGTCGGAAAGTCAAATGAAATACATCCTGTATCCTTCCCTAACCTGTTTTCCTTTACCTCGATGGGAAACGTCGTAAGGTCAAGGAAAAATGGAAAGGGCTAGGAGGATTTAGGGAAAGACAACCGCGGTGCTTAGGGAACCCCACTGTACAACACTAGGCCACGTCTTTAGACCGCTAAAAGCGCATCATACTCTGCCCAATGCTTTCTAACGTGCTGTTTAAAGCAGGCTATAAAAACGTGGATAACACGTTGACAAAAAGCATACTCAATTGCTTCAGTTGGAAGTGAAATAATAAAAGGAATATAGGCTACCACTCACAAAGGAGGAATTAAATAGTTGTCACATTGATAATGGTGGCTCACACTCACACTCCTGTCCCCCTATTCTATAGACATAGATCTCAATAAGTATGATTGCATGAAAATAATTGTCGGGTCCTGTTCATCATTTGTTTTTTGTGAATGTTCCAGTGGTCCAGTGTAACCTATGCTTAAGGATATGAGAAAAGAAGCATTGAATCATCTTTCGTTAGCATGAAGAGAATTCAAAGAGGTTTTATCATGGGTGCCACTTGAAGTCAGTTAAACATTGCAAAGCAAAAAGGACCGCATGGCTGTATACCGCCAGAGAATGTCTAAATGGAAGACAGGCCGTAGACAGGCTCTGGTACCACTCTGTAGTTCAAGTTAATCCTGACCCTCTACAGCGCCCCCTGTGTCTATACCCCAACATAAAACCAGGCACAATCATAGGATGCTTTGTGTAATACTACTCCAATACTACATTAAAAAACATTCCCACATGACATACATGTTATTATAGTCTACCCCTAACAGTACTGCCAGATGAGGAAGATATTTCATGACTCTATATATATACTTTTTATTTTAATAAGTTTGTAAGGGGTAGAGAAGGATTATGAGTGTACCTAGTCAACAAAAGGAGACATAAGAAAAAGCCACTTGATACTGATCCTTGCTGATCTCCACGAAAAGTTTCAGAGGCCAGTTAGAAAAATATGTAATAATATATTTCAGCTATTTATCTTGATAAAATCCATCCACAGCAAAACTGGACTGAATATATCTATTTAAAAAGAACATGGCAATGCTAACATTCAAAAAACACATTTAGATTGAAAAATATCTGTATATGTACACATACACATTATATATATATATATATATATATATATATATATATATATATTTACACAACCCGGTAATTTAAACCCATCTAGCATCCATCTCATTCCATCGAAATTACTTACAGTAGATATTGCATCTGAGACTTATTGCCTGGGCGACTCACTCATCGTTTTCACCATGGGATTCATGGTCACCAATATCTTTCCATGGATAAGACACTGCGTAGCTGCATAGTTTTCCTTTCCAGTTAGTCTTCGACACACCACATCCACCAATCACACAACACAGCAGCAGCAGATCCCAGACCCCATGGGGTCATAAGACCGATACATACAGAATATCTTGAGTACTTAGGTAATTTGTGACGTTGTCCTATCCCGTAGCTTCAACAAGTAGATGGTCTTTGCATTACAGTCAAAAGTAGAAACTTACAGACTGCATTCCACCATTTCCCCTTCTTGTGTCAATTGTGATGTTTCCAAATCCTTCAGCCTTTACAAGTGGATGGTCTTTGCGTGTACATTCAAAATGCAAATTAACTGCCTTCATTCAACCCTTTCACATCCATGTACAACACCGGTCCTTTGCTTTTCCCCATTCTGACATCAGAGATCCTCCCATCCAGAAAGTGTGGGTTGTGTATTTTTTGTACAATGGAGGAAGGATGAAATAGATCATCAAATGTGCTTTGTTATTACTGCATAAGGCAAACCAAATCAGCTTTTTGGTTAAGAACAAAACAAAACTGTTTTAGAACTTCAGACAAAGCACACATCTCAGACATACAAAGAAGGGGTTGATCTCGACTAAACCATGATCAGTACGTGCAGTGCCCGGCACATCGAATTAACACTAACACCCAAAATTATACATCACAAGTTAAAATATGAATAGTTACTACTATATCTTTGCAGAAAGAGATTTCATTGGTTCACAGCCGTCAATGTGATTACCAAACCCTACACATTCATTATCTGACTACGACACAAAAAAAGAGACATGACGTCGCAAATGAATAGCAATGTGTGAAACTGGGCCAAGGTTAAACCTTTAAACCACACAAATGATAGAAGGGCATTAACATAACACATTAACATAGCACACTCAAATAACGACTTTTATTCTCAGAATATTACTACTATTTCTCTTTATATACACATATATATAAAAAATATAAAAGAGAAAATGAAAATCTGGACTGGGACATTCATGCGCAGACTGAAAAAAACCTGACGTGCCACACCAAAGGCTGCCGCTGGAGGCTAATCCAAAAGGCTACACCCAGAAAGTACATGAATCCTGTGAGCCATCTGTTATTTTAAAGGAAAACCGAACCCTAAAACCAGGGCCTGGTGCTGGCCGTTTCGGTGCCCTACGCGAGCGGGGGGGGGGGGGCGCCTCTTTTTATATATTAGGTAAAAACATCTAATTTGCCGAAATTGAGTGATAGGTTATAGGGCCTACAATTAAGAAAAAACTACGGTGGGCCTCTTCATAACTAATTTATATATTTTTGTAATTCAATAATGTAATAATATATATGTATATTTTCTTTTTACAAACCTTAATTTTTGGTACTCCCCCCAGGTACTTTCTGCCCTACGCACTCTGCGTACTCTGCGTATAGAGAGTGGCGGGCCTGCCTAAAACAAATTATTTTAGATGAAATGTGATGTAGTGGCCGGGTTATATCATAGTGGTATGGACTGATCAGGGACCATAGCACATCTTACATGCAGTTTTAAAAACGACCGATGGGTTGTATGCCAGCATAAACGGTGTCTTCACTCCCTGTCTCCCACTTCCTGTCCGCCATGCTGGTAAACGTTACGTCAGCGTAGGTGACATCCTCTGCAGTGGCAGCCACATCCTTAAAACACAAACATACACGCATGAATAAGCACATGCAAACATGAACCCACGTGCAACACACACACACACACACACACACACACACACACACACACACACACACACACACACACACACACACACACACACACACACACACAGGGTTATAGTTGGAAGAATATAAGTTTAATTAAGTATGGAATTCATTAAATTACCACATTAAGAAATGTATTTACTCACAGCATTTATTACAGTATTATCATTCAGGGGAGTCTCTGTACGGGCAACAAGCTGGTCATCTGAAATTAAATAGAAAAATATGAATGTAAAACGGTATTGAAGGGGTTATAATTCGCAAACCATGTTTCGGAATCCCCAATCATTTGGCTATTGAAGCAATATGAAACTCAAGAGCCTCAAGTCTGCATTTATCATTTAACCCCAGATAATCTCTGTTGTGCTATTGCTATGTTGCCATAACCTCAGTTTTCTTTAGCATTGTGTGAGGTGAAGCAATCTGCTCTACGTGTGTATGTGTATGTTGCACTGCATCCAGGAACTTGACGAAACCTACTTGGTTTCCTCTTCTTCTTCTTTTTCTTCATTAGGATCAGAGCCAGCACCAATGTCATGGCACAGCCCACTACTGCCATAGAGATGATCACCTCTCTGTTGCCACCGTCCCCGTCTGTCCAAATAATATACAGTTTACAACGGTCCAGCTGAACCAATCTGTGCATCGGGCTCTATTGGCTTGATACTTTTGTTTGTGCTTAAAATTTGATTGTATTGCCTCTTCTACATGGTGGGCTCAAAAGTTAGGCCTAAATCATGGTATTAAAATAAACCATCTAGGCTATTGTATGCAGTCATGGTATTGTAAGACAGTTTTGATAAGGGTCCACCAAATATGAAATACTGACTATATTGTACTAATATTTTTTTTTAAAAAGTAAGTAACTAAACATTAGAAAGAGAAGCTTTATTCAGTGCCTGTTTGCTTGTTGGTGTGTATCCACATTATAGTTTAGTTTAAATAAAAACTGAATTCACCAGCTACATTGGATCCCCCATCATGACCTTGATCGTCGTTTTCTGAGTTAGGCATGGGAAGGCCTCTTCCCTTAACTGTGTGAAGACAAATCAAACATTGAACAAATCATCCGTGTGAAGACTTAAACACAGGATCCAATGGTATTTACTACACCAAATTGTGTATCTATGAGTGAGTGAGAGTGTGAGTGAGTGAATGAGTGAGTGAGTGACAGAGAGAGACTGGTGATTCTTTCCACACCTCGGATACGGACGGGGAACTCCACCCTGTTCTTGACCTGGCGGTTGACCAAAGCCAGGCAGCTGAAGCGGCTGTCCGGCTGAAGGATGACATTCAGCCGGACAGCACATCTGTTGATCCTCTGTTCGGCGAGGATGTAGTCCGGTCGATTATCATCCTGCCACTTGAGAGACATACCTTGATACAGAGGGCTGAAACACCAACCAGACCCCTCGAACGTGACCAGACTACAGCTTAAGGTAACGTTGGCTCCGGGGAACATTCGAGACCTCAGCTGGGAGGAAACTGAAAGAACCAAAACAACCCAAAACATCAAATGCTTTTTTTTGCATGGTGCAGTTTGGGGAATATGTGTCTGAGATTGTTAGCGGGTAATACAGCTTTCAACACACCTGCAGCACAATCCCTCCCTGTGGGTTCAAGACCCATACCCCTGCTTCAGAAGACATCTCACTAACAAACCAACACTTGACCGCCACGTCATTGCTTTTATTAACACTTGAATTTAAGAACTTACTTTGTTATGGTACTTCCACACCGCCCAAACAGACCCCCACAGATACCGGACTCAGGGGGGGGGGCAGGGGGGGCAACCGCCCCCCCTTGTGGCTCAATGGTTGAAAAAGCGCGCTAAAGTGCCCTTCTAGAGTGTCGAAAACGAGAGGAAATGCCTTATTGGCTGCCCTTTTCACTTGCAAAACATGATTAGGTGCCCTCTAGGGTGCTCCTTCATACAATAAATTATGAATAGGTGCCCTCTAGAACAGGAAAGTTCAATGACGTGCCTTAATGAGTGCCCTTATAGTCCCCTTCTGCCCGTCTTGTGCCCTTTTAGTGCCCCCTTTAGTGCCCTGATAGTCCCCTTCTGCCCGCCTGGTCCTTCAAGTGCCCTTCTGCCCGTCTGGTCCTTCGAGTGCCCTCCCAGTGACCTTTCTAGTGCCCTTCTAGTACCCTGATAGTGCCCTTCTGCCCGTCTTGTCCTTCTAGTGCCCTCCTAGTGCCCTTCTATTGCCCTTCTAGTACCCTTCTAGTGCTCTTCTGCCCGTCTGGTGCCCTTCTAGTGCCCTTCTGTGCATCTGGTACCCCCATGGTTGAAAAAGTGTGCTAAAGGGCTCTCTATGGTGGTGAAAATGAGTGCCTTATTGGCTGCCCTTTACACGTGAACAAAAAGTAACGAGAACTGCAAGCAGTTATGCAGGGGTCCAAGAAATGTGCATTTCTCCGGCACAACGCGAAGCATGTGTTCAAAACGCTACTGTGAACCTGTGGATACGAAGGTTTTGACTGTGGGAGGTTCGGTGTGGGAGATATATCCCCAAACGCGTTTTCAGAACATTCCTTTGGCCAATTAGGAGATGAACAATTCCCTCGTTTATGGCGGCCCCTAATGGCGAAGTTTTGTAGAAGATATACAATTTCCTCGTTTATTGCGCCCCCTAACGGCGAATTTTTCCGAATTTTCTATTGAACGACATTAAGGTTAGCACCAACATGTGTGTAAAATTTGGACTCGATCCGATGTCTAATTTTTGATTTCTTTGGATTTTTGATTTTCCACGTCTAATTTAGCTCATAAACCAATATTCAAAACGCTACCGTTTCGTCGTCGAAGGTCGGATCAAAAAAGTCGACGATTTCTTTGCGTGTTTGTCTGAAGATGTCGTGTGCAAAGTTTGGTGTTGATTGGTCAAGAAATGTGGGAGGAGTAGGGAAAATACAGTTTAGCGATTTTCGCGATTTTGCCGAAAATTTTTATAGACGCAAATGGGCGTGGTCTAAGCCAAAAGATGCAGCAGACTCCAGTGAATCTGTGGGAGTTTTGGACTGTGGGAGGTTCGGTGTGGGAGTTATAGCCCCAAAGGCGTATTCCTTGGTATAGCGCCACGTAGTGGCCGGCATGTCTGGATTTGGTCGTCTGCGGTCACCTCACGTACCTGGATCTTGTCATGCAATTGGCGTGTGTGCACCATTTACGGTTTGGGCTGTGGTACCACTTCTAGCTGGGAATAATAATAATCCTTACAAAAACAATAGGGTTCCAACCTGTTGGCTTGGACCCCTAATGAGTGCCCTAGGTTGCCCCTGATGATGATGATGTGCCCTCTGGAGCAAGAATATGGCAAACCGAAATAAACATGTTGTGGTTAGCTATTGAGGTGCAGACGTTCCTCTCTTTGGTCGCTGACGAACGGGGAATGCGAGGTGTTGCTTTCATGTGGCGTCGCCATGACAAACAGCTACATCGAGTGGTACTTAAATCTCCACTGGATAACGAAGCAAAAAGCGGATTAAGAGTATGTCAGTACCCATAGTGGAAAAGCGCAATTAGGGTGCACTCACACTAGGCCATCTGGCCGTTTTCACACCTAACCGTGCTCAAATGCCAGTGTGAGTGTGGCCAGTCTTGCTTGGCCGGGCCAATTTGGCCACTTGGGAGAGGTGTGCTGCTACGGTACGGGCCGCTACGGTACAGATGCTAATGAGCTGACACGCGCACACGCACGGCTACGCAACCTGAGCTGGATGACGTATAGTCCATGCGACGACCACGGATATAATAAAGGCGACGAGCCTTCTTTCCCATTAAATGGTAAACATGTATCCAAATAAGCAACAGACTCAGCAAAGTGCGAACTGTGTTCTCTGTGTTGTTGTCCATTGTTGTTAGAACTCTGACTGGCGGCAGACTTTATTGTGGTCCATGCAGCGGACGCTTGGTGATGACGTGTTACTTACGACGTGATGACGTATGTACAAGAGCCTACCGTGGCCAGGCCACAGTTGCGACGGCCAACGGCCAGACGGCCTAGTGTGAGTGCAGGCCAGAGAACAATGGGGCCATTTGAGGACGGTTAGGTGTGAAAACGGCCAACGGCAACGGCCAGATGGCCTAGTGTGAGTGCACCCTTAGATGCCAAGTTAAAAAAACTTAATATTTTCAGTTTGCATAATCCGTTTAAAATGTATATACATTTTTTGTGCTTTCAAGATCATTCAAGTGTAGGTCATTTCATGCAAGAGAGACGATAATGGTCAGCTATCACCTCAACAAGAAGGAAAACTTCCTTAAATGTTTCCGTAGCTGGCTGTCAGCGGTCAAAGACCGTATAGTAGTGGCACATTGAATTTTATCCAGTCAAATTTTTACTTAAATGTTAGTAAAGATGAAAGCAGTAAGGCATCCTCCTTTCTTTGGCCAAAATGTGAAAGTGCACAATGATGTGAACAACTCATTTTGGTGTTTAAAAAGTCGCTAGAATAAGGGGAAACAGGGTCTTTGAAGCAAATTTTTTCCTGGGGGACGAGCCCCAGACCCCCCGTTTAAATTATGAGCCGCACTATTCTTTTAAGGGCTACATGGAGATGTAACAAGTGCCCCGAATGGAACCTTCAAGGCAGCGCTTGCTAAGGTTAGGGGATAGGACGTTCCAGGCAGCGCTGCCTTTAAGGCTCCGTTGGGGGAACAAAACACCATCAAGTTAGAAAAGCCACTGTGTCCGCTGTTGGGGCCCCATGTTGTCCAGAATGTGCCCTTTTTATTTTTTCGCCCCTGCCCTTCAAACAGTCTGAGTCCGCCACTTCATACTGTCGGACCCCGTGGTGGTGGTCAGATTAAGTTTTTGGTTAGTTACAATGTCCCATCGGTGACGCCTAATTTAGGCATACCTTCTACAGTTGGGTGTGGTAGTTTGTTGGGCAGTGTGCAGCACTTTGAATTATAAAACTGAACTTATTAGAAAAAATTAATCTTGGTCTGACACCTTTCTGGTTCCTTTAGCTACCCTGCACATTCAAAGTAAACATACAATCTACAGGCCCATGGGCATTACTCACCAGTGATAAGAGACAGATATTGCAAGTCATCCTGATCTTTACTGCACCAATATATTCCGACATCCACTTCGGTGATGTTGTTGATGTGTAAGGAACAATTAGACACAATGTTAAATCTACCAGTGTTTGAATCTTCTCTTCTGGAGATACTAGCGACACGGGTTGTACCACTTTTCTTGTTATGAAACCATCGTATGTCTGAGCAGGATCCCTCCAAAGACGAGAGACATGGCAGGATAACTGTGTGACCCACTCCCCCCATCACGAGGTGTTCTTTGGTTACAGCTGTAAAGATATGCAGACAAAGGGTCACAGATATTAAAAACACACAGTACTGTATATTATATCTCCAGTTGGATAAAGTATTACAGAGAAAGTTGCGTTCAATATCCTTACCGGTGTGAATGAGGGCAATAAGTAGCAGCCCGATGGAACAAAGAGAAACACCAAACATGTCGTTTCTACGCTTTATTACCGAGACAGAGTCCTGTTTCTTTCGTGTTCCGTATGATGTAGTCTTAGTCAACACAGAAACAGCTTCCTGAATTTGCCAACATTCTCTGACCCCAGACTTGGCATTACCTCCTTATTTGTTAGGTCCCAGGGTTACTTCCCTAATATGCTCATAGTATATTAGTACGTCATATCGCTGAATAAAGAGCAACGGAAATTATCTCAATGACGGTGTGGAATGCATTTTTATTTATAGCTTGAGTAGATCCATTTAATAAGTAAAGTTATTTCCTATTTTGCAATATTTGCATATTTGTTATATTTTTTCAACCTTTGATTATTCTCCCAAAACTTAACAAATAATTGTGTTTTCCCATTAAAACTCCTTCTTTCAATTGTAATGTCCCACACGGTAATCTTTTGTGTTCATATTTCGTAGGCAACACACGCAAATAACAAGCAAAACAATTATACAATGTATATTTTTATATAAACATAAACATTGAAATTTAACAGAAAAATGGACGTTGAAAAACAAAGGCCCTTTGCCACACCACAGGCTGCAGCTGGATGCTACTCAAAAATGCTACACCCAGAGTACAAAATAAAGTACATGAATCCTGTGAGCTATCTGTTTGAAGGAAAACCAAATCCTAAAACAAATTATTTTAGATGAAAAGTGATGTAGTGGGTTACATCATAGTGGTAAAGACTGATCATGGACCATAGCACGTCATACATGCAGTTTTAAAAACGTAGGATAAGATGTAAACATGGACTCAATTGGCCCTCTGGGTAGTCGATGGTGTTGTATGAGTAATCTGCTTTTGGCCGTTTTGGGTTACCAGGTAATGCCAATCAAACATTGTTGTGAGCGGTCGGTTCTATGTTTGTGTAAACAGTGGCTTCACTCTCTGTCTCCCACTTCCTGTCCGCATCGCCTGCAACCATTATGTCAGCATGGGTGACACCCTCTCCAGTGGTGGCCGCATCCTTAAAACACAAACATACACACATGAATTCGCACATGCATACATGACCTACACCCGCACAGGGTTATAGTTGGAAGAATAGAAGTTTAAGAAAGTGTAGAATAAATTAAAATACCACTGTATTTATAATATTGTACTAATAAAAAAAATTAAAAAAGTAAGATACTAAACATTAGAAAGAGAAGCTTTATTCAGTGCCTGTTTGCTTGTTGGTGTGTATCCATATTATAGTTTTGTTTAAATAAAAACTGAATTCACCAGCTACATTGGATCCCCCATCATGACCTTGATCGTCGTTTTCTAAGTAAGGCATGGGAAGGCCTCTTCCCTCAACTGTGTGAAGACAAATCAAACATTGAACAAATCATCCGTGTGAAGACATAAACACAGGAGCCAATGGTATTTACTACACCAAATTGTGTATCTATGAGTGAGTGAGAGTGTGAGTGAGTGGCAGAGAGAGACTGGTGATTCTTTCCACACCTCTGATACGGACGGGGAACTCCACCCTGTTCTGGACCTGGCGGTTGACCAAAGCCAGGCAGCTGAAGCGGCTGTCCGGCTGAAGGATGACATTCAGCTGGACAGTACATCTGCTGATCCTCTGTTCGGCGAGGATGTAGTTTTGGTCGATTATCATCCTGCCACTTGAGAGACATACCTTGATACAGAGGGCTGAAACACCAACCAGGCCTCTCGAACGTGACCAGACTACAGCTTAAGGTAACGTTGGCTCCGGGGAACATTCGAGACCTCAGCTGGGAGGAAACTGAAAGAACCAAAACAACCCAAAACATCAAATGCTTTTTTTTGCATGGTGCAGTTTGGGCAATATGTGTCTGAGATTGTTAACGAGTAATACAGCTTTCAACACACCTGCAGCACAATCCCTCCCTGTGGGTTCAAGACCCATACCACCGCTTCAGAAGACATCTACTTACCCTGCACATTCAAAGTAAACATACAATCTACAGGCCCATGGGCATTACTCACATGTTAAATCTACCAGTGTTTGCGTCTTCTCTTCTGGAGATACTAGCGATAAGGGTTGTACCACTTTTTGTGTTATGAAACCATCGTATGTCTGAGCAGGATCCCTCCAAAGGAGAGACGCAGGGCAGGCTAACTGTGTGACCCACTCCCCCCATCACGAGGTTGTGTTTGGTTACAGCTGTAAAGATATGCAGACAAAGGGTCACATATATTAAAAACACACAGTACTGTATATTATATCTCCAGTTAGATAAAATATTACAAGGAAAGTTGTGTTCAATATCCTTACCGGTGTGAATGGGGGCAATAAGTAGCAGCCCGATGGAACAAAGAGAAACACCAAACATGTTGTTTCTACGCTTTATTACCGAGACAGAGTCCTGTTTCTTTCGTGTTCGGTAAGATGTAGTCTTAGCCAACACAGAGACAGCTTCCTGAATTTGCCAACATTCTCTGACCCCAGACTTGGCATTACCTCCTTATTTGTTAGGTCCCAGGGTTACTTCCCTAACATGCTCATAGTATATTAGTACGTCATATCGCTGAATAAAGAGCAACGGAAAGTATCTCAATGACGGTGTGGAATGCATTTTTATTTATAGATTGAGTAGATCCATTGAATAAGTAAAGTTATTTCCTATTTTGCAATATTTGCATATTTGTTATATTTTTTCAACCTTTGGTTATTCTCCCAAAACTTAACAAATAATTGTTTTTTCCCATTAAAACTCCTTCTTTCAATTGTAATGTCCCACACGGTAATCTTTTGTGTTCATATTTCGTAGGCAACACACGCAAATAACAAGCAAAACAATTATACAATGTATATTTTTATATAAACATAAACATTGAAATTTAACAGAAAAATGGACGTTGAAAAGCAAAGGCCCTTTGCCACACCACAGGCTGCAGCTGGATGCTACTCAAAAATGCTACACCCAGAGTACAAAATAAAGTACATGAATCCTGTGAGCTATCTGTTGTTTGAAGGAAAACCAGATCCTAAAACAAATTATTTTAGATGAAAAGTGATGTAGTGGGTTACATCATAGTGGTAAAGACTGATCATGGACCATAGCACGTCATACATGCAGTTTTAAAAACGTAGGATAAGATGTAAACATGGACTCAATTGGCCCTCTGGGTAGTCGATGGTGTTGTATGAGTAATCTGCTTTTGGCCGTTTTGGGTTACCAGGTAATGCCAATCAAACATTGTTGTGAGCGGTCGGTTCTATGTTTGTGTAAACAGGGGCTTCACTCTCTGTCTCCCACTTCCTGTCCGCAACGCCTGCAACCGTTATGTCAGCATGGGTGACATCCTCTGCAGTGGCGGCCGCATCCTTAAAACACAAACACACACACATGAATTCGCACATGCATACATGAACCCCCCCCCCCCACACCCACACCCACACTCACACCCACACCCACACCCCCACACAGAGGGTTATAGTTGGAAGAATAGAAGTTTAAGAAAGTGTAGAATAAATTAAAATATCACTGCATTTAAGGATGAGGACGACCAATGTTAGAAGTGTATATATGTACTCACAGTATTTATTACAGTATTAACGTCCAGGGGAGTCTCTGGATGTGCTACAAGCTGGTCATCTGAAATTAAATTTAAAAAAAAGAATGTAAAAGGGTATTAAAAGGGTTGAATATATCGCAAACCATGTTTCGGACTCCTGAATGATTTGGCGATTGAAGCCATATGAAACTCAAGAACCTCGAGTCTGCATTTATCATTTAACAACCGAGAACCTCTGTTGTGCTATTCTAAAACGTCTATTCATGTGAGCTATGGAAGTTTAAATAGCGTGTTAGAGTCTGAGAGCTATGAAACTACATGTTGCCATAACCTGATGTGCTCTACGTATGTCAATGTGTTTGTTGCGCTGCATCCAGGAACTTGAGGTAACCTACTTGGCTTCCTCTTCTTCTTCGCTAGGATCAGAACCAGCACCACCGTCATGGCACAGCTCACTACTGTCACGGCGATGACTCGGCCGATCACCTCGCTGTTGCCACCGTCCCCGTCTGTCCAAATAATAGACAGTCAACAACCGTCTTGCTGAACTCATGCATTGGGCTCTATTGGCTTGTTACTTTTGTTGGTGCTTAAAATTTGAAATATATTGTATTGCCTCAACTACATTGTGGGCTAAAAATGTAGGCCTAAATCATGGTATTAAAATAAACCATCTAGGCAATTGTATGCAGTCATGGTATTGTAAGAAAGTTTGGATAAGGGTCCACCAATATGAAATACTGACAATATTGTACTAATAAAAATTTTTTAAAAAGGAAGTAACTAAACATTAGAAAGAGAAGCTTTATTCAGTGCCTGTTTGCTTGTTGGTGTGTATCCACATTATAGTTTAGTTTAAATAAAAACTGAATTCACCAGCTACATTGGATCCCCCATCATGACCTTGATCGTCGTTTTCTGAGTAAGGCATGGGAAGGCCTCTTCCCTCAACTGTGTGAAGACAAATCAAACATTGAACAAATCATCCATGTGAAGACATAAACACAGGAGCCAATGGTATTTACTACACCAAATTGTGTATCTATGAGTGAGTGAGAGAGTGAGTGAGTGAATGAGTGAGTGAGTGACAGAGAGAGACTGATGATTCTTTCCACACCTCGGATACGGACGGGGAACTCCACCCTGTTCTTGACCTGGCGGTTGACCAAAGCCAGGCAGCTGAAGCGGCTGTCCGGCTGAAGGATGACATTCAGCTGGACAGTACATCTGCTGATCCTCTGTTTGGCGAGGATGTAGTCCGGTCGATTATCATCCTGCCACTTGAGAGACATACCTTGATACAGAGGGCTGAAACACCTACCAGGCCCCTTGAACGTGACCAGATTACAGCTTAAGGTAACGTTGGCTCCGGGGAACATTCGAGACCTCAGCTGGGAGGAAACTGAAAGAACCAAAACAACCCAAAACATCAAATGCTTTTTTTTGCATGGTGCAGTTTGGGCAATATGTGTCTGAGATTGTTAACGAGTAATACAGCTTTCAACACACCTGCAGCACAACTCCTCCCTGTGGGTTCAAGACCCATACCCCTGCTTCAGAAGACATCTCACTAACAGACCAACACTTGACCGCCACGTCATTGCTTTTATTAACACTTGAATTTAAGAACTTACTTTGTTATGGTGCTTCCACACCACCCAAACAGACCCCCACATATACCTTCATACTGTCGGACCCCGTGGTGGTGGTCAGATTAAGTTTTTGGTTAGTTACCATGTCCCATCGGTGACGCCTAACTTAGGCATACCTTCTACAGTTGGGTGTTGATGTTTGTTGGGCAGTGTGCAGCACTTTGAACTATAAAACTGAACTGATTAGAAAAATAAAATCTTGGTCTGACACCTTTCTGGTTCCTTTAGCTACCCTGCACATTCAAAGTAAACATACAATCTACAGGCCCATGGGCATTACTCACCAGTGATAAGAGACAGATATTGCAAGTCATCCTGATCTTTACTGCACCAATATATTCCGACATCCACTTCGGTGATGTTGTTGATGTGTAAGGAACAATTAGACACAATGTTAAATCTACCAGTGTTTGCGTCTTCTCTTCTGGAGATACTAGCGATAAGGGTTGCACCACTTTTTGTCTCATGAAACCATCGTATGTCTGAGCAGGATCCCTCCAAAGACGAGAGACATGGCAGGCTAACTGTGTGACCCACTCCCCCCATCACGAGGTGGTCTTTGGTTACAGCTGTAAAGATATGCAGACAAAGGGTCACAGATATTAAAAACACATAGTACTGTAAATTATATCTCCAGTTAGATAAAATATTACAGAGAAAGTTGTGTTCAATATCCTTACCGGTGTGAATGAGGGCAATAAGTAGCAGCCCGATGGAACAAAGAGGAACACCAAACATGTTGTTTCTACGCTTTATTACCGAGACAGAGTCCTGTTTCTTTCGTGTTCGGTAAGATGTAGTCAACACAGTAACGGCTTCCTGAATTGGCCAACATTCTCTGACCCCAGACTCGACATATTCTCCTTATTTGTTAGGTTCAGGGTTTCTTCCCTAATATGCTCATAGTATATTAGTACGTCATATCGCTGAATAAAGAGCAACGCAAATTATTTCAACGACGGTGTGGAATGCATTTTTATTTATAGATTGAGTAGATCCATTTAATAAGTAAAGTTATTTCCTATTTTGCAATATTTGCATATTTGTTATATTTTTTCAACCTTTGGTTACTCTCCCAAAACTCAACAAATAATTGTGTTTTCCCATTAAAACTCCTTTCAATTGTAATGTCCCACATGGTAATCTTTTGTGTTCATTTTTCGTAGGCAACACACGCAAAATAATAAGCAAAACAATTATACAATGTATATTTTTATATAAACATATCATAAAATATATATATATATATTATTATGGTAACCCGGCACGGTGAGCGAACCACCACCTCCCGAAACAGGACACAACTTCGCTGGGCAAAAGCCAAAAAGACAGTTTAAATCCAAAATCAAACAAGTCTCATACTGAAAATAATACAACAACGAAAAAAAAACTGGGAGGAATCGACGGTGCTATCCCCCGTGGGTGGAATCCTGTCACCCACGAGGACAGCAGCAGTTGGTCTCTCCGTGCAGGAGCTCCAGGGCTGGGAGAGCCCCGAATGAGTGGAGAAGCACTTCTCCACCTGTTCCTCAGGTGCTCTGCATATCCTTAATTGGCCCGGGCCGGGTTGCCAGTGCCACAATATTTTCTACTTGCTGTAGTTTGGTCTGGCTTTGCGAGACTACCACAGTATATGCATGGAAATTATTGAGGATCTTCATTGAGAATATTGAGGGATTGATATATCATACACCAAAATACATACATTAAAAATAAATCAAAGGATTGTGAATTGTGCGTCGTTTTTAAAGTTCCTGTCCCAAGGAATTGTGGGAGGGATTGAGCGCATTTCCTTTCGTAAAAGGACGGTTGAGTAGGAAGAGGAAGAATTAATGCACCTTTCCTCAGCATGAAGAGAATTCGAAGGTCTTATAATGGCTGCCACTTTAAGACGTCCGGTCAGTTCGGGTCAGTTAGGTACTTTCCGATGCAAAAAGGATTGTCTGACTGACCACAGCCCATGGCTGTACAGGTACCACTCTGTATTTCAAGTTAATACTGATCCTCTACAGCGCCCCCTGTGTCTTTTCCCCAGCAAAACACCAGGCACAATCCTAGGACGCTTTGTGTGATTATACAACTCCAATACTACCTTAAAAAACATTCTAACATGATAGAAATGTTATTATTGTTTACCCCACGACCATGCCCACGACGGTACTGCAGACCAGATGAGGAAGCTATTTCATGATACAATTTATATTTGAACAAGTTATTAAGGGCTAGAGAAGGATTATGAATGTACCAAGTCAACAAAAGTAGAGAAAATAGGCCTAATAAGAAAAAGCCACTTGATACTGATCCTTGAGTTTATTTAACCACCTGTACACAACATCGGGTACCATCTCCACAAACAGTTTCAGAGACAAGTAAGAAAAATATGTAATAATATATTTCAGCTGTTTATCTTGATAAAATCCATCCACAGTAAAACTGGACTGAATAAATATATTTTGAAAAACCATGGTAATGCTAACATTCCAAAAAAACATTTCGATTGAAAAATATCTATGTATATGTACACAGACACATATATATTTTTAATTTATTTACACATCCCGGTACTTTAAACCAATCTAGCAGCCATCTCATTCCATCGACATTACACACATTAGATATTGCATCTGCGACTTATTGCCTCGGCGACTCACTCTTTGTTTTCACCATGTGGTTCATGGTCACCAATGTCTTTCCACGGATAAGACATTGCGATAGCTGCATAGTTTTTCTTTCCAGTAAGTCTTCAAAACATCGACCAACGCCACGACAAAGCAGCAGCAGATCCCAGACCCCATGGGGTCATAAGAGCGATACATTCAGGATATCTTAAGTACTTGTAACGTCGTCCTATCCCATAGCTTTAACAAGTAGATGGTCTTTGCATGTACATTCATAATATAAACTTACTGCCTGCATTCCACCTTTTCCCCTTCTTGTGCAATTGTGTAATTTGTGATTTATCCCAATCCTGTAGCCTTTAGAGGTCAATGGTCATTGCGGGTACATTCAAAATGGAAACTTACTGCCTGAATGCCACCCTTCACATCCTTGTACCACACAACTCCTTAGCTTTATCCCTTTCTAACATCAGAGATCCTCCAATCCAGAAAGTGTGGGTTGTGTATGTTAGTATAACGGAGAAAGGAGGAAGAAGATCATTAGTCAAATGTGCTTCATAATTACTGCATTAGAAGGCAAACCAAATCAGCCTTTTTGGTTAAAAAGAAAACAAGACTGTTTTACTGCAAGATCTTCAGACAAAACACACATCTCAGACATACACAGAAGGGGCTGATCCCGACTAAACCGTGATCAGTACGTGCAGTGCCCGGTCCATCAAAATAACACTAACACCCAAAATGATACATCATAAGTTAAAATGCATAGTGAGGACTATGACTTTCATTTGTTCACAGCCGTCACTGTGATAACCAAACCCTACACATTCATTATCAGACTACGACACAAACAAAGAGACTTGAAGTCGCAAATGAATAGCATTATGTGAAACTAGGCCAAGGTTAAAACTTTTAAACACAACAAATGATAGAACAGCATTAACATAAGTTAGTAAGACCCAACAAACCATTCATAATAATACAAATAAAGTACAGACTAAAAATATGCAGCAAGGTTGTCGCAACCTCTGATGACATACAAAGACATGAAAATACCAGCACCATGCGAATGTGTTTCAGTAGTAACACAATAAGGCCCATTCAAGCCAATTTGAACTAGTTTTGGTTCAGCAAACAAACTGTCAGATACGTTAATATCGCTGTGCCCCATGCCATCTTCCAGATTGGTTTCCCCATTCACGATCACGATCGATTTTAGGAGAATAAAAATAAGGCTGAAAAAACTATACATGCATGTATAAATATAAATAAAATAAAAAATATGTATATAACTGCAGCCCAAAACCTCATGATGTACAGTGTTTTCAGTGGGTTTCAGTGTTTGACCTGATACAGTTCATTAGACGATCCTGGGTTAGTAACATGCATAGAGCATGGCTTCGAGACAGTTTACAGCCAATGTTTATGCATTTCTTCAGCGTATCGTTGTTATTTACCATTGCTCATTATCCCTTATCAAACACTTATTCACGTGACACACAAAGAATAAGTACTTATGTCTTGTATGTCAATTAGTTCATACATTGGATAAAAAATTATGGACCAGCAGGCAAATATAATTTATGCTAAATACCAGCTGTACATCACGAAAGTTTGTATATATGGCAGTTTTAACAAACTGCCATACATTTGGTAAAAAGGCAAACTCCGTAATCTGGTAATACCTCTCAAATTTATAAATGCCATATAAAAAAATAAATATATATCGGTTTTGGACAGCATTATTATTATTACTATAACAGTATTGCAATTTTTTACCGAACCAAAGCATAACACTCTACCTTCAAAGTTGGGATGCATTGGTCGGATCGGAAACTTTATAACAATCCCCGGCAAAGTGCCTTGCTCAAAAGCCGGAGGAAGCAACCAGGCCCCCTCAGAAGCTGGAGACCTGCGCCTGGGCCTGGCCTGGCGCCTGGAGCTGGGCAGGGAGGGTCGGCGGGGCCGCCTCACAGTCCTTTAGCCCCGCCTCCCTGTCCCGGGCCCACATCAGGACGAGCGTGACCGTGGCGAAGGTGGTGGCGTTCACGGGGAAGGCCCGGAGCAGCGTGGAGGTGAGGCCCCGCGTGAACACCATGTAGCCCTCCTTCTTGACGCTCTGCCGCACGCAGTCTGCGATGCTGGCGTACTGGTTGACCCCGCCCACGCCGTCCGCCTGTAGGCGGGACTTGATCACATCCACGGGATAGGTGGAGAGCCAGGAGGCGATGCCCGACATGCCGCCTGCGAACAGGAGCTTGGGTATCATGAAGGGGGCATCGGGCTCGCAGCCGATGGCGCGGGTCAGCACGTCGTAGGTGAGGAAGTACACGCCGAAACCGGGGGTCTCGCGGATCAGGGTGGTAAGCATGCCGCGGTTGATGCCGCGGAAGCCCTCGCGGTTGTAGATGCGCACCAGGCAGTCCAGGGAGTTCTTGTACAGCTTCCTGGTGGACTTGCGCTCCCCGGTGCCCTGCATCTGCAGCCGCGTCTTGGCCAGCTCCATCGGGCAGCAGATCACGCACTGGATGGCGCCGGCGGCCGCACCCGCCAGAAACTGGTTCATGGGCGTGTCGCGGCCCAGGTAACGCATGGCGTTACCCTGGACGCCAAACACTATGGCGTTGATGAAGGTCAGGCCCATCATGGGGGATCCGATGCCTTTGTACAGACCGAGCATCTGGATGAAAACGTTGGAATAGATTAATTGATCATTCAATTAGTCAATTTAACGATTCACTACTAGCATTTTGGCAGACTTATAATCTAAAGAGGATGAATGGATTGAGGTACATGTCATGAGGAGCCAGCTTGCTCAAGGGTGCCTGTATAGGACTGTGGACATTCTTCGGCTGGGATTCAAACCCCCCTGGGCAGTACAGTCAACTGCCTCGACATTGATGTAAAATAGTTTCCAAATTCAAACACAGTGGGATGACATCAAGCGGCACTGCAGATGGCCCTCCCGTTGATCTGAGCCGCATTTCAGAAGGACGGAAAACAAAGACAGGCGTCTGAGTCACAAGACCAGCTGCGTCGGACACAGATCAGATTTCAGGTCACCTCTTTGACTAACGATAGAGAGGCAAAGTAACCCGTCTTTAACCTGGTTGTATTGTAAACAGCTATTTTATTTGTTTACTTTAGTAAACTTGGTGCATCATAGTAAAGAAAAGCTTACTAGCGAGTTGAGTTTAACAGCGCCTCTGTATTGCACAATTACAAGGTTGATGGGAAGGAAACACTGGCATTGTAACCAACGCCTCTCAAGTTACCATTCAAGGAGAATCAGTGGGAAGCATAAGGAACAGATATTCTTCGCCAGTGTGCTTCTCTTCCATTGGCAACTCATTCATCGTATTATATTACTCTTTTTAAATTCGTCATTATTCTTGAGAGTGAAATACAGCGGGTGTTTTAATTTTTTTTTTTTTGTAATTTGATATTGCTAATGGTGTGCTTCTTTGTTTGCAAGTAGTTGACGTGAGCTTTGACTCAAGAATATCCTAGGCCAGTTTGCCCTTGTGTTACACTGCCCCTTCTAGGAAGAAAATAAAACAGGTTGACTTTGAGGTTATGGCCTGCTATAGATAGGCAGATCGCATAGCGTGTGAACAACACACAGCATGGAGAACGGTGGACGTACCGACTCTTGTCGTATGATGGACTGGAAACAGTGAAAGGTTCCGCGGTAAAGAGGTTTGTCCACATTCTGAATCTGAAGCCTGACCTTCAGGAAAGGAAAGACAAAAAGGCATATTATTTTACTGACGGGCTCAATCTGGATAATAAAACACACCGACATGTTTTCATTTCAGAAGGTCGTTAGAGATAGAAGAGGACATTAAAAGGTAGTTTACTCTGTTCTAAGATTGAACAGAATGGAAGTAGCAGCACATACAGTGACCTACCTTCACTGTATCGAACGGATGGCCCACTAAGACGCCGGCAGCACCTGGAGACAAACAAGAAAAGTGACATTGATGTCTCTTAAGAGCTAGAAGTTAAAACACAAATGGAAATGGAGACACACCCTAGATTTCCATGGCTAGCTACCTAGCTGTTATACGGTTTGTTGAAAGTATAATTATATACGGCACAGTTGCCTCAGTCTCCTATCTAACCTGTCTGTTTTAAGGTCACTCTTTAATGTCTTTAGGCAGTCTTTAGTTTGAGGGAACCGGTTTGTATTTGGAAACTACCGACATTTTGATTGTATATAAGCACTTGGTTGGTTTCAGAAAATGTTCAACTAAATATGATACATCAGGCCAACTTGTCTTTTAGAGATGAAAACAATATCTTAACTGTTATTTTAAAGTGTGTTAACACTAGATGTGGGGCTCCTGGGTGACTGTAGATGTGTCGCTGTAGTTATAGACTTCTTGGAAAGTTACATAACACAGGCTTATTTGGACGCCATGTTCTCTTGACAGTTTGGTCTGACTCAGTTGACCCAAAACACTTGGTGTAATGCAATACTAGGGATTGCCTAGCGGAAAAGACAGTCGTGAAATATTTACCCAGTACCTTTACAGAGGGTAGCATTGTAGATTTTTCATGCCATTAAATCTTCTAAAATATATCTGAAAAATGTATTCCTAGTGCTAGATTAAGTATCCAAATTCTTCAGTACCTTTTCGAAAAAAAATCTTTAGATACATCTATAGAAAAAAAGATTGCACAAACTGCCATTAGTTATGAAGGTACCTGCGTCACAAAGTTAACCGCAAATCCTGCCTAAGACCTGTTTTGTCACATGGCTTACATGCAACCTATCAGGAACGTGCATCTTCACTGGAAAAACAAAATGTTGAAAGAAAAATAAATGAGTCAGTGAGCTCAAGTTTATAAATGTCTGTCTGCATTTTATTTGAAACAGGAAGTTATGCTAATTGTTTACACATCATCTTATTCTGTTAACATAAAATATAATTTTATGGTTAAAAAAAAAAGAAGAAGCTATCTGTTAAACATGAACTTCAAAATAGTAATCCATGCCATATTTTCAGTGTACCTTAAATATGATCGTTCGCCCACCGTTTGTGAACTTCTACTCAGATCTCAAATTGGTTTCTTTACATGACATCGAAGGTCCTTTTCGAGGCACTTTGACGTCACGTCGATGGGATCCCTCCCTGCGAGGTGTGTGTATGGATGTGTGGAGATGTCTAGTAGGCAGCGGAGGATGTTGATGGCTGCTTCCGGGAGAGGGCGAACCTTTTTGGACAATAATTAGTGGCGCATTTCCTACAAGACATCCCTTATTAAAACGCCCGCGTTATAATAGTATACGCTACTAAGTGTTACGACCAAGGCGTTGGTCGTAACACTTGGGTTAACACCCCCCCTTTCCATCCTAGTATTAGCCTAAAATGTCCTATTCTTTTTTAACTCATGGTTTTCAAATTCGACATGAACAGGGGTTCGCATATACTTTAAACTAAGCCTAGGTGAACACCATTTAGATTTGTCATCAGGTATACCACAACCTTAATAAGAGTAGCCTACGGAATTTGTACGCAATACGAGAACATCATTCGTCAACATGAGAACTATGAGTCTGCAGGCATTTCTGAGGATCTGAAACGAGCATTATTGCACTCTGCCTACAACTGTCTGGGGATAGATCCATGATTGTTGAACATTGTTTATCACAGTAATCAAATTAATCCAATGAAACGTAAACAGTCCTGTGTTGTACAGACGCAAACACCAATGCATTTGGTTTGAATGAAATGAAGTCAACCAAAAATAGTGCGCGGTCTGCGGAATTCAGGAAATGCTCATGAAATCCTGCGATAGAATTACAACACGTCCTACCGCTTCCAGGATATCTTGATCATCATGTTGGATGATGGTCATTAGATATAAGAACCGTCATCATCACGCATTCAACTTTGTCTGGTTCAAGGTTTAAATGCCCTTTATCGCCCTTATCCCGGTGAACGCATCGAGTAGGGCAGGGCAATGTCGACCCTTACTTACCACCAATGCAGCCAGCGAGGAAGTCCATCACTTTTTTTAAAACTCCCTGGAAGAGAGAGAAGCAAGCACCTGCTGGCTCTAATACTAGGGTTGACTGATTACTTTTCTCTGTCCCGCACTGGCCACTATGATCGTTAAAGTTCCCCTGGTTGACACCCTTCGATGGTTTTGACCATGAGTCGACGTTAGCCAGCTATTCTCTATGCCTTTTCACGAATATCTTCCTTAATTTCATATTCATATTAATGCTCATTTTAATGTTCATTTTAATATTAATATTAAATTGCACAATCGCAAACGTTACAATTCGATACACCTTGGGTTTAGCCGGCTGGTAGCACGAAGCTGGTGAGAAACAGACACACGCTCTTGACCTTAGCTGTGGGCGTGACCCTGATGGAGAAGACAGCCAATCAGAGTGAGATGGAACCCGTTACGCCCTGGTTAATCGACTTACCCCCTTTTTTGATTGGCTACATGAAGAAACTCTCTTGTTGTTATATTGACGTCAGCAGTGCGGTGTTATGTTTTGATTTCGACATTTCGTACCTGTTATATATATGAGGCCATTTACATTGCACCTTGTAGACCAATGTAAGGCTTTCAACCTTAACGTGAACATCATTCAGACGTTAGCAGAAAAGCTCAGAACAAGATATGCCATGCCTAATATGGCCATAATTGAGGCGCTTGATGTAGTTCCGGGGCGGAGTCAGGCCCTGCACGAGGTTGTGATTGGGCTCTTGGTGTTCAATACCATACGCCGCTTCTTCAGACAGTTTTGTAACATGCCATCGTGTCAGCTCAGCGCTTGAAGCGATCAAATGGATTTACAATGAGCCAATTTCGTGTCCAGCTAAATTGAATAGGATATGCATATTGCCGACTTTGTGGCTGGATCCATTGGAGGTAATGTTAGGTACAACGATCTATAACAGGCTATAGCGTTATTATGAAACGTCTGATACCAACGTTACCTAACAACACTTCATGGGCGATCCGATGCCTTTGCACAGACCAAGCATCTGCAAGAAAACATGGGACTCGTTAGCTGTACATTAGTCAATCTTATTATTTGAGTCCTTAATCCAAAGAGGATGAATTAATTATATGTCATTAAGGAGCATTTAGGTCAAAGCCATCTTGCTCATGGGTGCCTCGCCCTCTGCAATACTTTAATATTACCGATATTATTCTACACGTTATTTATTACCTGCTAAGCTAATCTTGTTTACTTCAGTGAAGGTCAAAATCCTGTTTGTCCTTGACGTTTGACAGAGCTGTTCCTGACTTGGACCTGTCTTCTCTCTAAAATTGTACAGGAGCATGTGGAGTTGCGGTGGGCTACCCATTCGACACAGTAAAGGCATGTCTATTTTATGCATACAAAAAAATAGCCCTCTTCATTCATATCAATAAAAAAATAAGATTAATTAAAGGATGAATCATTAAAACTGATTAACATTGATTTACTGGGTTGTGCGCTGCTCTGTCATCAGGTCAGGATACAAACGCAGCCCCAGTTCACTGGACTATGGCAATGTGCTACTACGACATTTTACAAAGAAGGCGTAAGTATGCCGGTGACAACATGCCCCGGTCCCTTCTGGCTTCTGTGATGCCATGTGTTCCTTCACAGTTCTTTTCTCACTCATCGGTGCTTGCAGTTGCATGGGTTTTTCAAAGGTATGGCCTTGCCCGTCACCACCATCTCGATGACGTCTTCGGTGGTGTTCGGCACATACCGGAACTGCCTACAGTGTCTGTCCCAGGTGCGATCAGGCGCCCCAGGGGGTCCCAACACCAAGCTGGATGTGTTCCTCTCTGGCATGACTGCAGGGGTGGCTCAGGTAGAGTGATGCTCGCTAAATAGTATGTACATTTTGTATAATATGTAACGTTGATATAATGTTGTCACATGACACATTTGCTGTATGGGAAGGGATGTGCTGTGGATTCAAATGGCTCCCAAAGTAGTTTTTTGTTTGCACATGTCCACAAGCTGTCCACACCACATCCTACCTATAAAACCCAAACATCATCCCCTAACATTCACACACACACACACACACACACACACACACACACACACACACACACACACACACACACACACACACACACACACACACACACACACACACACACTGTGTTTACATTTTTGTTTGTGGTGCAAAGCCACTACCATATGTAGAATATGCCATTTTAGAAAATATAAAAATGAACCATTGCATGCACCATGGAATACTGTCAAGGACCAATCTTAATTCCCTTGAGGTAAACTACTCCCTATTTGGTCCTCCCAGATATTTGTGATGTCGCCAGGTGACATTGTTAAGGTGCGCCTGCAGTGCCAGACGGAATCCTCCAGAGGGCGCCCCAGCATGTCCATGCCAAAGTACAGAGGCCCCGTCCACTGTCTGCTGCAGATCCTCAGGGAGGAGGGGGTCCTGGGACTCTACAGAGGGGCCCTGCCGCTCATGCTGAGGGACGGGCCCTCCTACGCCACCTACTTCCTGACCTACAACACCCTCTGTGAATGGATGACCCCAGTCGGCAAGGAGGGGCCCGGTAAGCAACAATCACCCTGTGTAGCAGGGCTTCACATTCACCTAATTTATCATTTATTGACGTAATTAGAAAAAGGAAAATCGATATATCTATACAATATTATTATTGTATTATACAAACTAGTAATATGCTTGTCATGGGGCACCCCAGTTCTCCGTGTTAAAGAGTGTACCTTAATGCTCAGTCCTTACCACAACGACCCGGGTTTGATTCCTTGCTGCAGGTCCTCCCCTCTCTCTCTCTCTCCCATACTTGCCTGTCTCACTCTTCATGAATAAATCATACAAATAAAATACAAAATAATAATAATAAGGATCCATGTCATTAAAGAGCAGGCAAAGGAGGCCAAGCGTCGACATCAGGGTCATACCCAGAACCTTTAATTTGGGCTTCAAACACCCTCTCCCCACTTACTCACTGCTAGACTGAGCTACAGCCCTACCAGTTCAACAACAACAGTGTTCCCCATAGACATGTAGCCTTCAAAGAACTCAAACCGTTCAACCCCACTTCCGTGTCCTGCGTCCTGTGTGTGGGTGTCCAGGCTTGAGCGGTGTGATGCTGGCCGGTGGGCTGGCGGGCATGGCCGGCTGGACCCTTGGCACTCCCATGGACGTGATCAAAGCCCGCCTGCAAATGGACGGCGCCAGGGAGACGAGACGCTACCGGGGACTCGCGCACTGCGTCTCCGAGACGGTGCGTCTGGAGGGAGCGGGCGTCTTCTTCAGGAGCCTGGGCATCAACTGTCTGCGTGCGTTCCCCGTCAACATGGTGGTGTTTGTGACGTACGAGTCGCTGATTGGCGTCCTGCGAGCCACGCCCACCATTGTCAAGGCGGAGAGGGTAGTGTTCGAATAGTGTTTGTTGTTCATGAGGGTCAGCGCACAAAATGGAGCATTACACGCTAATGTGTTACAGTACTTATTCTTTTGATCGTGCTGCTAGTTTGTGGATAATTGTGTATATATTCGTCCGGGAGAAAAGGCAGGTGGATATAAAGGCTTTAACTCCCATTGCTCAGGAACACGTATTATGAATTGCCATGCTTCAAAACACTTTAATTGAGCAAGTTGATGGTAAGAACCTCCCTCCTGTGTGGTTGTATTGTTGTCGTACTTTCAATGTAGCCTGACATCACCAGACAAATTCTCAAATGCGTATTCAAACCTCTCTGTTCATTTTCGATGTTATCAATTGGCCCAGACCAAAACACTCCTGGATGCAATTTGATAGACCTACAGGCTACAACCAATGAGGCTCAAGGAACGTGCATCAGCGGCAGCCATCTTGGTTGTTTACGATGGTGGCATAACCAACATCGTGGTTATTCCACGATGGTGCTCCAATAGGGCGGTCCTCTGTACAGTGTTCGTATCAAACCCGGGCCATATCTTATAACAGTTGTGGTTGGTCCGTCCCGGGCCAGGTCTGCTTGAGTTTGAACAAGTTGAATATGACAAGGCAGCTTCGTCTGGTTCACAGGCTATATTCAATGTACAATGCACTCATTCAACAAATATTTTAAGAAATGTATTGGTCACATCTTTGACGGATATGAATGTAATGGATTTAAGCCTATACATATATATGTGTGTGTGTGTGTGTGTGTGTGTGTGTGTGTGTGTGTGTGTGTGTGTGTGTGTGTGTGTGTGTGTGTGTGTGTGTGTGTGTGTGTGTGTGTGTGTGTGTGTGTATCTATATATATTTATAGATTTTTTTTTTTAGTGTCCACAGCCCACAACATAAGAGTAAACGTAGCATGTAGCCCAGTTTTATGGGTGAGTTGCTTTGATTTTTGACTGTATGGCATAGCTGGAATGTTACGAGAATATGTATGTACTATTTCATGAATGAGTTGAAGATTGACATTTATTTAAAATGGGCCTACCATGAATATATATTGTGAATATTGACCTGTGTGTCAGTAAATGGTTATGGAGAAAGCCGTCAAACCGCCGTCTAAGGGCTTTCAAAACTAGCTGCTTTTCTGTGGCTGCCTATTCATAAAAAATAAACTAGTTATGCTCATCTAGGGGCAAAGCTATGATAGTGTATCCTTTGTCGCTCAATTTGTCTGTGTCTGTGCACGTGCACTGCATGAATATTAGGTTGCAGAATCTTAAATTCTCGCCTAACTATTTTGGATATAAATCCACAAATCCTGTTTATAAACTTAGTGTTAGCACAGACCAATCCACATACCTGGAAAGCTTTAGTTAAAACAATTAACAAGCACACTAAAAGCAATTGGATTATTACTACATCTGTGAATAATTTTAAGTGGCTACTATTCCTATTATGATTGTTACAATGAGAACATTGTATTCTCTATGCATATTTTAGGTTTCTATTAACATTTCATCCATTGATTTATTGCTATAGATGTTGAAGATGTGTATCACCATGTGTCTGTTTCGCTTTGAGCTATCGCAGTCAGTTCTTGGCCTCTAGTGGAAACCTTTGGTAAAATCCAGCCAACATACCCGACTTCCCCAGTGGCTGTGGTGGTTCCGTACCTTTTCTTGGCCTCTGACCCCATTCCTTGCTCGGAAAATGTTTGCAACCTCAACTTAAACAGTTGTGCATCTGCTTCCACAGTTTTTGCTCAATCAACATCTGCCAGTAAGTGATGTCCCTGTGAACGGATTAATCACATCGCATCGCTTTACTACACAGTCATTGATTAGTCATATAATGCTCATGGCTATGAATAATTGGGAACTGAGTGTATATATACAGGATGTCTATGAGACATTTAAGGTCAGCAATCTCCTCCCACCCCATTTGCACTTCATGCACTCCTGAGTGGGCCCGACCCCAAGGGTTAATTGAGATTAATTGGTTGAATAATTTGAAAATATGTCAACATGCTCTGAAGACTAAGTAAGTAACTAAGTAAGCCATAAGCCTCAAGGGAATACGGTTGAAAGACTCACCAACATCTTAATTAAGTCAACACACTTGTGGAAGCAGAGTTAATAGGCTTAGTTTGAACTTAAACTAAATCCTGAGATATGGCCTTTGTTCCTAGAAAAATACTATTCTAAAATGTTCTTTCTAGGAAGTCTGGGAAGGCTCTACTGGCTCTAAACAAGAAAGAATTGAATGCAGACTTTGTGTCCCTTACTTAATGCATATATCCGCTGATATGACACGGCATGTATTCCTCTTAACCAACCACGGGCTAAATAGATTAAATCAAATCAAATCAAACAAAGAGCACAGTTAAGAATAACGGTTGACCAAAGTGCTGTACAACTAAAGAAGACAAAAAGAAAGAAAAAAATAGAACTCACAGTCAAAATACCTTAAAAGAAGGATAAATTCAAGTCTAATAGTGCGTAGGAATACATTTTTTGGATTGGTTAGGATGAGGCTCAGGACACTTACGTGTCCTGAGCTTCAGTGATGAATTATCATAAGCACCAGGGGGAACCCTTGCGCGTTCACAACATAACACTGTATGCAAACACGCACACACACACACACACACACACACACAAATATATTTATATATCCTTAAACTATATCTGCCCTAGCTACACCTATTGCTGTATATATCTCTTAACGTATTCATCACCTCTGACCTACTGTCAATACTGTTCACACTGCATACATCTTACCTATTTATATTTTCCACGATACACATGTACATACTTTAAAGATTGTATTTCACTTCTGCTTAGATGCTGAACTGCATTTGTCGTCTCAGTGCTTAAACTCTGTGCAATGACAAAAACGCTGACCCTAAAACCCTCTAATCTAATCGAATGGCTAGCTCATCAGCAGGCGGCCTGTTGGTAACATCGGACCCCTTTAGATCCTTGAGATCCACGTGCCGGTGCTTTTCTTCCTTCTGTCGTGGTCTCTTTCACATGCTTACCTGTGTGATTTATACATCATGCTGCTGCGCCCGGCCTCTTCTCAGCCCGCCCCGGCGTTCCATCTGACACGTTCAATTAACCAAAATGGTGTGGAAGAACATCTGTGCTGAGCTAAGGAGGAAGAGGAGGCCTTCAAACCATCGCACCATTGAAGATATGTGATTGTTTGATGTGATCCCTCATTTTACCTATCCTGCTACATCCTGTCTCATTCACAGACGTATTCCTGCTAATAGGCTTCCTCTGTGCCTTTACTCACTTGTCTTTCCTGTGTAATGAATAAAGTTGACAGAGTATGCACGTCTTATTCCCGGACCAAACAGTTAACAGCACTTCAGGGAA
The DNA here is from genome assembly GCF_026213295.1 of Gadus chalcogrammus. Classification (NCBI taxonomy): domain Eukaryota; kingdom Metazoa; phylum Chordata; class Actinopteri; order Gadiformes; family Gadidae; genus Gadus; species Gadus chalcogrammus. The sequence goes on along the minus strand of NC_079432.1, from coordinate 7,194,969 downwards.
GAGAGAGTAGACCTCTTTGCTTCTCTGCTCTGCATATGTGGTATGACCATCTTGGAGACAGATAACATCGCCATTTCTAATCAGTTTCAGGAGGATAATGTAATTATTATGGTCCATGTGAGCAAGTGTACTAGATTCCTGTCAGCGGCTGCTGCCTTAAAAATAGATTGACTAGAAAATACTTCTCAGTGGGAGAAAAGGCATGAAGGGCCCAGGGCTGGGCTAGACGGACCTGCTTCGTCTTGTAACGAGCACACACACGCGTGCACGAACGCAAACACACACACATGTAGGCAAGGCAAGGCAAGGCAACTTTATTTATGTAGCACTTTTCATACACAAGGCAGACTCAAAGTGCTTCACATATAAGCAGTGTCATACAATAAAATAAAATAATAGGTAAGTAAAAGAAAAACATATGCAAAAAATAGAAAGTTAAAAAGGCATTTTAGTATTAAAATAGAAAATAAAGGCAAAGTTATTTAGCAGAAAGCTATAGCAAACATAAAAGTCTTCAGTCTTGTTTTAAAGATGCTCAGAGTTGGGGCAAGTCTTAAATCCTCTGGGAGTGTACACGTGCACAGACACTGCACTCTTACATTCACATGTGCACCCCCACATAGACACCAACACAGAAATTCCATACAAAAACACCCACACACGCATGCACGCACTAACACATGCATATGCATGCAGATACAAACACACTCCCACACACATGTATGAATCATTGGCAGGTTATGTGCCAAACTAAAAGGCACAGGTTATGTGCCAAAATTTCAGGCAGGATCCAATGAATCATGATATTTCAGGATATCTATTTAAATCAAGGGATGTGGTAGTCCTGTTTAAAGGGTTTATCATGGTACTGCTGGTCAGTATGGTGAGGAAAAGGTACCGGCATACCAGGGGAAAAAAAGCGTCATACCAGGAAAGTTACTTAAACATTTCCTTATGTATCGTTTTGGTTCATGAAAAGCGGAGTTGAATTCACATTTACACACACACACGCACACACACACACACACACACACACACACACACACACACACACACACACACACACACACACACACACACACACACACACACACACACACACACACACACACACTTACGTACGTACCCCACGAACACGCACCCATTAAAATGCACATACGTACACACACTTGCACAGTGCACACACAAACACACGCATAAACACACACACACAAAAACACACATGCATGCACGCGCGCACGCGCACACACACACACGCACGCACGCACGCACGCACGCACGCACGCACGCACACACACACACACACACACACACACACACACACACACACACACACACACACACACACACACACACACACCATATGTAGCACTGTGTTTTACAAGCTTATGCAATTCACTCACTTACTAACGTTCAATCTCTGACACGTTTGACCCTTGCCCTATGCCCTGTCGAAGAAAGGGGGAAAATAACATGTCCTTGTTCTCTCACAGAAGGGCCGCTTGCTTACATGCGCTTCTACGATAGGACACGTAAACAACAGCCGTCCTCAACTTAATGTCCTGCGCACTCAGGAAGCTTTGTGGTACACATGACTTTGCCCACACACGTGACTTTGCCCACACGCACAGAGACACACACACGCACACACACACAAACACACCACATCCGCACATTTACACAAACAAGTCTCCTATGAAATATAATTATAACATAATATTGTTGTTGATTTTTTTTTGTGTCCATCAAATAGCGCATATCGCTCACTCTGGGAAAACTTTGAAGCCACATGTTCCCAATATCCTCGCAATTAGTGCTCTGTGTAAGTGTGGACAAAAAGTTCTGAGGATACATAAACAGACCGGGTTTTCCGCGGGGTTGCAATTAATCAAGTAAATGCTGTTGGTATGTAAAAATGCTAAATTAAGTTTAAAATAATTCAAATTTGTTTTGCCTTTGTTTTTATTGATATTATCAACTATGGCAATTCAATCATATGATTAAACAGATGCTATTATTGTGTGTTTTCTCAATTTTAAAAAGCTAAAAGCTTTTTGCTTTTAAAACTGCATTGCAAATAAAGGTTGCTTTTGTTACTGTTAGCCTACTATTAGAAATGGTACTATAATTTTTTTGTTCAAATGACCCCTAACTGGTAGGAGTAGAATTCTTTATCAAGAAGCGATCTAAAATACATCCTTTCTGAAAACAGGCACAAAATTGTTGTTTTCCCAAGAGTGAGAAAAAGACTAAAGTAAGTAAACAGATCCCACTCAGACCCTTGCAACTGCCTCCCGGTCACTTCTCAATACAGTCTTCAGTACCATGACAGATTCAATTTGGTTGTCTTTGTGATTGTAAACCGCAGACTAATAATATCTTGTAATACCATATGTGTGTGTTTAAATACAGCTAAACACCCATTACTATAATAATAATAAAAATTCTGTTTATTTATAGGTGCCTTTCAGAGCTCCAAAGGTCACCTTACAGGGGAAAGTTTAAAATGTGTGACAACAATTATTATTATTTTTATTTCTTTGACGGCACAGCGATCCGGGGCTATTCCCAAAAGTACCGGGGCTATAACACAGTAAGGAGAATTGAATGAAGACATTCTTCGTTCTGAAGCATGAATCTAAATCATTCAAATCAGACTCATCCCTTTTAATAAAATGAGATAGGTCAATAAGATCACACAGAGCTGAAATAGACTCTCACTGTTACCAAGATCACCAGAGGACGCCGAACCTGCGTTGAGTTTTACTTATTAGCTCACCTGCTTGCGCGTGCCAAGTGGTTTTCTTAATTTGGGTAATTGGTTGCATCTGGTGCGGGTCACTTAAAAGGGAACCGGGCAGCACGTTGTTGTCCTCCAATGTTTGGCAGTGTAGCGTCTCCCAAACGCGGTATGTTGTTGTGTTTCCAGAAACAGAACGTGTGTGTAATGTTCTGTTGAGCTCTGTTGTGACGTCATTTTCATCTCTTCATGTTTCACAGGTTAAAGACTTTTTGAAGTAAAGAGGAGCATCTCATCTGGCAACCCTGCACATTTTCAAACCTACTTGTAATGGCTAATAATCACACTCACACCTGGTGGTATGATATGCCCATTTAAGAGGGCCAGAGTTCTAGACTGGAGGGAGGCTTGACTTGTGCAAGTGAATCGACTGTTGTGGTATTGTTTTCACGTAAATATGTTTTTCAGCAACAACATTGTGCATCAAGGAAACTCTTTTTCACAGTTGCCATTTATTTTAAATTGATACCGGTGAGACACGTTATCGAAAGATGTGAGTAAACTAATATATTCTACGCTTTATTTAGACAATATGATATTCAAGCTCATGTAAACACCTTATTGGACTACATATTTGTAGTGCTATCACCAGTCCTCAATTGCTTCTTCTTCTACACATAGAGTGGTCAACAGGTTTCTCTGGGTTAATTAGAGTGTGTCGTCGTGGTTTTACCATTCCGTCCATTACCAATGTAATCTGAACTTTTATCTGTATTCGGCAGATGCTTCATGAACCACCTCCAGAATGCAACCTTGTTTACCCTGTGTCTCTGAATAAACCACGTGTTGAACATTACCACTCCAATTCATACCTACCCCGAAACAACGATACAATATCAAAATTACGTTTCATCAGAGTGTAGAACCTTATTGATTTCAGATGTTTCTGTGTTCAGTTTGTGCATTTTATTTGCTATTGGTTCATTGTTTGCACGGTTGAGGTAACCTGGAATTAAAGCATAGCACACGGCATACCTGAATTTAGCCCTGGTTCTTTGATGCGCAAGTAAACTTCTTATTGAAGTTGCCGACCCATTAGTGACCACTAGATGTCAGAGTGGCGGCTTCCTCAAATGATTAGTGATCTAGCAATGATTCAAAGAAAAAGTTAATTTCTCATCGATCTACCTTTTATCAAACTAACACCATGTATGATGGCATCAAATCCTTATGATCGTGCTCAGTGGGGATTCAATGTATAATATATATCTATAATAGTTTAGGTCTGGCTTCCTCAGACATACTGATTGGCTTAGAGATTCTGACGTCATCAGTGCCATTCATGCATTGCTTTGAATCATGGGCCCTAATACTCGTTATTTTTTTGCGTTGAACATAGTTTGATAACACGCTATATGTTGTTGACAGTGCACATAGTGGTACTTCTGTACTTGTATTCCAAGTGAGTTTTCTGCGTAAAACCGCTAATGAGAGTGACATTTCTGGGAATGGGTACTCTAGGTCGGCCACCACGAATGCATCGCTTCTCGGCCTTTTGGCTAAGATCAAGTGTAGTATCTGTTCTTATCAGTTTAATATCTGATACGTCCCCTACCCGGGGACCATATATTAAATTGATTTTTGGAACTGGGAGATGGAAAAGGGGCTTGCTCCGTCCACTCCACGCATCGACCTGGTATTGCAGTACCTCCAGGAACGGTGCACCCCCTCTCACTGTTAATATGAATGAGTGCATTTCGGAACTTACACCAAGCCGGCGTCAACACGATTGATAGTGCTCGTTTATTCATTTTATCGTTTCTGACTTGTTGTGGTTCGGACAGTGTTGCCATGTCTATTTCATTGAAACTGTTTAAACGTTATCGAAAAAAGTTACGAGGCGATATTTAATTGATTCTATTCGTTATTTAGACCATATGATGTTCAAGCTAACATTACATCAGTAGCCTACGTCATTCGACCCCAGATTTGTAGCGCTAATACCAGTCGGGAACCGCTTCTTCCACACATAAGAGTTGTCAACACAACACCAAATACAGTTTTATTGGTTTGAATCATTCAGACCCTAAACGCACTGCAAAAAGGACAGGTGCCTGTCAAATTAGAACATGTAGCTGTGGTTCATTTACCATTTCGCCCGTTAGGCTATATAGTTAAATGTTTCTAGAGAAATGCATTATCTTGCCGTGCCATGCAGACAAAATACAGTACAGCAAAATTGAACAGACTATTGTTTGAGAGAAGGGACCAAAACTAATGGGCCCACAAGTTCTGGGTCATTTTCCAGAGAGCCTATAGTCATTAGCAAAGCAAGACTATTTCACACAGACGTAATTTTAAACATTTTTAAATATCTCCTTGTTCTTATTTGTAGCAACTACCCGGTTTTGCTAAGGGCTCAAGTTGTCAAGCATTCCTGTTGATCTATGTATGCATTATATGTTAGGCATATAGCAGCAATCTCAGGTATTCTTCATTTACGACCATGTGCGTGCGGATAATGGACCATCTGTAGTTTAAATCGGTTTCGCGATGAGGACTGAGTGCCCGCCACTCAAGGTGGACTGAGTGCCCGACTGCCCGCCCCTCAATGTGTGCTCCGTCTGCGGGCTGCAGTCAGGGGCTTCTTCCTCATGTGGTGTTGTGTTGACCACTCGGAGGGTAGAAGCAGGAGCTATTCGGAGCTTGAGTAGCATGTGGTCTGCATAAAGAATTGAATAAATACATAAACTCGCATTTTCTTTCGATAACGTATTAACGATAACTAGTTTCAATTGAACAGATTGCAACAATATCTGGAACCACGCATGGTTAGAACATTGATACAGCATCAATCAAACTCGCACAAAAACATATTTCTGCCGTTGAGGAACAATCTTAAATAAAATCCGTTGTATTAACAGTGAGAGGGGGTGCACCGTTCCTGGAGGTACTGCAATACCAGGTCGATGCGTGGAGTGGACGGAGCAAGCCCCTTTTCCATCTCCCAGTTCCAAAAATCAATTTAATATATGGTCCCCGGGTAGGGGACGTATCAGATATTAAACTGATAAGAACAGATACTACACTTGATCTTAGCCAAAAGGCCGAGAAGCGATACCCACAAAGTGTCTGACCTAGACTACCTATTCCCAGAAATGTCACTCTCATTAGCGGTTTTACGCCGAAAATGTCATTCATTTCCTCAAGTACCAATACAGAAGTACCACTATGTATCAACAAAATAAAGCGTGCTATCAAACTATGTAAAACCAAAGAATAACGAGTATATAGGCCCTGGATTTACGAAATTGCACGAACGGCACTGATGACGTCAGAAGCCATAAGCCAATCAGAATGTCTGAGAAGCCAAAGCCGTCAATTATGGTGAATTGTATATTACATTATATATTATGTATATGTATGTATGTATGTATGTATGTATGCATGTATGCATGTATGCATGTATGTATGTATGCATGTATGTATGTATGTATGTATGTATGTATGTATGTATGTATGTATGTATGTATGTATGTATGTATGTATGTGCAGGGCTGTAGTGGAGGGTAAACGCCGTTTACGCACCTCTGGAATTTAGGAAATAGCGTTTACGCACCTCTAAGTTCCCTGTGCCTTGTATTCTTCCGTTGGAATAATCGGAAATAAATGTAGTATCATTTTAAAACACCTAAGACAAAGTTTCATATTGTTGAACAAATAAACGCTGTAATCTGAATCATTTTCATCTGCGCTGTGGCCTATGCTATGGTCTGTGACCCTCGAATCAGTGCCTTGCGGCGGCGACACCAATCATGATCCAGGAAAATATGTAAACAGGAAGTAAGTAAACACATTTATCATCCCTGCCTACCTGTCATTAATTAGCCATGGATACCAGGCGATTTTTGAAGAGACCTTCGAGTGCTCCCACTCCAACAGATGCCCGAAAAAGGCCTCAAGTACAAAGTAAGACTGAAGATGATCAATTCACATGAGTTGTTTTTGTGATTTATAAATCAATTTTACTTGACGAACTATTAAATGACTACGAGCATTCAGATTAGCCAATGCGTAGTCATGCTATCCGTGTATTGCCCACGTCGAAATGAGCGAAAGTCAGTTAGAGTTTTACTATCCATATCAAACTTCGGTTTTAGCGTATCAACTTCGCTATAGCTCGGTCGCTATGTTAAAGCCTCAATTTGGAGATGCGAGGTTGGCGGTTGCAGCCGTGGACTCCGCGGCTGAACCGTGGATCGGGCGGATGACGCGACAAAAAAAAATATTTTAATTAAATTCGGGCGGTTGGCGGTTAAACCAATAAAAATATTTATAAATATTTTTATTTTATATATTATAAATATTTTTATTTTATTATTTATTTTCTTTAAAGTTATTTTCCCAGCAAACTGGGCCCCGTTTCCCGAAAGCATCTTTAGCCTAAGTGGATCGCAGAGTGGGTCGTACGAGCATCGTACAGTTTTCACACCGTTTCCCGAAAGCATCTTTGGTAACGAACCAAACGCTCACGAGTCACGAGTAGCTAACGAGTGCTCCAGGGTACTCGTAGGACGCTAAGAGCCTCGTTAGCCTACTATAGCCTCAGTGGCGTAACCAGCGGACATTCCTAGTATTGGATGCGTTTTATTATAACACATTGGTAATGGTGTATCACGTGCGTCTGAGCCTAATGTGGGCCATTATGTTCTTAGTTTGAGAGAGACAGTCCAGGAAATGTTTGAGCAGGCAGGGCACTTAAAATGTGTGAGAGAAAGTGGGGGGGATTTGTGCAGACTGACAAAGGCTACTCATAAAACGTAGCCTAAAATAATGTAATGTAATAATGTAAAATAAAAAAATAATAAAATTATTAATTATAAAAATAAAATAAAAAATGCAAAGGAGAAGGCAAAAGGCTGGGATATGGTGGGGATTGGTCACGTTGACGGGAATGTTTAGTGACATGTGGGAGGGTGGAGGGGGTTAAAAAAAGTCTCAATCACTCTTCGACGTGCATGAAAACCAGCCGCGCCGTCCTCACACCAATCTTCCTCGTCGTCATCGTCCTCAATGTCCTCCGGTACAACCAAAGCTACCCCAGCCTTAACTGCAATGTTGTGCAACATAGCTGCCTCCTGTCACACATATCACGGCGCATGACTTGGCCGGCGAAAACTGGAGCCCTCCGCTGGACTTGTGAAGGCATCTAAAGCGCAACTTCCACCTCCCGATCGTGCGCTCAGGATTAGGACTGATATATATGTCGGCCTAGGCTTAATCAATTGTGTTTTAATATCTTTAGCATTCATATTATTGCAATCTATTCTTTTCATAGGCTACTCTGCGGTTGGCCTTGATGGGGAGATATTTTAACCCTTTTTAACCCCATTTTCCTCCGACATTCCTGCGTCTCCCCCTGCGTCATAGCCCGTTTCAGCACCATGTCAGTGGACAGGTACAATCCTACGTTCGTCTTGAGTGCAGCGAATGCGCGTTCACTTAAGAGGAGTTTCGGGAAACGCTCCAAAGAAATTATCGATGGTTCGAAAGATCCACCTTTCGAACCATCTTACGAGCGAAGATCCATCGATATCGGGAAACAGGGCCCTGGCCTGTTCCCCTAGAGAGGAACCGTATGGGGAATCCAATTTGAAACAACTTGCCCAAAGGTTCAGACTTGATGACAGAAAAATTCTTGAAGGCTAGAGGGATTTTAAGGATAACTCAAGCATCATTTCAGAAAACCTTGCACCACTCCTGAATATCGACCATCTCATTCCAGTTAGCACTGAGTGTGAGGGTGCACTCACACTAGGCCATCTGGCCGTGGCCGTGTGGCCGTTTTCACACCTAACCGTGCTCAAATGGCCCCATTGTTCTCTGGCCTGCACTCACACTAGGTTATCTGGTGGTGGCCTGGCCACGGAAGGCTCTTGTACATACGTCATCACGTCGTAACACGTCATCACCAAGCGTCCGCTGCATGGACCATAATAAAGTCTGCCGCCAGTCAGAGTTTTAACAACAATGTATAACAACACAGAGAACACACCAACAGTTGAACCGCTTGACGCGATGTTTACCGTTTAATGGGAAAGAAGGCTCGTCGCCCTTATTATGTCCGTGGTCGTCGCATTGACTATACGTCATCCAGCTCAGGTTGCGTAGCCGTGCGTGTGCGCGTGTCGGCTCATTAGCATCTGTACCGTAGCGGCCCGTGCCGTAGCTGCACACCTCTCCCAAGTGGCCAAATTGGCCCGGCCTGGCCAGACTGGCCACACTCACGCTGGCAGATTTGAGCACGGTTAGGTGCTAAAACGGCCACGGCCATGGCCAGATGGCCTAGTTTGAGTGCACCCTGAGAGGGGGTTCAGCTTAATGAACATCATAGTGTGCCCCCTGAAATGCAGTCTGCACTTGGTCACAGTGTCGTCCTTGATGTTTATTCAACTGAATGGCCCACCACTCACAAAGTTCAATCCTACACGTATTTGAAGTCCTGGCTGGTGAAGCACAGGGGAGCCATGAACCCCAGAACACGCCCCTGCAAGGCAGGACCTGACGTGGAGGATAAGGAGGTCCTCTGGGCACTACTGTGAAAAGCATGCATACTAATACACACACATACACACATGCCATAGATAGATAGTTCTTAATCTACACATACTTTTCTTTACTGTTGAAATTTGAATAACTTGAATAAACTACAAACACATTCATTCACTGTCATTGATTGATTTAATATGACTTTGATTGATAACATAATGGAATATAGCCAGGCTAGCCTTACAGAGTCGCAACACTTTGCGTTGCGTTGTGTTGAGGTCGATCTGATCACAAAATTCATAGTTTACCCACCTCTAATTTGACCACTACAGCCCTGTGTATGTGTGTGTATATATATATATATATATATATATATATATATATATATGTGTATGTGTGTGTATATACGTATATGTGTATATATATATGTGTGTGTGTGTGTGTTTTTTTTTAAGTGACCACAGCCCACAACATAAGAGTAAACGTAGCATGTAGCCCAGTTTCATGGGTGAGTTGCTTTGATTTTTGACTGCATGGCATAGCTGGAATGTTACGAGAATATGTATGTACTTTATCATGAATGAGCTGAAGAATGACATTTATTTAAAATGGGCCTACCATGAATATATATTGTGAATATTGACCTGTGTGTCAGTAAATGGTTATGGAGAAAGCCGTCAAACCGCCGTCTAATGGCTTTCAAAACTAGCTGCTTTTCTGTGGCTGCCTATTCATAAAAAATAAACTAGTTATGCTCATCTAGGGGCAAAACTATGATAGTGTATCCTTTGTCGCTCAATTTGTCTGTGTCTGCACGTGCACTGTATGAAAATTAGGTTGCAGAATCTTAAATTCTCGCCTTACTATTTTGGATATAAATCCACAAATCCTGTTTATAAACTTAGTGTTAGCACAGACCAATCCACATACCTGGAAAGCTTTAGGTAAAACAATTAACGAGCACACTAAAAGCCATTGGATTATTACTACATGATCTGTGAATCGTTTTAAGTGGCTACCATTCCTATTATGATTCTAACATGAGAACATTGTATTCTCTGTGCAGATTTGAGGTTTCTATTAAAATTTCATCCATTGATTTATTGCTATGGATGTTTAAGTCGTGCATCACCACCATGCGTCTGTTTCGCTTTGAGCTATCGCAGTCATCTTGAGTGTGCTGTTAAGTAGGGAAGCATTGGCCTCTAGTGGACACCTTTGGTAATATCCAGCCAACATACCCGACTATCCCACTGGCTGTGGTGGTGGTTCCATTACTTTTCTTGGCCTCTGGCTCTGACCCCATTCCTTGCTCGGAAAATGTCTGCAACCTCAACTTAAACTGTTGTGCATCTGCTTACACAGTTTTTGCCCAATCAACATCTGCCAGTAAGTGATGCCCCTGTGTACGTACTAATCACATCGCATCGCATTACTACACAGTCATTGATTAGTCATATAATGCTCATGGCTATGAATAATTGGGAACTCAGTAGGATGTCTATGAGACATTTAAGGTCAGCAATCTCCACCCCATTTGCACTTTACACATGCAATCCCGAGTGGCCCCGACACCAAAGGCTAATTGAGATTAATTGGTTGAATAATGTGAAAATATGTCAAAACATGCTCTGAAGACTTAGTAAGCCATAAGCCTCATGGGAGAACGTTTGAAAGACTCGCCAACATCATAATTAAGTCAACACACTAGTGGAAGCAGAGTTAATAGGCTTAGTTTGAACTTAAACTAGATCCTGAGATATGGCCTTTGCTCCTAGAAAAATACTATTCTCAAATGCTCTTTCTAGGAAGTCTGGGAAGGCTCCACTGGTAAACAAGACAGAACTGAATGCAGCCTTTGTGTCCGTTTTAATGCCTTTATCCGCTGATATAACACGGCATGCATTCCCCTTATCCAACCACAGGCTAAATAGATTAAATCAAATCAAATCAAGCGTATTTATAGAGCACATTTAAGAACAACAGCAGTTGACCGAAGTGCTGTACAACTAAAGAAGTCAAAAAGAAAGAAAAAAATAGAACTCACAGACTGAGTTAAACTATCTTAAAAGAAGGGTAAATTCAAGTCTAAGAGTACGTAGGGATAACAATTTTGGATTGGTTCGGATGAGGTTTTCTGGGTTTGTGTGAATCGCTGCAGAAATGCTGTACAACACTTACTGTACATGTCCTGAGCTTCAGTGATGTATTGTTATAAGCACCAGGGGGAGCCCTTGCGCCTTCACAACATCACACACACACACACACACACACACACACACACACACACACACACACACACACACACACACACACACACACACACACACGTTTAGATATACTTAAACCATATCTGCCCTAGCCACAGCTAATGCTGTATATGTGTTAACGTATTCATCACCTCTGACCTGCTGTTCACACTGCATACATCTTACCTATTTATATATTCCACGACCACGATACACATGTACATGCTTTAGAGATTGTATTTCACCCCTGCTTAGATGCTGAACTGCATTTGTCGTCTCAGTACTTAAACTCTGGGCAATGACTAAAACGCTGACCCTAAAACCCTCTAATCTAACCAAATGGCTAGCTCGTCAGCAGGCGGCCTTTAGATGCTTGAGATCCTTGTGCCGGTGCTTTCCTTCCTTCTGTCGTGGTCTCTTTCACGTGCGCCTGTGTGATTTATACATCATGCTGCTGCGCCCGGCCTCAACTCAGCCCGCCCCAACGTTCCATCTGTTGCGTTCAAGTGTCAAGTGTCGACAGTCGTCAGAGATGCATTTATGCAGCAGTTATCGGGCAGCGTTCGGTATGGCTGGCTCATCTTCGCTGTTGTACCAGAAGGACGCCACTGTACCATTTATACTTATGCATTATTTATTGTCCACAGGGATGGACCGTAAATCTTCTTAAGACTGGCTAGCTGAACAACAAACGTCTTGAAGCGAAGAAGCCATTGGGAGTAGATGTGATGAGGGTTAAGTGCAGGTGTGTTACGCGAACAGAATCACAATATAAGGCCAGTAGTATAGAAGGATTTATGTTGTGTTGTAAAGTAAGTGACTGCTGAGACTACTACACATGTAGATGGTCTATCCCTTACATCTGGGTTCCTCTGGGGTGAATCAGTTGTTCTTGCACCCGGGGTGGCAACCCCTCCCCACCACGACTATGCCTCGATATCCTGTCCATGTATATCACAAACAGGATTGGTGACAAGGCGCAGCCCTGGCGGAGACCAGCACCCACTGAGAACGAAACTGACTGGCTGCCGAGGACGCGAACACAGCTCTCGCTTTGGGAGTACAGAGATTGGATGGCCCTGAGGAGAGACCCCCTTACCCCATACTCCCGCAGCACCTCCCACAGTTTCTCCCGGGGGACCCGGTCATACGCCTTCTCCAGATCCACAAAACACATGTAGACTGGATGGGCATACTCCCAGGCCCCCTCCAGGATCCTTGCGAGAGTGAAGAGCTGGTCCGTAGTTCCACGTCCGGGGCGAAAACCGCATTGTTCCTCTTCAATCTGAGGTTCGACGATCGGCAGAACCCTCCTTTCCAGCACCTTCTCCATGGCCTCTCCGAACTTCTCCCACACCCACTGCTTAGCCTCCGACACGGCAGCAGCTGCAGCCCTTCGAGCCTGTCGGTACCCTGCAACCGAGTCAGGAGTCCTCCAGGATATCATATCCCGGAAGGCCTCCTTTTTCAATCGGACGGCTTCCCTGACCACCGGTGTCCACCACGGTGTCCGAGGGTTACCGCCCCTTGAAGAGCCTAAGACCCTGAGGCCACAGCTAGCCACCGCAGCTTCAGCAATGGAGGCTTTGAACACCGCCCACTCCGGCTCAATGCCCCCAACCTCCACAGGAATGCCAGAAAAACTCAGCCGGAGGTGTGAGTTGAAGATACCAGGACGGGGGCCTCCTCCAGACGTTCCCAATTCACCCGCACTACTCGTTTGGGCTTACCAGGTCTATCCGGAAATTTCCCCCATTCCCTGATCCAACTCACCACCAGATGGTGGTCGGTTGACAGTTCTGCCCCTCTCTTAACCCGAGTGTCCAAAACATGCGGCCTCAGATCAGATGACACGATCACGAAATCGATCATCGATCTTCGGCCTAGGGTACTCTGGTACCAGGTACACTTATGAGCACTTATGGATAATCCTTGACTAGCACAGAAGTCCAATAACAAACGACCGCTCGGGTTTAGATCAGGGAGGCCGTTCCTCCCCACCACGCCTCTCCAGGTGTCTCCATCGTTGCCCACGTGGGCGTTGAAGTCTCCCAGCAGAACTACGGAGTCCCCTACTGGAGACCCATACAGGACTCCATTCAGGGTCTCCAAGAAGGCCGAGTACTCTGAACTGCTGTTTGGTGCATACGCACAAACAACAGTCAAAGTTTTCCCCCCTACAACCCTTAGGCGCAGGGAGGCGACCCTCTCGTCTACCGGGGTAAACTCCCACACCCGCCCGGCGCCTCACGCCCTCGGCAACTCCGGAGAAGAATAGAGTCCAACCCTTATCCAAGAGTACGGTACCGGAGCTGAGACTGTGCGTGGAGGTAAGCCCCACCAGATCTAACTGATAGCGCTCCACCTCCCTCACAAGCTCCGGTTCCTTTTTGCAATTAAATACAAATGTTTGGCCAGCTTCACACAGGAATCTAAAACTTGATTGGTAAGCCTGTGCTGGACATATTTCTATTTCATCATTTCTTTGTGTTCTTTTTTGCCAAATTAATTGTAAGTAATATGAAATCGGATTTTGTCTTAAATGCAGAGATTTACATTTACATTTAGGGCATTTAGCAGACGCTTTTATCCAAAGCGACTTACATCGGTTAACACAAGAGATCCTTGTTGTTGCATTATACGCCTATGCATAATAATTTGCTAAATGATATTCACCAATAATAATTTTGAACTCCAAACACAGCTGAGCCACTGAGGGCAGTAAAGCTTTTTCTTAAGGGGGTATCGCCCTCCCCGCCCCCCCCCATCTCAGAACTGCCAGTTCTTTGGACACCCCTGGCTCTAGTAAATGGCTAATTCATTCGTCATCTCCCATTGATGACATGGTTCTCAACGGCTCAGGTGAAAATAAGTGTGGGATGCTGCTGCTACGCCTTCTGTTTCTTAATGGACGGAGTCGTGCTGTGGGTCTGACAGGCGACGAAGCAGCAATCATAATCCTACGCTGAAATCCTCATTGCTCGCTTACGCACACACACACGTACACGCACGCACGCACGCACACGTACACGTACACGTACACACACACGTACACACACACACACACACACACACACGCGCGCCCGCGCACACATACACACACATACACACACACACACACGTACACACACACACACACGTACACACACACATACGTACACAGACGCACACATACACACTGACACACACACACACACACAGACACACAAAACACATTCATTCATCGTACAAAAACATAAGAAATTTTACATAGCTGATGTGTTCCATATAGAAATAAGGATTTTGTTGCTTGCCTCTGATCTCAAAACGCATACAAAAAAAAAGGGACCCAAAATAAAACATTTTGTTGTTACAATCCGTCCTTGGCAACAGCCACTGGGGCCCCATTCACCGATTTGCGGCTGGGCTATTTTGGGAGTGCTGTGCACTCCCTTGTTAGTGACGCGTGCTGCTGGGTAAACTTGGAGCTCCGCCGGCCCGGCTCCACAGCCTCAGATGGCGCGAGCAGAGACAATCAGCCGGGATAAAAAGAAAATGATGGGGGTGGAGGAGGATCAAGAGGGAGAGAGAACAAATTGATGGAACGGACAGAGGGCGATGGAACTAGGGAGAGAGGGGGGAGAGAGAGATGGACTAGGTGGGAGAGGGAGAGAAGGGGGAAGAGAGAGAGAAAGAGATGGCCTTGTATAAGGGGGAGAGAGAGTCCGTGGGCTAGAGAGGGAGGGTAGTGGAAAAATATGGAGAATAAAATAACAGCTGGTGCAAGACGAGCAGGTGATTATTAGGAACAGAAGAGGGTGGATTTGGGAAGGGGCGGGTGGTCTACTGGATGGCGAAAATTGTAAATGCAAGGGAGCAGCAGGGAGAATCATCCTGCGTGATAGCTTAGGTTTTTTTGTGGTGTGGGGGTGGGTGCATGAACGTGTGCGTCATGGGTGATAGGGGGACTGCATAAATGCAAGACTTAATATATGCATTCATGAATGGCAACCGAAATTAGATAAGCAATACCACTTAGTGAACGCACGGGGGTGTCATTGTACCGCCGAACAATAGGAAGACAGCCCAACGATATTCTTATATAAATCTTGTTGTGAAAAACCTTGTTAGGTAACTCATTCTTGTTAGCTTTCAACTGCGGTTTTCTGTCCGCCAACTGACAGAAGTCTACCTCCACTCAATCACCCAGACACCGCAGCTGTAGATTTCAGAAGATATCGTTCTGACATCAATTGTTTTTTTATGGCCTTCAAATCGGAGTCCACGAGGTTATGAATGAAATCTAGACCATCAATCGACAAAGCGTGTACAGCATGACGTGAGGGTATTAGGGGAGCATGCCGAATAGGACATACAAAGAAACAAAAAAACAAAGGAAGCACGATACAGTGTGAGCAGGATAATGAGCTGGCAGAGACACGAGGGAGATAAAAAAATAAAAGAGAGAGAGAGAGAGAGAGAGAGAGAGAGAGAGAGAGAGGGCAAGCAAGGACAGCATCGAGAAAAAAACAAACTGAAACAAATCAAAAACCATGACCAGAACAGTCCTTGAGACACGTCATCACTGAAGATAACGGCAAATAAGATTTATGTTAAACAGTGATGAAATGGGCGGAGTCCATTTCAGTCCATTGTTTTGTATTGCCGCTAATGTCAGATGCCCCACTGGCCACATGAATAGGAAACCAGCGAGCCAGAGCAACAACCCGGGGCTGAAGGAGCATGATTTAGTGAGTCGCTCTTGGTCAGGACTCGGTCAGCCTTCATTGCTGGGCGGCAGTGCTCGGAACTGTTGTTGTTTCAGAGGGTCGCCCTGACTTCAAAAGGCCTCTCTGTTGACAATCAAGCAGATTCTTGTGTCTAAGTCATCTCGTAGGCAATTCGTTCCTGCGACCTCAAGTTCATATTTGTTTTGTTGTGGTGGACCTGGCCTAATGAGTCTTCAGCAAGAGAACTTGAAGCGTCTAGACCACCCAGACACACACACACCGGAGACGCCTAACCCCCCCCCCCCCCCCCCCCCCGCCCCCTGAACATGAACTACGACGATGAGATTAATCACCGTTGTCAAAGCGGTAAAAACAACCCCGTAAATCTGGTGCATGTTTTGGGCAGTGGCGGCGACCTGTAACGGGAAGCTATGAAATTACGTCCGTTTTTTATTTACAGATGTCTGTTAATGCAGCATAGGAGAAGAAGAAAAACAGTGCTCTTCCACTGCCACCTCTCCAATGTTGTGATTAAAGGACCTTAAATGTCTAACTCTATTTCCCAGGGCTATACTCGACAGGGTGTGAGTTTACGAGACCTGTGTCTTGACCTGCAAATGTTGATTTCACGCATCACTCTTTCAGTACCTCCTCCAGATCATTTAAACTTACTACGCTCTCTTGTTCATTGTTTTTCTGTTGATTTTGTTCAGGATATCTTGCTTTTTTATGCAAATGAATAAATATTCGAATGCATAATTTTCTTATTTAACTTAAATTATGAAATGTTTTATTCAACGTGAACAAATTCACAGATGTATTCCTGCTAATAGGCTTCCTCTGTACCTTTACTTCTTGTGTAATGAATAAAGTTGATAGAGTATGCACGTCTTATTCCGGACCAAACAGTTAACAGCACTTCAGGGAAGAGAGAGTAG
Source organism: Gadus chalcogrammus (assembly GCF_026213295.1). Classification (NCBI taxonomy): domain Eukaryota; kingdom Metazoa; phylum Chordata; class Actinopteri; order Gadiformes; family Gadidae; genus Gadus; species Gadus chalcogrammus. Next base: position 7,177,784 of record NC_079432.1, on the reverse strand, counting down.
ACCTCTTTGCTTCTCTGCTCTGCATATGTGGTATGACCATCTTGGAGACAGATAACATCGCCATTTCTAATCAGTTTCAGGAGGATAATGTAATCATTATGGTCCATGTGAGCAAGTGTACTAGATTCCTGTCAGCGGCTGCTGCCTTAAAAATAGATTGACTAACTTCTCAGTGGGAGAAAAGGCATGAAGGGCCCAGGGCTGGACTAGAAGGACTTGCTTCGTCTTGTAACGAGCACACACACACACATACAGACACGCACGCATACGTACACATGCACACACACGTGCACGGACAGTGCACTCTTACACTCACACACACCCATAGACACACAAACAGAAATTCCATACAAAAACCCCCCACACACGCATGCACGCACAAACACATGCGTCATACCAGGAAAAGCTACATAAACTTTTCCCTATATATCGTTTTGGTTCATGAAAAGCGGAGTTGAAGTCGTCATTCACATTTAGCCGTGCTTAAATCAATCAACTTCCTTCTGCCTTGTAAAGTAACAACATTTTGAGAGGTTTCAATCTGGCTTCTGATAAAAACATAGCACTGAAACAGCACTGCTGAAAGTTACCAATGACCTTTTAAGAATAGCTGATGAGGGCTTGTGCTCTGTCCTGATACTCCTGGACCTTAGCCCAGTAAACAACTATACGTCTTATTTTTCTTCCGTTAAATATGGTGTACCACAGGGGTCTGTTTTGGGACCTATTTTATTTTGCTTATACATGCTCACATAGTTCAGAAACATGGTGTTTCTTTTCATTTCTGTGCAGATGATACACAAATGTACCTTCCTCTTAGATCCTCAGATCCTAGTAGGCTTTCTTCTCTGAATAACTGCCTTAATGATGTTAGAAATTGGATGTCAAATAACTTTCTCCAGCTAAATTCAGATAAACTGAGATACTTATCATTAGATCACAGCACATGTCAAACAAACACATTTCGCCATTCTTAGGTCACTTAAAGGATAGAGTCAAACCTGTTGCCAAGAATTTTGGTATCTGGTTTGACAACAATCTAAATTAACAATCCAACATTTTTTGAAAAACACTTTGCAAAGCTAGTTCAATCTTGTTTTTATCAATTAAGGAATATTTCCAAAATTCTATCATTAACAGACACAGAAACTATCATACATTCCTTTATCTCCTCATGCCTGGACTATTGCAACAGTCTTTTCACTTGCCTCACCCTAAAGTCCATACATAGGCTTCAAATAGTACATAATACTGCTGCCAGGCTCCTAACCAAAACTAATAGGTGTGAACACATTACTCCAATTCTTGCATCCCTTCGCTTGCTCCCAATTTGCTGGAGAATTAATTTAAAAATGATATTGCTAACTTTTAAAGCTCTCCATCGCCTTTCTCCTATTACATCTCTGAAATACTTGTGCCCTATTGTCCTACTCAAACATTAAGTTCTGCAGGCAAAGGTTTACTAACTATTCCTGAGTCCCGGCTTGCTGCTAAAGGGAACAGGTATTTTTCTGTGTTAGCCCCAAGGCTTTGGAATGCATTGCCTGAGCAAATAACGTTAGCTGATTCAGCGACATCTTTTAGGTCCCTCCTTAAGACTCACCTGTACCGCAAAGCCTGAGTTTATTTAAGTGAAAATATTATATGTTTTGCCTGGTACACTTTTCATTTCTTGTATTTTTTGTTATATGATTGCAAAAAAAAAAAGAAAAAAGACCAATTGTTGTTAGACATTTTATTTTTGTTTGGTTGTTTAGCCTTCTTTCATTTTTATCTATAAAGCACTTTGTAACTTTGTTTAGAAAAGTGCTGTATAATTAAAGATTATTATTATTATTATTATTATTAAATGCTGCTCCATGAAAATGGTGAACAGGCTTGAAATACCAAGCCTAGCTAAATTGTGACCATAGTAAGTGCAATAACCGCCTCTCCATGCAATGAGGCCACATGCAGTTGTTGACAACATCATCCACAATCCTTTTGTATCTTAGCTTCAGGCCTGTATTGTCATCAGCTTTAACTACATCCTGTAGTTGTCCGACTACGTCATCCTGAAACTGCCTACATAAAGCTTTGAGCGCCAGTGTGGCTCAGAAAAAAAAAAGTATGATCAAGTTTAGCCAAACAATTAATATGAAGTTATGCATGACTAAACATTTGAATAGTTATCCAGTGCAGTAAACGGTAAAGTGTATTAAAGAGACAGTCGGCTCTCTCTCTCTCTCTCTCTCTCTCTCTCTCTCTCTCTCTCTCTCTCTCTCTCTCTCTCTCTCTCTCTCTCTCTCTCATACATTCTAAACATTGAAAATGACTTGCAACGAGCACAAACAATCAAAGCATCCACTACAACTAGAATAAGAGATGAAATTGTGTCCACACTAGTAGAATATAAGTCTCATGTCTACGTCTAAGTCTTTGTCTGAATAACTCTCAAACAAAAATGGTTGTGGTCAGAATGCATCAATTGTGGATTGCAGGAGGTGTTTGTTTTAATAAATGCACATCACTAGACCCACCACGTGAATTTTGGCACTAGAAAGAACAGAGGCACTATGTGTTCGGAGGGGTTTTATTCTTAAGACGATTCCAAGGTGATTGCTACAGGGATAAGGTTCCAAGGTGCAGGTTTAACATCATCAAATTGACTAGTGGCAAGAAAAGCATTTTTATCAGCGTGGCGTAGTTGTTTTTCCTTTATAATCGTTTTCTGCTTACGCTGTATGGTTGAGAACATGCACATTCAGTGTCCTTAGGTGATACCTACATGGCAGGACAGCCCCCATGGCACCTGACCTTTGGGTCCGCAAAATTATGACTCTTGCAAGATTTCACAAGAGCCGATTGCAACAGACTGCACACATGTCAATTCTTAGCCTATGGGGAAGGGGCTGTGAACTGTATATGCTCTGGTAATGGGGTCAAATGCATGGTTTTGGTTATTGATAAGCCATTATGTATTCTAAGTAATCTATCTTTTTAGAACTCGAGGTACAAAACCCTTTTCAAATGCTGTTTCACAATAATGTTATTCTATTGACGAGGAAAGGCTATTCAAGGTCTGATGAGGCAACATACAGTTTGGCTACGTGACAAGAGATAGTAGTAGCTCCAGGGATGATTTTAATTCTGAAGTTCTAAAAAGTTGGACGACATCCATAATAGAATCGTTGATACATGTAAGCATATTGCCTCATATTACAGTCAATGGTATTTGATCTTAACAGCGCTGCGTCCCTTTGCGTGTTCAGTTCTCAACTAAATGGTTTCAGAGAATATGGGCTTCCATAAACTTTGGAATATGGACAAATACAGTTGCACTTGACTTCCTCGTTACTTTCTTGACTGAATTTGCCTTTCTGTAAAACAAGCTATTGTGCGTTATTATGCGTAATACATTATAGTAGTCATTGATAAAAATGTATTCCAAAAATTCGACATGTATAATTTTATAGAAATATTAGAATATATAGTATTAGAAACATCAACATTTATTTTTTTGAAGATATTTGTAGCATTCCATATAGTAGTGTTCTTCATGGTTGAGTTATTGCATGTCTTTGGATTTTTTGATCAGATAGTTCTTAGCCAGAGTGATCCAAAGTGATTAAAGTGGACGGAATTGTAAGCAGATAGATAGCTGACTAGATATATAGATAGGTAGAGTCATACTCTCATTGGAACCTTACAGCTCAAAAAAGTCTCATGAGGCCACATGCAGTTGTTGACAACATCATCCACAATCCTTTTGTATCTTAGCTTCAGGCCTGTATTGTCATCAGCTTTAACTACATCCTGTAGTTGTCCGACTACGTCATCCTGAAACTGCCTACATAAAGCTTTGAGCGCCAGTGTGGCTCAGAAAAAAAAAATATGATCAAGTTTAGCCAAACAATTAATATGAAGTTATGCATGACTAAACATTTGAATAGTTATCCAGTGCAGTAAACGGTAAAGTGTATTAAAGAGTCAGTCGGCTCTCTCTCTCTATCTCTCTCTCTCTCTCTCTCTCTCTCTCTCTCTCTCTCTCTCTCTCTCTCTCTTTCTCTCTCTCTCTCTCTCTCTCTCTTTCTCTCTCTCTCTCTCTCTCTCTCTCTCTCTCTCTCTCTCTCTCTCTCTCTCTCTCTCTCTCTCTCTCTCTCTCTCTCTCTCTCTCTCTCTCTCTCTCTCTCTCATGCACTAGACAGAGAACTACATTACGCCTTAATGGACTGTGTTTGGACGACATCCAAAATATTTTTCACCTAAAACCGTGAAATGATTTGTGAGGAAATGCCCTGAGGATACACAAAGCATGGCTAGCATGGTGGAATCTGAAAATTTGGGCACTGGACAGGGCAGTAGGCGACGTTGTTCTGCTTAATGGCTCCGTTGTGCTGATGGTGAATTAGCCTTCTTGATTACAGATTATATCTATGTTCTGAGCTAAGTTTTCTTCAGAGGGACGGTTGGCCTACCCTGCAGAGGTTTTCGCAGTCAACCCAATGGTGAAATGTACTTTGAGATAAACTCATGAAACCAAAAAAAGTTTGCCCTCTAATAGCTTTAATTACCAAGGAAATTGCACTGCATTGATCTCAGTTTAAGAGCCTCCAAAATCAAACAAGGGAAATCCTTGTATAGAATAAAATGCCTCATTATTATACAATCAGGCATTAGTATAACCTCATTGTTGATCTCGCATCAAGCAGTCTTACTATGCTATAGCAGAGCTTCTGGGAGGTGGGGGGGGGGGGGGGGGGGGAAAGAGCAATGCATGGGTGGGCGTTATGTTTATATATCTTGTATGTTTGCCTTTGGTGTGCTGCTACTGAGTCTATACTTTGTATATATTTTCCACCTCTAACATCATGCACTAATGTTTTGCGCTAGTCCGTGAGCTAAAATGCCATTTTTATGTGTTTAATTGCCCTGGTTTAAACTGTTGCTTAAAGGGCCAAAACCCAAGGTGGCTGGAATGAACGAACAGGTCAATCCAAACCATTAATTATCCATCGTCGGGAATGATCCAAATCAGCGGGTCACGGGGGTTCAGTGGAGGTTTACCCAGGCTCACAGAGTCGTCATGTGTCACATTCCAAAGAGGAAAAACAGGTCACAACACAAGACATGCTATTCACATAATGGCTTAACATAGCAGATTCCTAGCATTACCAAACTGTTTATCACTGAGGGCTTTGTTTTGCATCGCTGGTTCAGAAAAGTACGTTTATTTAAGAGGGCTGGGAAAAAAAATCTAAAAGGCAAAGAAGATTTCGGCTCAGCTCAAGAACAAGGTTCTTTCGTCTGGACCGCTGGCATATTTCCACGTGACTCCTCCGACGGACGGGAAACCCAACATGCAATTAATTGTCCAGAACCGTTACCTGTTGTTAAGGCTTTCTGGATCACACTTAGCATTGCCGGTTTGGCTCTGAGCCAATGCATTTGCCGTTGGGTGAGTGAATCAACCGCCGCTTAGTGATTCAACGATGGTTGATTCACTCGGCGGCAGGGGATTTACACCACCAGTGCTGCTGGATGGTGACCTGGGTTGAACCCCTTATGACTGCCCCCAACCCCCTCTACCCACGAACCCTCACACACACACACACACACACACACACACACACACACACACACACACACACACACACACACACACACACACACACACACACACACACACACACACACACACATACAGGCCATATCGACAGCCTGATTGTAAAACTTGAATATAACAACAGCTTTTTATCTTCTTTTTCAAGGGTCTCATTAGGGTAGGCTCACACAAATATAAACACACAAACACACACACAACCACACACAAACAAAGACACACACAGCGCCTTAGTGTAGCGCAGAGCATGGGCTAAAGAAGTCTCCCTATCAGAGAGATTAGTGGGGAAACAAAAGAACGGAATTCTATAAAAACAACCGCTGAATTCAGTTATTGGAAGCAACTGAAGTTTTGAGGAATCTGTTTTTCATTTTTCATACTTTTCGAGGAAAAATCTTGAGAAAGCGGCACCTCAGCTGCTGGTCTCGTCTCATCTCACACCATAAAACTCAGCATCGTAAAACTGCCAGACTCCCGCATGGCAACTTTTATCTCCGCTTTTACAGGTTTGGGGGAAAAAGAAAGACCTCAGTATGGACGGCCAAACTGCTATCTGTTTTTCTTGTGAAGTTGTGAACACTATAAATGACGGATGAGCACCAACCTGAAAAACACGGTCGGGGATATATGTGCAGACAAACACACACACACGTGCGCGCACACACACACACACACACACTTACGTGCCCCACGAACACACACACATAAAAATGCACATACGTACACACACAAACACACACAAACAAACACAAACACACACACAGAAACTCACATGAACGCACGCACACACACACACATCATATGTAGCAATGTGTTTTACAAGCTTATGCAATTCACTCACTTACTAACGTTCAATCTCTGACACGTTTGACCCTTGCCCTATGCCCTGTCGTAGAAAGGGGGAAAAGAACATGTCCTTGTTCTATCATAGAGGGGCCGCTTGTTTACATGCGCTTCTACGATAGGATACATAAACAACAGCCTGGAAACGCCGTCCCTGACTTAATGTCCTGCACACTAAGGAGGCTTTGTGATACACTCTGACTTTGCCCATACACACACACACACACACACAGACACACACACGCACCCACACACACACACACACAGACAGACCACACCCGCACATTGGCACAAACAAGTCTCCTATGAAATATGACCGCCGTACTTCTGTTATTGTCACCCTCTTGTAGACGTCAGTCATCTGAGCAGCCGCCAGACAGGCTTCGGTTGATATGAGAAGAGAAATAGTGGTAAGGGGTTGTGGTGGGGGGGGGGGGGGGGGGGGAACGGTACAATATAATAGGGCAGTGGGGGCTGCCATGATTGCCTAACCATCCCACAAAGTTTCCCCCCCACTCCACCACAGAGAGGAGGTCATGCCGGGACAGGGAGAGCCTGACCTGGTTCTGGTGGCGAAGGAGTACAGGAAAGAGGAAGGGCAAGGCCACGCTTCTCAGGGGTCGGAGCACGCTGGACCAAAGCAATGCCCGCCGATCGGACGGCGTGCGAGGTCCCTGTGTCAAAATGAAAACGTTTCGATTGAACGGTCGCGAGCCAGGCTTCGACTCGGGGTTAGGATGTGACCGGGAACCCCCACGTTGATAATGTCAGCATGGTCGGTCTTTGTGTTGCATGGAAGAGCAGAGGGGCGGTACGGGCCGAAGAGTAGATACCGCTCGTTGCCAGTGCTATGTTCAGTTCCCGTCATTTTTGTCTCGAATTGAACTTCTGCTCAAAGATTTGGCTCTCACATTTTGTGAGTCCCATCGATTGTGTGGGATTTGGGTTTCTTTATTGTTGTGTTCTCCCACCCCTTGCCCCACCACCCCTCAACACCCTATTTCCTCCCCCAAATTGGCAGCAGTGTATCGCGTTCCACAGCGTTGCCATTGTGTGAACACAGAGAGGTACGCCAAGAGGTGAACTGACTGCCTGGTGCTGATTAACTTCCTGATAATATTGCATAATATGGTTGTTGATTTTTTTTTTTATCAAATAGCGCATATCGCTCATTCTGGGAAGACTTTGTAGCCACATGTTCCCAATCTCCTCGCAATTAGTGCTCTGTGTATTCAAGTGTGGACAAAAGTTCCAAGGATACATAAACAGACCGGGTTTTGCCGCGGGGTTGCAATTAATCAAGCAAATGCTGTTTATATATAAAAAAGCAAAATTAAGTTTCATATAATTCAAATTTGTTTTGCCTTTGTATTTATTGATATTATATGGCGATTCAATCATATGATTAAACAGATGCTTTTCGTGAGTGTTTTCTTAATTTTCAAAAGCTAAAAGCTTTTTGCTTTTAAAACTGCTTTGCAAATAAAGGTTGCTTTTGTTACAGTTAGCCTACTATTAGAAGTGTTACTATAATTGTTTTGTTCAAATGACCCCTAACTAGTAGGAGTAGAAATAATTCATTATCAAGAAGCGATGTAAAATACATCCTTTCTGAAAACAGGCACACAATTGTTTTCCCAAGAGTGAGAAAAAGACTAAAGTAAGTAAACAGACTAGACTAATAATATTGCATAAAGCATATAGCCTAATGTTCAGTGCACAAGTTACGTGAAACATAAGGGTTTAGGCCACAGCAGGCTTAAACCAACAGGAATGCATGCATTATCGTAATAGGTCAGGAAAAGCCCCCTTTATTGGGTCACTTTAACAGGGATTATTTAGCATTTTAATTCTTATAAACTGGGGTTAATCTGAGAGCCATCAATCCATGGAGTAGAAGTTCCAACCCAGTCTCACGGAAATACGTGACACTGTCACGTCACGTCATTTAATCTATTCATTCGTGATCTGGGAGACATAATTTCAACAAATTTCACACTCATTCTAAAAAGAAGCAATGAAGCAGCTACCTTGTTTTCCGTCGCGGTTTGCCTACAGAGCAGCGCACCTGCATTAAATATATCCGTGAATTGTCACAATATCTCAGAATCAAATGTGAAAGTAGAAACGGGTGGCCAATAGCTGTCATGTGCTTCTTGGCACGAAAAAATTGAAATTACGTGTCCCAGATCACGAATGAATAGATTAAATGCCGTGACAGTGTCACGTATTTCCTTGAGACTGGGTTGGAAGTTCATAAAGTGTGCGACTGAAATGGTTGTTTGGACACAAGTAGCATTTACATTCGCCAAACCCATCAGGGTTAATCTGCTTAATAACAAATAAAGATATATCAATACAGTGTAACACAAAGTCACATGTTAAAACAGACTTTATCTTGAGAGTTAAGACTGAAAACCGCTTGTATAACAATGAACCGCGAGTTGTGGGTGTCGAGATTATTTTCCTTGACATTGTCCTTTTACGTGAGCAAATGCCCCATATAAATCCTGCAATTTTTATGGAAAGATATATGGGTTATAATCAGCAACCATGTCACCCATAAATTATTTATAGTACCTTTAATGAACAGTGAAAACCATTGATGGTTGAACACACAGTGTCAGGAGGCAACGTACTACGTCACTTTAAGTGCAGCATATGGTCCCCATTCATGGTCGTCATGTTTGATGAATGTCCAGGTGCTGAGAATAGTTCATATCTCAAATTCCTCTGCTCGTCCACCAAAGGGGCCCGCCGCAGGGTCTTCTGCACATTTCGCACGTACACAGGGTTCCTATTGGTTATCTAAATGAATGTGGTGAAACATGTGGTCATCGCTTAAAGTGTGTCTTTTGTCCGAATTGAAAGCACGCTTGCACTCGCGGGTCTCACAAAGTCTCACAAATCAAACTTTATATTAATTTCACAATTAAGATGAATGCATAAATAACTAATATCTAACGTCTGATTGCAGACCAGCTGGAGTCTGGTTGAACGGGCATTACACTTTGTTTTCTTCATATTTGTTGGTTTCATATTTGTTATTTTCATGTTTGTTGATTTCCTATTTGTTGGTTTCATATTTGTTGGTTTTTATATCTGTTGGGTACATATTTGTTTATTTCATATTTGTTGGTTTCCTATTTGTTGGTTTCATATTTGTTGATTTCATATTTGTTTGCTCCATTTTTGTTGGTTTCATATTTGTTGATTCCATATTTGCTTCGACCAATATGTTTGCTGGAAGCGGGGATCTGGAAGGGCGTACTTGGGCAACACAAAGTCGGTTCCTGGTTTCCGGCACAGGCTCTGTGCCGTCTTCCAGCAGAACTTTGTCTATAACACAGTAGGACTGCTTGATCAAAGAGTTGGAGTTACTCATTGACACAGGGCACCAACCATACCATTATGTAGGCATGTAGCATGTTCCCTTCATCCGCACCTGCAGTACAATGCAATCATTTCAGTAACTGTCTAGACTACCCCTTCTGTATCTACTATCTCAGTGCACTTATCTGCCTTCTTCGCATGTCTCAAGACCAAAGTTTCATGTTTATGCCTTCAGAAGGTTAATGTTTACAGGGTGGACATATGGTGTCATGTAGAATTCACGAAAAGTGGAGGTGATTATATTCGAGCGGACATACACGTGTCCATGTACAACCCATTACAGCTCACCATCATGAAATGAACTGTAGGTGATTATATTCAAGCAAACGTACAAAAGTCCATGCATAACCTATGTCCCAACTCACCATCATGTCAGCAGATGCATGATTGTGCAAACTTTGTGTTCAGGTTAAGAGCCCCCCGTATGGAAACGTGTACGGAACTTTTTTATCTTAGATTGGCTGGAACATGTAAATGTTCCATCCAATCGAAGATAAAAAGTTGTTGGCAATAAAGAAACCACAGCGCGGGTCGTGTCCTCAGATTGGGCCGAAATGGATGACGTGA
>NC_079432.1:7129879-7164879 GCF_026213295.1 Gadus chalcogrammus | reverse complement strand
AGTATGGAACAGTTAGTTGCTCTAATTACCTCACCTTGAGAGCCATGTACTTACTGTGGTAAACACCCTTTGGGGGTACACCAACCAGCAGTAGTTATGGAAGGCATGTTTATGTCTCTTTTTCTAATGTATGCCCATGCGTTGGCATTCCGGGTCTGTTAAGATCTGCCTCTCATCTCTGTTGGACCTCAACAGAAGATTAAGAGAACTGCAGATGCTTGCTCTGCAAGTGACATGCCTTGTTTTGCCATCATCTCAGTGCTGATAAGTGCCTGCATAACTTGAAAGCGTTAGTTAAAGGCCAGTAGAGGGGGAACAAACTGCGATGAATATGTTCAAGATCATCGTCACATCATAAAGAACACAGTCAGGTAAACAAACACAAACACTTGATTCAAGTGTTTGTGTTCATTTCAAATGAATGATTTTGATTGAGAAAATGTGGATCCATAATAATGTGCGCCTCTTTATCTGTTTATCTGCTTGAGCTGCTCCCCCCGCGACCCGACCCCGGATAAGCGGATGACGATGAGGATTGAGAAAATCAAATGAATGATTTTGATTTAGACGTGTTCCTAGAGAGGAACACGTCCTTTCTAGAGGTGTTTGTTCTTTGTGGGCTACATGGCGTTCTCTGTGGAAGACGACCCGCTCCCCATAAATGCTAAGGGCTCATTCCAAGGTAAGGGGAAACCACACAATGCTGCGGTCCATTTGAGAATGTAGTCACTTCTTTTTTATTTGGCAGTTGGTTTAAATATGAGTGCAATGGTTGCGTAAAGAGGAGAGTTATCTCATATTCCTATTTCCAAAATAGACTGAAATAAAATACTCTGCAATCTCTCTCTCTCTCTCTCTCTCTCTCTCTCTCCCTCTCCCTCTCCCTCTCCCTCTCTCTTGTGCTGTCTCCTTGTTTCTCCCTGACTGTTTGTTAGTCACTGCTGACTGGATCCATAATAATGTGCACCTCTTTATCTGTTTTTTTGGTTGTATTTGTTTATGTGTCACAGGTGCTGGCGACTGTGTCTTTCTCAGAATTCCTCCTTGCCAAGTTACAATTTATGGTGTGAATGTTTGTGCACGTATTTTGTTTCCCATTCATTCAAGGCGTACCAGAATGGGGAATGTTCTCAGCGTGTGACGCACGCACAAGTATCCAGAACAAATTGAATGTAATGCAATGCATCCCAGTCTGTGCTCTTTCAGTGTTTGTTGAAGGGCACACACACTTCAACGATAGGAAGAAAACACAGGAACCATTGTGTCCACACACACGTACACAACAGGCCACATTCTGCGACACAGGCAGACACAAAGAATAATGATTTTATTTGGTTTCATCATTTTCTCTTCCCAGTTCCATCAGTAAGAGTGTGATTCATAAAAACGTGTTGCTATTTCATGATGTAAGTCTGGTTCTTTCAAAAACTGCAGCATCAGCAAGGCACTGCTCCAAAACTCCTCCATTGTTGTTTTCAATTATAACATGATATTAAATCGTTTTAGCTGACGCCTTATTCCAGAACCACTCACAATAAGTGCATTCAACAATGAAGATGCAAAAGAAAATAATGCAAGAATCCTTTGGGAACATACAAGTCATCACGTGCTACAATTAATCGACAACATATCGAGAATATATATATCTATATACATACATATATAAATGAATATAAAATTCCATTGTAAAAAAAAAGATGATTGGCCGAAAGCCAGCCCAAACAGAGGAGTTTTCAGCCTGCGGCAGAAGATGGGTCAGCTTCAGCTGTCCTGAGGTCAGTGGGGTGCTCGTTCCAGCATGGTTAGAGCCAGGACAGCCAACAGTCTAGATTTTGTTAAGCCGCTGCTGGGGTCCGTGTGTAGTGAGGGAGGAGCAGGCCGTTTGGCAGTGTAGTCGACGGGCTTGGGCATGGCGTTTGGTGTTTGCATATGTCCTGGATTATTATTTGTTGTGTTCAGCAGTGGGTTGCGTCACAATCATTCAGATTCTAACTAGTTCTAAACAGAGATCCTTTCTCTATCGAGCACCATTGTTTTGTGGCAATGCTTTATTTTCAAATTATTTATATTCAGATTTCTATTCACCTACCTTGAGGCTGGTCTCGGATCCAGAAATTCGACGATGCTACAGCTGAACCTCGGGGTGGGGGGAGACCACACAGCGCCTCAGCCGCAAACCAGGAAGTGTGAGGGGCGGAGTTACGCAGTGTTTCCTGTTTTGTTACGGGGAGATTCTTCTAAAGATGAACTAATTCTCGAGCGTCAGAAGACAATTTAGTTAATCAAATTCTGTATCGGCCAGGCTACTCCCCCGGTCTGGCTTCAAACCACTTACGACACTTTGTCTCGAGTCGTTAGGTGTCCGGAACATTTTAGCTTGACCTGATACCGGAAAGTCCAGTTTGCCAGCGCTGGCCGAGTTTGCTATCTGTGTGGGCCAAGGAGGGATTTTGACAATGGTAATAGGATGCGGTCATTTAAGTCATCGGTTCTCAGTTGCATCCAGGCCAGTTGTTAGACCTGGGCATACAAGTCTTTAGCCCCGGATCTTATGAGAACAGCCCTGGATCTTTTGGCTGTCAAAAAAAAAAAAAAAAAACATAATAATGATGAAAATAGCCCTGTAGAGTAGACTTTTAAGTTGTTGCATTACCAGCAGCCACAGAGGCAACATTGTAGCCAGTGAAAACCGCAAAATTCTCACGTGTCCATGGATGGGCAGATTTAGAATAATTTGTTGCGAAAGGTCGCTAATTCAACGTCGTTAATCTTTCTTCGGTATGCATAGGGATTCACGTCGATATTGCTGTTTCGGGCTGCTCTAGTTTGCAGAGATTCAGGAGACCCGCAGTGAATTCAGCCCCAGTCCACTTAGTTAGGTGCATTGTTCATTAGGCTAAAGGCTATTCTAATGTCTCATTTTGGCTGCTGATGTATGTGGTGAACTTTCCTATCCTTAATGTAAACATTAACCTTAACATTAACCTGTCATTCCTTTCCTTCTCAATCTACGTTACAATTGCATGTTCATCAGCCCGATTCTCAAATTTTCTGGGGGGAGAAACACCTGAACACCCATCTTAAAAGGACTTCTGGGCTACAGCCCCAATTGTTTTCAATTGCTAGTGACGCCCCTGGCTGCGTCTGATATTAATAGTCAGCAATATCACGTTTGCTGCGGTTCCGCCGGTACCGCTGATTCCAGTAGGGACCCATTTTTATGTAATGCGTGTCTACTGATTGCAAAAAGCAACATGATTGTAAGACAGAAATCTTACGGGAATGAACATGAAGCATAGCGTTCACCTAGATTCGAGCTTGTCTAGTATCAGACTTTGGCTGACACAGCCTGGCTGAAATCTGGATCAACAGGACCTTTCAAATCAGACTTGAGATTTGAATCTTCAGTCTGATTTGAGACTATTTTCCTTTGTTAAGTATTTATAGTCTGGGCCGGAGAGGGGCAGAGGAATTGTCTGGGCTATTTCAGCTGAACTGATAAGGCTTATTGCTGACTCTTTCAAATAAGGCTTTGCTGTGATTACTCTTATTGGCCCCTCTCGCCCTCTCTCCCTCTCTTGGCTCTTACTCTCTCTCTTGGCTCTGTCTCTCTCTCCCTCTCTCTCCCACCCTCCCTCACTCTTTCCCTCGCTCTCTCTCCCGCACACTATCTCGTTCACACTCTCGTTCTTTCTCTCTATTTCTTGCTCTCTCTCTCTCTTGCTCTCTCTCTCTCTCTCTTGCTCTTTCTCCCTCTCTTGCTCTCTCTTCTCCCTCTCTCTCTTGCTCTCTTTCTCTCCCTCTCCCTCTCCCTCTCTCTCTTCTCCCAGGGTTACCTGAGGTAACGTCTGTCACGTGCCAGGACTTAAGCAGAACAAAGACCTTGATCCGATGATCTCATCTCCTGTCGATTTCCATCGACTCAATCATTTAGAAACTAACACCACGCGCTTTAAAACAAATCAATCGTGGCCAATACAATGAGATAGCCCTCCCAGAGCTGCACGTGTCTTTAATTCTCTCCTCCTGTTGTCTTCTCATACTGTCTCGTTTTCAGCCGAGGCCCGACAGCATTTAACAATACCAAACGTATAATCAGGCGGGACGTAATTGGACGGCTCAAACAGAAGAGGGGCACCTTCTCTTCCTGACAAGCTTACCGTTTTTTTCCGTTATTGCTCTTTCGTAATAACAGAGCGCCATTGAGGGTGGCCGCATTATTTCTGCGTTTGTGCGTAGGTGTTCCTACCGCCAGTACCACCCAAGTCCTGTCTGTGCCCTACTTTTCCTCCCTTTGTGTGGTGACCCATTCGCGAGAAAGCCAGGCTCCACAACAAGGCCGAGTGTGCGGGAGGGCTCACTCGTATAACAGGAGCGATCGCGTAACAGTCTGCCACACATAACACCGCTGAGCGGGCTAAGTCTTTGGCTTACCCGTGTAACTGTTCATAACCAATCTCCGTTCTTTATCCTTTTTTGGAGAACCGGGGTCAGGTCTGGGGGACTTTGGCGGCGGCGTAGCTAAAGTGGTCATTTTGTAATCACCGCTCCATATTTTTGCCACAGATCGAATCTCCCTAAGCCAAAGCTAATTCATCCTCCATGCGTGCCACCGGGCGGGCTGAGATGGATGCGAACAGCTCTGCATGTCTGCACTCCGGGCTGCAAATAGATGCTTCCCCCCTTCTGTCTCTCTTCACCCCCCCCCCCCCCTCCTCCCCCCGCCCTCCTTCTCATCAAGCATAACAATCCAAATCGTATCACCTAAGTTCCCTAAGTGCTCTCCCTCTAGCATGGGCTGATTGGCCCTGATGGGTTTATCTTTTGAACTCTACATTTCCACACCTCGAGTGGTCCGACTGTCTCACTCCACCACCCTCTGCTTCTCTAGTGTCATTCAGGTTTGCATTGTGAATGACCGTGACGTATTCAATAGACGTGCTAATGTGTGTGTGTGTGTGTGTGTGTGTGTGTTTGAGTTTTTGTGTGTGTGAATGTGTGTGCGATGTGCTGTGTATGTCTTTGTGTCTGTATGTGTGTGTGTGATGTGCTGTGTGTGTTTGTGTATCTATGTGCTGTTCTGTACTCTGCTGTGTGTGTTTCTGTTTATGTATCTCTGTATCTGTTTTACATGTGCTGATATCTGCTGTGTGTGTTTGTGCGTTGTATGTGTGTGTGGATATGTATGTGCTGTGCTGGGTGTGTGTGTGTGTGTGTGTGTTTGTGTGTACGTGTGGATATGGATTGGTTTGTGTGTGTGTGTGTGTGTGTTTGTGTGTGTATTTCCGTGTATCTATTCCACGCCTGCTCTGGGAAAAACAACGACTACACAAAGTAAATCCAACAAGCTGGAGACCTGGATTTGCAGTCCCTCCCCGTGCCTGGATCCCGGCCTATCACTGGCAGGCAGTCCAGGCCTGCAGGCCGTCAGCTCTACTCATCTTGTCACCCACCTGCTCTGCTGCCTTCCCTGCCAAACCAAGTCCGTTCCCAGTGGGCCCCCCCCCGCCCCCATCCGCGGGCAGCGCTCCCACACCACCCCAGCAACCTCAGATACTCCCTTGACCTCAAACGAACCCCCCCCCGCCCCCACTCCCACCTCTCCCCGCTTCACCCGCAGTCCAACCTCCCCCGTTTACCCCCCACCGCGCCCCCCACGTCCTCCGCCTCTCCTCTCTTCCTTCCAGCTGCTTGCCGGAGCGCACCCCGACCAAAGTGCATGCTGGGATTTATATTTATATATTTTTTTTTTTATGCTTTATGTGTGACTCCGGGGCTGCGAGGAACAGTCTCGCCCCCTCTCTCGGCCCCCCAGCTGTGAGGCTGGGTTTAATCCCACTGCACTGGATCGGTGGGTGGGTGGTTGGGGGATAGCAAGGCATGGGGAAGATTGAGCAAGAAGAAAGTAGAGAGAGAGAGAGAGGGAGAGGGAGAGGGAGAGAGAGGGAGAGGGAGAGGGGGAGGGGGAGGGAGAGAGAGAGAGAGAGAGGACAGAAGACATTTGACAGGCTTGTCCTCATTTTATTTTTAATGCGGCCATAGTTTTAAAATGCTGGAGTCACGAGCAGACCTCACTCGAGTGGCTCTTCTCCCCCATAGCATTGGGGAGCGGGGCGATGCAGGCCTCGTCTGCAGCCCAGTCAACAGACACACTCGCCTATCAAAAAACACCTACACGTCGAAGTTGATAATTGCTGCTCTTCCTCCAATCTCCACCTTTCTCTAAGAATCTCAGAGAATCTCTCTCTCCCCCCCCCCCCCCCCCCTCTCCATATCTCCCTCACCCCCTGCGGGGGCTGCAAGCGCCACTTCTCTTTCATCCTCATGAAAAGTAATTTCTAAACCCTATTGCGTAACAGTGACGCGTGAGGCTTCGCACAGAGGGGAACGCCGGTGTGAACACCCACCCTCAGAGTGCTGTGATGGTGGGGTAACCGAGGCGAGGAATTCCCTTCATCTTGACTGAGTTTATGAAGAAGCCCCGTGGAAGAGACGGGAAAACACACAGACCGGTCGTCATTCCTCGAACCGTCACAGCCAGATAGTCCAAGTGTTTTCAACGTTCATGATATTTTTTGTGGTTTCAAGTGGTTTGAATCCACACCTGATCACCTGAGAAGGGTGCATTCTTAGATCAGTAGAGCCTAGAATAATTACCTCAGTCTTCCGGCGTTAGTCACCTGTCCATGTGTCCACCAATAGCAGGCCCTGACAGACATAAGAGATGGGTAAACACTTGCGGGCTCGGACATGCTCATTGACAACTCATGTTGGGACAAAACTGTTGTTGTTGTGGACGTGCTTCTTATGTAAAGAATTGGAGTCGAAGGACTTCAGGTCATTTGTACAATGTGTTGGTTTCTCACGAGGATTGCACCTTGTAAGGTTTTAAATTTAGTTTAAATGCAATCTTTCAACCAATCCAGATGACCGTAGGTGGGTAAGCATTGTGTAAATAGCATGCCATTGGAATCCAGCAGCTTCTTGCTTTTCAATACCTGGGGCATACCTATAAAATCTACACTCAGTGTGCCGACTATTGACGAGATTGGTACCCTCTCGCGTTCCAGAAGATGGAGGGATATGTCTGGCCTCATCCTATAACCGCCACCTGTGTATTAAAAATAACTCTTCTCTCTAGGTGCTGAGTCATCGACACGAAAACACTCTCCAGACAACGTTCCTCTTGTGTAGGGTTATTTTAAGGTTAGTTCATTACTGCTCCCCCCCCCCCCCCCCCCCCGCTTTGTGATTATTTGCAGTTGAGGCATTGTTTTGAAATCCCAGTTGGCTTAAGCAGTTTATTTTCCTTTTGTTTGACGGCTTTTTCCGAATCAACTCTTCCCTTTGTTTGCAGCGCCATTTTGTCCTTTGGTTGGAGTGTGTTCAGGCCAGGGTGGTGACACAAAGGGGACCTGTCACATATATATCTACATCTATGTAAATATATAAATGAGAAAGTCATTCATGCTTCATCTCATTGGTACCTCTAGCCAGCTTTGAACAGGGTTCCAAGCTGAACGTGAAGCGGATGTTAACACAGACTAGCACCCCCGTTGCCCTGTCATCTTCAGCACAGGGAGAGCTCCCCGTTCTAAACAGTGAGCTTGGAGGAGGGTAAAGCTCCTCACTCAGCGTCTGAGCCATACCTTCCCCTATGGCTGTGCGGTGTGGGAAGAGATACAGGCAGGCAGAGGGGAGTTCTCCCCGGGGGGGGGCGGCCCGGGATTACTCCGGGAGATAGGGCAGGGGTTCACTCTACCTCGCGGCGGAGTGAGTCATCTGAATCAGAATGGCCCCCCCATGGTGCTAGGCTCTGGAGGCGGTTTGGCCATGTGCAGTCCCAGAACATACTGAAGGGAATTTATCTCCTAGCCGGGCTGGAGGATGCCTCGGCCATATCCCAAGACTTCCTTCCCCTTATCCCTTGATCCCCCAAGTTCCGACAGCGCAATAAAGGAGCAATGTGGCGTTGGGACACATCGGGATGGCTGAGCTGCTTCGGAGTCATTCAGGTGAATGTCGGGTGCGGTTGAACCGTTTAAAAACAGCAACATCCTCAACAAATCTGTACCCTGTTGCATCCCTGATTCCCCGAGGCCAGTCTTGTCCAGCATCTGGCAATCGGAACGGAGTGTACAATGGACGAATATACATACACGTTAAACATTGCAAGGCAAAATCCTGAGAGACTTTTGGAATGCAGCCCTAGGGAACCCCACAATGCACGCTTCCTAAGACATGATCTAGAGGAAGTGGCGAGGGAAAAGGGGCTCTGGAAGATGGGGCGTGGGAACGAGTTACGAGGGACTGTTTTTTTGGGGGGAAAAGTTACTCGGGAAAGTCGCTCGCTGAAGTTGCTAGGGAAAGCAAGCTTGCATTGCTTCTAGTGAAAGTTGTCTGTTTGTTAAAAGGGGCAGGGATTCAGTGCTGGCCGTGATTCCCTGAATAAACCTCATTTGGATAGAGAAGGTAGGATCTGATTCTGACAGATGGACAAATCAGTACAGTACAAACTTAATGCACAAAGACGATACATTGAGGTATCTTCTGACTGCAATCAATCTGAACACCTCACATTGATTCTCTGAGGGCTATGTGATGCTAATGAGATGCAGGTGCTAAATTTTTCATCGCTTATAGACTCTCTCCCAGACGTGCAAGTGTGCAAAACACTTCTAATGAGAATGTACGTCGCGTTTAATGCTTACAGAATTTCACACCCTTCACGGTAAACCACATGTTTACCATCGTTGTCTTTACGATCCGAAAAAGCTAGACGGGAAATTCCAGTTGACCTGGCGAAGGCACGCTGAACCTCGGGTCGTCTGCGAGAAGGAGAGCTCTCGCAGAGGAGGGCCGGAGCGGGTTGTCAATTATTCAACGCAGCACTGCTGAACCCTCTGGATTTTCAGAGACCAAAGGTTGAGAGCTTTCAGGACACAAAGAGACCAACGGGGAGGAGGCAGGGGGAAACTTTTAAAGCCCTGTTTACAGCATAACGGTTGAATTCTAGCTAAGTTCATGGACTGACTGACACACGGTGCTGTTTTCACCGTCAAATAGATTAGCCATTTATTACATTATAATAGCGGAGTGTACACTCACGTCCTCTCTGTTGACACACTACCCGCTTTTCATTTCCCTTGTAACAGTGAAGAATGTTGGTTATTAGCAGCTATGTTTAAAAGGAAAAGAAAGTTAATAATTATTCTTATGTTTACTTTCTTTCCTATTTAGTGCAATGGGGGAGGAGGGGGGGAGGGGTTCTAAATCTGTATGTATTTATTTATTTGTATTTCCCACAGTTTCACAAGCAAAACAGATGTCCCACTTGGCCCTTGACATAATGAACCCAAGGTTTTGCAGTCTATTAAAAGCAATTGGGATAAAAACAGGCAATTAAAGATCAAAGGTGTTTGAAAGCAAAAACCAGGGTCCGAGAATTTGTCTGTGTGCTGTTTTTTGAGTGCATCATTACGTGTAGAATTCCTGGTACGCTGGGTTTACTACGTGACATGATTTAAGGGTACAGCGTGTCGAGTAAATGTAGGAAACACCTGGAACGCTCGCTAACTCTGGCACAAACAGGTTATACCGAATGCAGTGATATAAAATAGTCGCACTACATTGTTAAAAGACTTTTCCAATGTGTGATGCTATACAACACGACCAGGATTCACCCATAAAAATAAAAACATTCATTTGAAAGATTTGGAGAGAGTTGAATCATAGCCGCACTGTTGGGATTGGATGAAGCTAGGTAGTAGACTAGAATAGACTTGGATTTACCGCAGCTGTTTGTTGTTTTTTATATTTTGGAAAGAGTATGAATATGTTATGCACCACTTGAAGCAGTAACCACCTGGCCACTAATGGTTCGGACCTAGCAGCCCTCTTCTGAGCACCGGTAAAAGCTTTTACTGCTGTGAGTCCACCTTGAGCCCGGTTCGTCTGGGTCTTTAGGGAGACCCAGGCGAACCACAGTTCTAATATAGTGTAAAGCAGTTTAAATCATGAAAACTTCTGCGGGTCCCCAAACATATATGCATCCGTACCAATGGACAATACACCACTCAAACAACCAATCAAATTAATTTAAAGGTGCTGTAGGAACGATGTTAAAGAGCCCATGCCATTAAAATCACATTTTTCCTATTGTTTGTTAAATAACATAGGTCTGAATAAGTTTGTGAGCTGTGGTAAGTTTGAAATCTATGCAGTTTGTCTGCTGAATGCAATAGGCAATGAAAGGAAAAAGGCAGAAGAAATTAGCCGATCTGGATAAGGTGACACTGTGACGTAGCGTTGTCAAATTATTATTTATGGCCCTGCCCACTTGGTTGGTTCGTAACCACCCACAAGAATTCTGAAGGAGTCGTGATTGAGCTAGTGCTAAATGCTAATACGTGTACGGTAGTTGCTTAGTTCGTAGTAACAGGCTAGTTACAGAATTTTGAATGCAATGGCAGAACGACATCGAACTACATGAACTGCGACATGTTGCCTGCCGCCGGTTGCCGCGAGGCACCACCGCCGCGAAGCACCACCGCCCGGCAGCGGGCAGCCGGGCGGTGGTGCCTCGCGCCGGCAGCAGGCAGCAGGCAGCGCACGGTTCTGTCTACTACAGATTGATGTGGAAGTGGAAGAACCAGAGACTTCGGAGAACCCGACGAAGTCCTTTGTGATTCATTCTATCGTCTGGACGTGCACACAGCTTTTGGCCGTGATAATATGTATTATTTGATATAGATATCGATGTATTATATGATATTATTTAGATATAGAGCTCCAGGACTGTAACGCAAGTGTTGTACACTTCCTTGTTATTTGGATAACCGTTCTGCTGTTGGTTTGATGGAGCATAACACGTCGGACTCTCGTCTATGGTATTTCTACAACTAGACCCGTAGTGGGGTTATCTCAGCCATGGTTGAGAATGAATTGGGGGAAAGGAACTTTGGCTTTGACTCCCTGAAGTCATGAACAACGACATGGAGGAGAAAGGGATTGTTGACCGCGGTCGTCTCCCGCCGGAGCCTCGCTGCCGATGGACCACCGCCTCGGCATCAGGATGCGGTGATTAGCGCTGACCGCTGCCGAGGCGGCGGGACGCAGGGCTCAAGCGGGATACATTCGCGGCCAACAATCCCTTTCTCCTCCATGTCGTGGTTCATGTAGCCTACTTCAGGGAGTCAAAGCCAAAGTTCCTTTCCCCCAATTCATTCTCAACCATGGCTGAGATAACCCCCACTACGAGTCTCGTTGTAGAAATACCAGAGACGAGAGTCCGACGTGTTATGCGCCATCACACCAACAGCAGAACGGTTATCCAAATAACAAGGAAGTGTACAACACTTGTGTTACAGTCATGGAGCTCTGCTCTATATCTAAATAATATCATATAATACATAGATATCTATATCAAATAATACATATTATCACGGCCAAAAGCTGTGTGCGCGTCCAGACGATATAAGGAATCACAAAGGACTTCGTCAGGTTCTCCGACGTCTCTGGTTCTTCCACTTCCACATCAATCTGAAGTAGACGTGGTCGTTTGAGATTCATAATAACCTATCGTCTGGAGGCTCACACAGCTTTTGGCCGTGATAATATATATCATATATTATATGATATAGATATCTATGTATAATATGGGTTTCTAAGAGCCATTGCGATACATCCACAATAAACAGAGCGCATGGTACCGTGGCTACAAGCTGCTCAGGGCCAGGTGATAATATATATTATATATTATATGATATAGATATCTATGTATAATATGGGTTTCTACGAGCCATTGCGATACATCCACCGTAAACAGAGCGCATGGTACTGTCAGTGGCTACAAGCTGCTCAGGGCCACACCCCCACCCCCCTCCTTGACCTGCCTTGACACGCCCACCGAAACAGCACGTTTGGGGGAAGCTCAATGTGCGACTGTTTCGGAGTGACTGTAACTCTGCACCACGGCTGAATTTCGGGGACGTCTTTGAATACTGTGTTTGTGGCCCACTAATACCTATATTAAAGCATCATAAAATAGAATGGCATGGGATCTTTAAGTAATTATTTGAGCGTCGTTGTTTTAGAAATGCAATAGCCACCCGCCAGCTATTTGTGAGTGAAATGCCCTGTGAGAATATCTGTGTATGGTAACTGTGATTCTTCTTCTGAATGAGACAATTTACATTTTGTACTGCTCCCGGGTCATTCCTGACTATTCAGAGCATTTATGCCCTGATTGTTTCGGTGAATCCACCTTGCCTGTCAATAACAGATGCGTTAAATGCAACACTCAATAATGGATCAACGTGTTAAGTTTAAAAAATATTGCTTTCTGATGCTTTTTTGTGGTTTCTCTCTCTACAACACTTGAATCTTACCTATTGCACCTTTAACCCTGGCGAAAGTATCACTACATTCACCCAAGGTCGGTTCAGCCTGATAGACTCCACCAGGTGATATTGATTTCATATCATATTCATGTGATATTGAAGGATCAGACACAATCCCTTCTGCCACTCCAAGGACCTGTTCAAACCCTGACAATATTCATTACACCAATTGAATTAGATACAGGAGGTAAATACAGGCTCTACTGGTTAACCACTGGCGCCTTTGCTTTTTGCTGACGGTATTTACAAGCCAAGCATGATTGTCGAGATCGCAACCCTGAATATCAGGAACAATAAGAGCGCAAAGTCGCTAGCTCGGATCTGTGTGTAGGAAAGTTTTTCGAAAGAAAACCATAACATCTATTTTTAGGGACTCAAAAGGGTACCCTCCCAAGGCATGCACACCTCACGACAATAGAGCACTTAGTTCAAATACCTGGTGCCACCCTACTGAACAAACCGACTGACCCCAGATGCACTTCAATGTCAACCCTGGCTTGTTTGTTCAAGAGGCTGAATGTGAATAATTCAGTCCTCACTCTACTGGTTTCCTTTACTCAATGTTGACTTTTCGGTGTGAATCCAGCGAGAAATGTCGTACAGAGCTTATCTTATTTTTTCCCCCAAAAAAAATAGATATTCAGGAATCTCATCAAGATGCATGGCAGAACACGATTCCTAGCAATGTGGTTAGGGATGCACGTAAATAAGGACCCTGCAACAAATCCGCTGGTAAGAATGATGCTTAGCTGCAGGGGATGGAAGCTGATAAAACGAGTATTCCATATGTGTCAATTGGGGTCAACTCGGGTAGCTGCAGGTAAATATTCAAGCGGAGGCGGACCGGTATTACATACCTGTTCGCCTCCGCTGGAAGACTTCTGAATGCAGTAAGCTGTTTGTGTTTGTATGAAAGGAGGTGAGGTGGGGGAAAATAGTTTGGTTATTTAAGGTGTGTTCGGTGGGTGGATTTTACAGTGTGTTGTCAGCATTTTATTCATTGTGTGTGGGCGTTTGTTCGTGTCGGCGCACGTGCGTGTAGCCTCAGTGAGCTACAGTGACTCCATTAAATGTCTTGCTTAACGTTCCCCACAAGAAAGAAGACTGATGAACAGAAATGTATTTCTGATTCTGTTGCTTGGATGGGTGAAGGATGGGACTGTAGTAATTAGCTGACAAGGTGAAAGAGTCCATTTTCATTTCATGGTGTTACTCACAGCTCGCCTGCCTAGCGGGAGACCATGACATCTTTACTGGGCTGGAATCGTTGGGAGGACTTTAAAGGCCCGTAAATAAATTGAATGACGGAGGGCCACACAATAGAGAGAGAGAGAGAGAGAGAGAGAGAGAGAGAGAGAGAGAGAGAGAGAGAGAGAGAGAGAGAGAGAGAGAGAGAGAGAGAGAGAGAGAGAGAGAGAGAGAGAGAGAGAGAGAGAGAGAGAGAGAGAGAGAGAGAGAGAGAGAGAGAGAGCATAATGAAGGCTGTAACAACCACCCACAATGCAGAGTCACTCAGCTTCTCCTAGCTGAGTGTTGATGTGTCCCTGAGCAAGACACTTAACCCTAACTGCTCCTGACGAGCTGGCTGTCGCCTTGCATGGTTGACTCTGCTGTTGGTGTGTCAATGTGTGTATTAACCGATGCAAGTCGCTTTGGATAAAAGCATCTGCTAAATGCCCTGATTGTAATTGTAATTGTCTCTCTGTCTCTTTTTATTTCTCTCTCTCTCTCTCTCTCTCTCTCTCTCTCTCTCTCTCTCTCTCTCTCTCTCTCTTTCTCTCTTTCTCTCTCTCAATTCAATTCATTCAAAAAGGCTTTATTGGCATGAGAAATATACATTTGCATTGCCAAAGAAATAAATAGCGTTATAAAATAAAAAGTAAAAAGGTAAGGTATATATTATAATAATAATAATAAGTATGAACCTTTAAATACAAAATATCTATACACATCCAATGTTAAACTATAAAAGTACTTAATTAAGTAAAATGTGCGATATTATAAAAATTACAAAAATTACAGTATCTTGTATAAACAGATAAGTTAAAGATACACTCTAAATACACAGTAATTACATTAACGAGGATTAGTGCAATTACTGTGTGCAGAGTGAGTCTATGGGGAGTTTGAGGTCCTTCTCTCATCACAACAGGTGACGAATCTTGCTGCTGCGTTCGCACATGGTTGTATGGCAGTCTGTGAGCATCTGGAGTGTTTTTGAAGTCCTTGCATGCCTTGGTATGCATGGACCAAGGCATGGTCCTTGCATACCAAGTGTGTATTCCTGATGTCTTCGTATGGATGGCAGGAAGTCAGGATGTGCAGTTCTGTTTCTAGTTGGTTGTGTGTGCAGTGGGAGCACAGTCTGTCTTCTCTTGGGAGCCAGGTCTGTCTGCGGCGTCCCTTCTCGATGGCAGGCTTTGTTTGCTGAGTCTGTATCTGGTCAAGGATTTCCTCAGTTTTGGGTCGGTAACGGTGGTCAGGTATTCTGCCACGGTGTAGTCTCTGTTAAGGGACACATATATATAGCAGGCCAATTTACTCTGGTTTTTGTGATCCCTTTCCAATTTGCCAAATACTTTTCCTTTTGTTTTCTTATAATTTGGTTTTGCCTGATGTGTTGGTTGTTGTGTGTTGGACAGATTCCCAGGACAAGCTGGCTAAGGGGACACTTTTCTAGGTGTATCTCTATGTGGGTAAGAGCCTTGTTGTGGAGTGTGTTGCTGTCACTTTCCTTAAGGTGGTTATACAATTTTAGGGGTCTCTTCTGAATTTTAATAACGATTGGATATTGTCCTAATTCAGCTCTGCAGGCATTATTTGGTGTTTATAATTGTTGATTATTATTTTCTCTCTCTCTCTCTCTCTCTCTCTCTCTCTCTCTCTCTCTCTCTCTCTCTCTCTCTCTCTCTCTCTCTCTCTCTCTCTCTCTCTCTCTCTCTCTCTCTCTCTCTCTCTCTCTCTCTCTATTATATATATATATATTTGTATTTATATTTCTCTCTCTCCCTCTCATTTTCGGATCGAGGAATGAATTTGAATAACTTATGCAGCACTACATACAACACCAGGGCCCAAAATCAGGTCCACTCCTTCCACAAGTCGCTCTTCACGGAGCCCTTTATAGACAGCCCGCGGCACGGTGCTGGAGAGCAGCCAACCCACATCAAGCAGCAACGCTCACAAATCCTGACGTTGGAGGTTGGGGAGAGGGGGTTTATCTTTGAACAGGTTGTTTAAGAACATTTGCATATTAAGGCATCATTATTGAACAGGTATTCAACTCGTTGCAGGCCTGCAACGAGTAGGTTGGTATGCGAGTTTCATGTGTATTATCATGCATGCAGGAATAGAAAAATGAGCCGCAGCCATTAACGCCCCAGGCTATTGTTCAAAAAACGATTGCGGAGTGTGTGTGGATGGATGGATGGCTTGTTTAAGCAGCCTCACCTGGAACGAGTCTGGCTATTTAGACTGTGGGGCTGTGTGAGGCTGCACACCTGTTGTGCAGTGAGAAATAAATGTACAAAGGTTGAGCCAGCCATTGCCATACACACTGTGTGTATTATTAGAAGTGTGTGTGTGTGTGCGTGTGTGTGTGTGTGTTTGTGTGTGTGTGCAAATCAATGTGCACAGGTTAAGCCAGCTTTCGCCATTCACACTGTATGTGTGTATTATTAGAAGTGTGTGCGTGTGTGTGTGTGTGTGTTTATTTGTGTGTGTGTGTGTGTGTCTGTGTACACTGTACACACTCCGCAATAGTTTTTTGTGTGTGTGTGTGTGTGTGTGTGTGTGCATTGGGGCGACTGGGTTTGTCAAAGGTGTCGCAAGGCCTGGGGGAGAAACAGCCTCATAACCTGTTGACTCTAGTTTGGATATTCCTGTACCATTTGCCAGATAGTGTGTTTGTGTGTGTGTTTGTGTGTGTGTGTGTGTGTGTGTGTGTGTGTGTGTGTGTGTGTGTGTGTGTGTGTGTGTGTGTGTGTGTGTGTGTGTGTGTGTGTGTGTGTGTGTGTGTGTGTGTGTGTGTGAGAATGTGGGTGTTTATGTGTTGAGAGTGTGAATGCACGTGATGGATTCCAAGAAGTCCAACGGTGCAAATTAAATCACAATAAATAACATGTTTTCAAACTGTACCAAATATGAAGATGAATCATCCACTGTTTGATTTGGCAATCGTTGTTCTAAAACTGAATGCAAAGTGGCCTGCTTTACATAGGGACACAAAAAACTGGATTTCTTAGTAATTCGTTTACCCAAAATTCCACTCATCCTTATTTTGTGAATTGAAAAGAGAAATATTGTCAGCCGATTCCTCTAGCTGTAGGCACACTAGTTGAAGACTTTTTTAGTGAAGACATATTAATGAAATACATAAAAATACATAACACCCACCAGGTCTTGACACATAAAATGCTAATTTACATATATGAATAGGATTCACAGATATCGTCGTGCATATATGCGCAGTTCAATTCATTGATTTAATGTCTGTAAGAAATATACAGGCAATTTGAATGTGTGTGTGTGTGTGTGTGGTGTGTGTGTCTGTTTGTGTGTGTGCGTGTAATGAGCAGTCAATCAAAACAACTGTTTCAAATTTCAAACTAGCTCTACCATTTTTAATAACATATTACAAGATTTTGCACGTTTGTCTGTTAGATAAATGTGTCAATGTAATAACACAAAGCTTATAATTATATGAAAAACAATACCGTACATTCATTAAGGAAAAACTTCCCTTAGCTTAATTTTAATTAATTTAACCTATGACTTATTTGGACAACATTACAACAGTGCTGTCTAACCACAGGCAGAGGAACAATTAGCCAGGGTCTGTCGTGCAGCCAAAGAGCGGTAACACTAGCTCCTTCATTCCTGATTCTCACTAAGCGCTCGAATTAACGACGCACATTGATGCGGCTCGAAATCAAAGGCATGGCAATCTTGCTTAGGTAATGATTCTTTCTCTTGCTGCAGAATAAAAAAAAAGTGCTTCATTTCACATCGATCATCACAATCGAACGCGGTTAACAGAACAGGTTGAAGAATCTGTTCTGTTATCAGAACTACGATATTGGAAGCTTTTTTTATGAACACAACAAAAACAAACACCTCTCCAAACCGAGATAGTTTCAAACAAGTTGTTTCTGTCTGATTAAATAGGCCCCATATGTTCTTTGAGATAAAACGGTGTCCTCAAATGACCGGGTATGCGACGTTGTCTGTGGGCGGCCCGTGCGCGCATCACATGCCTTGTAGCTGTGCACCGAGCGCCGTCTAGTGGGCACCGACGGGTATCGATCCCACTCAGAGAACCCATCCGGTGCAAATTGGTACGATTTGCTTGTAAATGCACAGCCTGTATATATTAATTTCTCGTGTGTTCCTAACTTTCGTTTGGTATTTAATTTGGGAATGGTGCATTTTTATACAAGGTAAAAGCATGATTGAACACATGCACATTAAACAATGCAGCGGAGTTCCCTGAAATGTAGGCTAATACATGAAGACCACTTTACGACTGGCGTTTATTATCACAAAGCATCTTAAAAGAATGGGCTCTTTAAAAACCCTGCTCTTAGACATTAGACTTTGATGTGTTCACATCGTTTCAAGGCAAAGGCCCAGTTCATGTTTTACTGGTTTGACAATCTCCATAATAACACTGACCTAGAGTCTACTTTCACTCATACAAAGTTTAAAGGAAAGCAGGCTTAGCCATTAAGATATCTACCATGGTTTAAAAGAGGCCTACGGTTAATCATATGATTGTATGGACGTGATGCGTTTCATTGGACGCAGAAATCACTGCTTAAGCCCACTGACGTCATTGAACCTTGACATAGATGCGACAAGTGTTTTCCTTTGTTGTTTCATTCAACAGAAACACTTCGGCAAGATAATTGCTTCGTTTTGCATTTTCTTCCCTGTTGGATAAATAACTACTATTTTTTATTTTTTTTTATCCATAATTTATTATTTATTTTGTATGAATGGCACAAATTGCCAACAGCTGACTTCCCCAGCACGCTCTCCCTCTCTCTCCCTCTATCTTTCTGCCCCCACGCACAGTCACGCTCTATTCTCTCTCTCTCTCTCTCTCTCTCTCTCTCTCTCTCTCTCTCTCTCTCTCTCTCTCTCTCTCTCTCTCTCTCTCTCTCTCTCTCTCTCTCTCTCTCTCTCTCTCTCTCTCTCTCTCTCTCTCTCTCTCTCTGTATCTTTGAAGAAGTAGAGAGAGAGGGGGGGGGGGAGAGAGAGAGAGGGAGAGAGAGAGAGTTGACGGGAGGTAATACCCACCATGTGAGTGGGCGGCGCGAGATCCGGAGGCGTGTTTTTCCTTATTTTTTTATTATCCCGACGCCCGGCGTCTATAAAACGTACGGCGGTGAGACGTCACGGAGACAGTTGTCTTCTCCTCTCCAATGAGTAAAGGTGACAGGTGAGTAACACACAGTATACTCGCCTTGCTTCGCCTCCCCCCTGGTCGCATCCTTCTCTCTCCCCCCCCCCTTTCTCCCCTCCCCCCCCCCCACACTCTCCACTGGCATTGGCGCGGGGGAGTGTGGGGAGAGAGAGCGAGAGAGAGCGCGAGAGAGAGAGCGAAAGAGAGAGAGAGAGAGAGAGAGAGAGAGAGAGAGAGAGAGAGAGAGAGAGAGAGAGAGAGAGAGAGAGAGAGAGAGAGAGAGAGAGAGAGAGAGAGAGAGAGAGAGAGAGAGAGAGAGAGAGAGAGAGAGAGAGAGAGAGAGAGAGATGCATGTAGTGTCCGGCGGCAGTGTCCAAATGGCGCTGGCGCTGAAGCACGCCGCGCTGTGCCTGATGCTGCTGCCGCGCTTCCTGCTGGCCGCAGTCATGCTGTGGATCTTGGATTTCCTGTGCATCCGCAAAAAAGTGCTGCTGAGGATGGGCCAGGGTGAGGGCGGCCCGGACGACCCGCCGGTGTGCGTCTCGGACTCCAACAAGATGTTCACCCTGGAGTCGCTGCGCGCCGTGTGGTACGGGCAGAAACTGGACTTTTTCAAAGCGGCGCACGTTGGCCACAGCGCGCCCAACACCGAGGTGGTGGCGGTGCAGGACCGCCAGACCCTGCGCATCCTGGACTGCATGCGGGGCAAGAGGCCGCTCATTCTGAACTTTGGCAGCTGCTCCTGACCGCCGTTCATGACGCGCCTGGCCGCGTTCCGGCGCGTGGCGAGCCAGTACGCGGACATCGCGGACTCGCTGCTCGTGTACATCGAGGAGGCGCATCCGTCCGACGGCTGGGTGAGCTCCGACGCGCCGTACCAGATCCCCAAGCACCGCTGCATCGAGGACCGGCTCCGCGCGGCGCAGCTGATGCTGTCCGAGGTGCCGGGCAGCCAGGTGGTGATCGACACCATGGACAACTCGTCCAACGCGGCGTACGGCGCCTACTTTGAGAGACTTTACATCTTGAGGGACCAGCGTGTGGTCTACCAGGGCGGCCGGGGTCCCGAGGGGTACCGCATATCGGAGCTCAGAGATTGGCTGGAGCAATACCGGCACGATCTCGTGAGTTCCAAAACAGCTGTGCTCCATGTTTAGTTGGGGGGGGGGGGGGGGGGGGTGATGCTGTCTCTGTGATCTATAATCTGTTATAAATGTCCGGTTTCAACCGTGCAAAAACCAACGTGTTCAGATGCTGCTAATGATCATGATGAACCCCCAAGGCACATGCACGGCAGATCGTTATCGGTCCAGCTCTCCTAGGCTTCTGTGGTGTGTTTCTTTGGCTTACGACCTATATATATTGACACCATTGTTTGTACATAGAAGAAGACAGACAAGTTGACCCGTGCGACGTTTCCACTTCTTTCTCGGTGAACATCCAGTTTGTGATCACTTTATTTTTATACACTAGTCTTATACCTGTCCGTTGGTCCGTGCGTGTGCCTGTGAGCGCGCTTTCACGTGACGTGTGTGTGTGTGTGTGTGTGTGTGTGTGTGTGTGTGTGTGTGTGTGTGTGTGTGTGTGTGTGTGTGTGTGTGTGTGTGTGTGTGTGTGTGTGTGTGTGTGTGTGTGAGAGAAGAGTGCGTCCGTGTGTGTGCGGGCGTGTGTCGGTGTGTGTGGGTGTATGTGAGTGTGTGTAGGCTGATAACCTTACTCCGGTGTTCGTGTGAAGTTCAGTTTTTAAGAGGTGTAACCAGAAAACTGATACTGATGTTTATGACACTAGAGTTCGGTAATCTCAGCAGTTTTTTTACTGATCAATTGACAAATGTCTGGTAAACAATGTATTCTTTATGAACAAATGTTTGCTTGTTTTTTTTTTAAATAAATGAAGACAAAAATACTAACTTCAGAACAGAAAAGATGTCATGTTTCTTGACTGCAAAATATTCCAAACAATGGTAATATATCCATCCTCTCTGTACAGTGGTCTATAACATGTAATCCTACACACACTCCTTGTTAATACCGCAACTCGTCTTTTACCTTTTAATTTGATGAAAGTTGTGACTCATTTCCCAAATGGAGTGCTTGGAAAAGAATAACAGACAATAAGGAATGGCGATCTAATAATGTAGGCTACTTTATTTTTATTTATTTATTTATTTTTTACGTTTTTGTGTCTGAAGGTTGGTCGTTACTATATTGGCCAGTTAGTTCGGATTACCCACCAAGTTATTTGCCGAAGAGTGATTATTTTATTGTCATGGCAAAGCTGAGATTTAAAACCAATGTTTATGTTCGGGAGAATACTTTTTTTAGAATGAGATATGTAATTGAGGATGTATTCACCAATTATTCTTTAGGCTTATTGCAAAAAGAATAGCCCATCTGTGAATTTATAACAAGGGATTTGAACTGATCTAGTAGGGATTTACAATTGAGAAATCATGACGTCACCTCCAAGCATTAGATTCAGTGTTCACTTTGTTGACATGATTCCCCTAATTTTGTTCTTACGTTATAATTTCTGGAATATTCATCATTACTTTTTATGTCATTATATCTTCAGCCTACCTCTGCTTCTTTGCAGACATACACACACACACGGACACATACACACACACACACACACACACACACACACACACACACACACACACACACACACACACACACACACACACACACACACACACACACACACACACACAAATACACAAATAAATAAAGTCAGTCATTCAAATCATTCGCATTTCTCTTTACTATTTTGCTCTTCAAAGAGACACATGTGACTTGACATGCACAAATACAAGAGGCAATCGATGAATCTGTTGTTTGTGTGTGAGTGTGAGTGTGTGTGTTTGTGTGTGTGTGTGTGTGTGTGTGTGTGTGTGTGTGTGTGTGTGTGTGTGTGTGTGTGTGTGTGTGTGCGTGGTGTGTTTGTTTGCATGGGTTGTGGTAGCACACACACATGGAGGGCTGTGTGTTTCAGGAACCTTGTGCAGCGATGAGATCAGTTGACCTACTGTTTAGTTACAAGATGAATGCGTCACAGACAATTGAGCAGGTCAACCCTCATCACAACACAGAGAGAGACAGACACAGATATATTTATATATATATATAGAGAGAGAGAGAGAGAGAGAGAGAGAGAGAGAGAGAGAAAGCTCTTTCTCATCAGTGTGGTGACCAGAGTGTCTTTGATTATCATTCCCTCAGTCATATATGGAGGATCAACACACTGATGAGAAAGAGCTCTCTCTCTCTCTCTCTCTCTCTCTCTCTCTCTCTCTCTCTCTCTCTCTCTCTCTCTCTCTCTCTCTCTCTCTCTCTCTCTCTCTCTCTCAGTCATGTTTGGAGAATCACCATGGGCGTAACACTGCATTCCTTGGACGACTCATGTCCCCCCCAATACTTCGAAAATACCTCCTATACACAGTAGAAATATGTTAATAGGGCAAACATTAATCTATGCCATTTACTAACTGTAACTAAAATAGGACCATAATTTAGAGAGAACAGGAGTAAATTGCTAAGTTTTTGCTAGCGTCTGCCAAACAACCTCTGCACTGCACTGAATGCAGGGAGTGTTGTTTTCGTGACGTCAAAGGGCCTTTCAGTATAATCTTCGACGTCACGACGAAGAGACACATGCAGATGCAAGTTGTTTGTGGATGTGTGAAGCTCGGTCCTGGCGGTTGAGACGTCCGCGTCCTAGAGAGAGTTAAGCATCTCGGTCACTAAAAGTATAACGGCCACGGTGTGTGCCACATTTCATGCATGACACCGCTCTTAGCCAGGGGGATATCACACTCCTCTCCTTCCTAGAACTCTCAGCCCTAAAACACTTTTTTTCTTCAAAGTCTAATAATTTCATCAGTTACAGTAAGTTCACCTACACTTTAAATATGTCCGCTTTTTTATGAACCCTGTGAACTGATTTATCGTCTCTCTGTTTTTTACGTCCGTACGTCTGGTTGTTAAGGAAAGCACGTGGGAAATGCACTTTAAAAAAAAACACGCAATTCCAGGGAGAGGGCTCTCATTTGCCCCCGCCCCCCTCCCCTCTATTGTCTTCGGAGGGGCTTATCACCGCAGCTTATCACTATTCAACCTCCACTGCAGCTAATCATGCAAATGCTGAAAGTGGAGCACCACAAGAGGGTTTATTAAGCCGGGTATGTGGACTTTGTGACATTTACAGTCATTAAGAAGAATAAGGTGCACGATAATAGGAGAACATTTCTGTACATTAGCAACGATGCAGAACCAGGTTTGTGTGACCTTAAACCCCCTTATCGACTCAGTTTTCTAACATGAAAAGAAAAGGAATACGGGCCACATCCATCCTATTTCGGTCCATTCTATACTTCTAGCCCTTTCACTTTTGCTTTGTGTGGATTGGCAGAGGGTTAGTCAGCAGCCATGCTCTGTCAATTTAATCACAGGACAAAAGACACTGAAGCAGGGATGTGGCATTTCAGGATACACCGTATGAGCAGTCACCCTTGAGCCTTGGTTGTTGTTGTTATTGTTGTTGTTTTGTTAGAAGCGTCGGGTCGTGAAGACGGTGAAGCCCATTGAGACCGACAATAGGCCCTTTTCACACGACGCACAGGTGTCGTTATTCCCTCATTATGAGTCTGCCCCTTGTATGCACCAATGCTAGATTAAACGTTAACTAGTGAAGATAATTCACACTTACCATGGACCCTTTTTCGCACAGCTGTCATATAGCAGGGCAAACAAAGGTGTAAGCCACCTGCAAAATCCACATTCGTAGGTAGTTGTGTTGCATTAATGTGTGTCAAAGCACCATCAATGGTCGAGACGTGTGATATCTGAACGGCTTTGTCTACTATCCCTACATGGAAGATAACCCATCATTTGTGTAATGAGCGACACTTGTGTTTGTATTTGGATGATGTCTCTATGAATAGGGTCTATTGAAACGAAGGGGCTTCCAGAATGTAGTACAACAATGCAACAATAAATGATCAACTAAACTGGAAATTAAATGCCAAAATATATAAAGTCGCTGTTGAGGAGAGTTTCCGAAGGTAATCAGGGTCGCTGACTTTAAATACCAGTTTACTTGAATGAAACCTGAATGAACTTTTAGCCGTAGGCTTTTCCCATTCATTAATGGAAAATTAAGCCCTATCCCTGGTTATAGGGCACATTTATTGATGAGGCAAATTAGTTATTAATTCCTCATTTTCCCTGGTCATTTGGTTAAATTTAGGTGACCATAATAAATTAGATTAATCAATTAAACATAATACTTCTTAACATGACATTTGCAAAACACAAATTACCAAACAATTTGAAATCACCCTGTTGGTATCAAAGTGTGTCAGGTGTCAAGTTTAAAATTTCTGAAGATTGAGAACTAACATAACTAGCATACGGGAAAGCAGTATCAAACAATGAAGAATAAAGCAGCAATGACTTAATCCAGCTCCACAGTATAAGCTCCATAACTGATTAGTGTTGAGTCCATCCGATCAAAGATGGATAGAAGTGTTACCCTGAGGGTCTATTAGAAAGAAGAGGGGAGAGAGAGGAAGACGCGAGTAGGGAGAGAGAGAGAGAGAGAGAGGGAGAGAGAAACGGAGAGAAGAGAAGAAGATAGAGAGGAAGAGAAGGAGATAGGGATGATGAGAGAAAGAGACGGATAGAGACAGGAAGAGAGAGTGAGAGAGAGGAAGAGACAGATAGAGATATATATTGTGTAATGGAAACTGGATGAAACATTCAGTCTTCTTCTTCTCTTCAATAAAAGGAGGGAAAAAAAGGCTGTCTGGCAGCCAGTCACTCAGGATATCACCTCAGCGTGGCATCTGTACCCCTGTTACCATGGTGATCCGGTTGCTATGAGATCAATTTATCTAGAGATCTCACAGTTGCAGATGTCACAGCGTGCGGCTGCCGATGGCGGAGACTCGGTCAAATTACAGTCAGTTAAGGCTCCAATTCATTTCTTCGGGTTAACCTATCCAACGGAGAATTAAATGTTTAAATTAGGGCAAATTAAGTGTGTGAGGGATGGGAATCCAAAGGTAAGCGGCGTGTGTAGAGAGTAGTCAGACTGTTGCACTCATCGCAATCTCCCCCCCCCCCCCCGACCAAGGCTTTGCGTGAAGCAGCTAGCGTCTGATTCTGCCCCATGAACCCGATGTTTCTTTAATCGTCACACTTGTCCATTCTCTTTTTGATCCCATTTATCTTCCTGCATTGGCCAGCGCGTCCCTAGAGAGCCCTATGGGGAAGGGAGGGGGGGGGGGGGGGGGGGGGGGGGGGGGGGGGGGGTAGTCGATAGCGCTTTTGCTGCGTGAAGTATGCGCATCTCCACGGTGACGTGCTTAACCCTTAAGGGGGACACGACCCCTTCACTGGTGCCTTCTTCACCTGGTTTATTTTTTTTATGCTAATTACAGGAAAGCGTGTGGTGTGTGTGTGTGTGTGTGTGTGTGTGTGTGTGTGTGTGTGTGTGTGTGTGTGTGTGTGTGTGTGTGTGTGTGTGTGTGTGTGTGTGTGTATGCGTGTCCGTGTGCGCGTGCGTGTGTGTGCGCGCGCGCGTGTGTGTGTGTGTGTGAGTGTGTCTGTGTCTGTCTAGGTGCTTATGTGTGGTTTACCGTTAGTTACGGCAGTCCTTAACTGACTGGGTCTGTTAAAATGTCTTTCTGACTCACCATCAGAATTGCCCACCAAACAGCGAGAAGCCAAGAGCGCATTGATTTCACTCCCCCGATCCACATTGCTGATGACGAACCACAACCTCTCAGAATGTATCCACCATTAGAGTGTTTCAAATGCAATTTGAATACCTCATTAAGTGATGACATAACCGATTGTGAACACATTCCATCGCTCTCAGTCTCATGTATATCTATAGGTATTCTGCTGTCCACCATGGCCATGAATCACGACCAATCGCCAGATTATAGTCATCGTGGTATGCATCTGCCAAACATACACGCACACCCACATGTGTGCACATGCACACCAACAGACGCACACCCCCACACATACAATCCCTCCTCAGTTTGGGTCCTCGTGCAGTTCAGTTGTGTAATACGGAGTACTGTTACTTAACGTACATTACTAATTTGGGGGCCTGTTAATAGGCTTATTCAATTTTTAAATTGTTTTATTTTTATTCACATAGTCATGTGGTTTTGGATGCAGAAAGAAAAAACACACACACGCGCACACACACACCAAAATTTGGGTAGCATACGGCTTGTTCATGCTCTATCAATGGGGTCTATCTGGAAATCAAACCTATCAATGATTAAGTAGAGCTAATGATTTCTGGGGTTAGCATCTTAGCCCACTGTGGTCCTATAGGAAAGTAAAACCACTTTTTCTCTATTTATATTCATGTCGTTATGAAGTCAATCAGCATGTGAAGTGAATATGAATACAATAGTGTTCAGGGTTGCTCAATCTATGTAGGCCTATGCCTCTTCTGGGATAGTTATTTTTTTAAAGATGGTATGGCAGAGGAATTATGCATGCTCTTGGATTTAAAATCCACCCATTGTCCATGATAGAAGAAGAAAATATAACATGTATAAAACATGTTATACTATCCACTGTTTAGCACAGTGGTTCTCAAACTATGGTATGTGTACAACTGGTGGTACGCGATGCGCTATCAAGTGGTACGCAGAGGAAAAAAACCCATTTGATTAAAAACAATACTATCAAAATACTAGTAGGCCTACGAATGGAAATACATTTAACATGAGATCATGTTCTCACTTGTTGTGTGTGTTTTTATATGTGTTTCTGTGTGTCTGTTCCAGTGCTACCACTTTGTACAGCTGACAACAGCTAAGTAAAGGATAATATATAGAACGCCGGTCATTATTGGGAAAATTAGTCCTAAGCCTGAAGGGGCTTACCTTCGATAATGACCGGCGACGTTCTATACATTATCCCGCTTATTACACGGCTACTTGCCAAAACGAAAAAATAACTTTACATGGTGTGTCTTTTTACAATTTATTTGTTACCAGCATTCGTAGTGTTGATCAGCAGAGAAATAGTCTGCCAAAGACGTTGACGTCGCTTAGCAACCGAAGACGCTGGGGTTGACAAGTTACCGGACTACTTGCGGAGTGTTACCAAAGATGTCAGTAGAGGCAAAAGTCCTTTGTTTTCCTTGAGTGGTCAATTATCCTTAGCAACGGTGAATTATCAAATATAATTCACCACCGGAAGTTGTGAAGAGCGCATGCAAGTGAACGGAGCGTTCCACGGCATTGAGAAGACCCGTGCAATAACAATAAATAATATTATTTTTAAGAATATATGTTACTCCTGCATGAGATGTGCGTAGCCTACAGTATTAGCTACTGTATTTTGTTACATCTGTCATAATGGTGGTACTTGGACAGACAAATATGTTCTGTGGTGGTGGTGCTCGGTACAAAAAGTTTGAGAACCACTGGTTTAGCACATTCAAATCTGTAGAGTTTGGTAATGTAGTTTGAACAGAAACTCGACCAAAAGTAGTGGATGGATGTTATGAGCAACAATTATTATATTCCTAATTTGATCTATTAAACTTCTATAAATACAGCAGTTATACAAAATATTAGGATTCATCAGCAGCCTTAACTTTTTTGCTTTCGTTGCACAACTACAATGTGGTTATTAGCATATCAACTGACCAAAAAAAACTGGGAGACATGGTAGCTATTGGTATCATTTTTGGGGAGCAATGTAAGGGGGAATAGTTATGCAATATAATGTAATACGGTTTGAAAAAGAAGGGCTAATAATAAATGTTCTTTCTGAGATTGATGCTACACACAGTGAACCTTTCATCCTTATTGTTTTGACCAGACCTTTTTTTTCACTACTGTATTACATTTTCCCCCCATCTCCTTTGAAGTGTTCTCCTCTTGCTCACGCAGATGGAAATAAAAGAACGAACAAAGAGTCCTTCCTTTTGTACACCTCTACCTCTCTCTTCCTCCGCCTCTTCTATCTTGCCTCCTCAGCCCTCTCTCCGCCCCACTTGCCCTCTCTCTCTCTCTCCTTTCTCCTTTCTCCTTCTCTCTCTCTTTCCCCCCCATTTCTCTCCATCCCCCTCTCAGTCTACTTCTTTCCCTGTTCTTTATTTCCATATACAGTTCGAGGCTTGCTCCGGTCATGTGTGTCCCTTGCACTGACCTGGTCGACTGACTGACAGTAACAACAACAACAACAACAACAACAACAACAACAACAACAACAACAACAACAACAGCAGCAGCAACAACAACAACAACCAAAGCAACAACAGCAACAACAACGCCAACAGCAAGAACAACAACCAAAGCAACAACAACATCAACAACTGCAACAACAACAGCAACAACAAAGGCAACAATGACTTGTCTCATAGACGGTCAAGTGAGGATCTGTCGTCTGCAACATTGTGTACATTGTGTTCCAACTGGCCCACACATAAAGAGCCAGAGAGAGAGAGAGAGAGAGAGAGAGAGAGAGGAGAGAGAGAGAGAGAGAGAGAGAGAGAGAGCGAGAGAGAGAGAGCATCACATGTCTCTTGTGTTAACAAGCTGTTTACGTCAGTATGATGGCTCTAGCAAACAATATGAACGTCCCACAGTGGCCCCAAAATTACAAGGCAGTAGAAGGTGTGTGTGTGTGTGTGTGTGTGTGTGTGTGTGTGTGTGTGTGTGTGTGTGTGTGTGTGTGTGTGTGTGTATGTGTGTGTGTGTCCTGGTTTGGCACTCGTCCTGACGGGGTTGACGGATCATTGCGGAAGAGGTTGAGAGTAGCTTTGTCTGTTCACATGCACACAAAATCACCCATCTACACACACAAATGGAAATCCAGTTTATTTTGCCTTAGGCACATGCCATCTGATTACCAAACATATAAATTCAACTTTTCTCATCCAGCCAAAAATATGTGTCTTGTAATACAATCCAGATTTCATCCAGAACCTCAAAATAACTTCTCTCTCTCTCCCTCTCTCTCTCTCTCTCTCTCTCTGTCTATGCTCCATAATGGCCCTCACCGAGACAGACTCCTACATTTGCCAGCAACGTGGAAGGACTGACCTAGTTGATGCAACCCACAACTGTGACCGTATAACCTCCTGACTCTGACCTGACCTGTGTAACACACAGCTGGCTGCACAAGCAAAGTTGTTTTGCTGCCGATTCTCCATAATCAACATGTTTCTGCATAATCAACATGTTGTTACGGCCAGTCAAGTCATGTTGACTCTTGTTCTGCTGAGTAGGGGGAACAACACAGTTTCTGGGCCAGACTCATGCCATGAGATAGACTCAGCCTGTTCATCATAAAATCGCTCGTAAAAAAAGAACGCGCCTCTTCACACAATGTGGTTCACAAGCCTCTCCGTCCATCTGTGTGTTGCACACGTTGGTTTCTAGAGTTCACAACGTTGTTGTTGCCCGCCTGTCCTTTTCGTGGGAGGCTTATTCTTCGCCCAAATGAGGTGAGATTGTGTGCTGGCTACTGGGCAGCTTGCCAAGTCCCATTTACTTTGAAGTTGACATCTCGGAGGCCTGAGTGTGGAGCGTCCAACAGAGGGCCCGGTTGGGTTGTTGTTCACAACGTGACTCAGCTGTGGAGGCAAAGCCCTTCAGTTGACTCGGCGTCAGACAACAATCTGTTTGTTTTTGTTGTTGTTTGTACGCAAGACAGTGTGGTATTCTAGTGTATGCTTGTTTGATTGCTCGAATGGGGACGACATCGTGGCAGTTCACCTACATTTGAGTCAGAAGAAAATCCATCTGTCATTGCCCTTCAAACCAGGGCATTGCACGTCGCTCCATCCAGAAGCTCTCCCGATTCCCTCAGCATTTCGGTAACTTTTCTTCAGTTCACCGGCTCCATCTCTCTCTCTCTATGTCTCCCTGTCTCTCTCTCCCCTTCTGTTCTGTCCCCTCTATTTAATTATCCTACCTTCTTCCACCACCTCCCCCATGAGCAGCTCCCAGCTCCCGGCGCATCCAGCTTTATTAGACAAAGCCCTTCACCAAATCCCCCCCCCCACTCCTCTTGTCACGTTTTCCTGCCCACACTCTTCACCTCCGCTAACCTCCCATGCCGCCCCCATCCCGTCCTGGCCCTGTCTCTTGTCGCCTCTTACAAAGCCGGTTTTTGGTGGCCGTGGTCACATGACAGAGGGTAAAATAAACCGGCAAACCGGGGGTGATAAACCACCAGAGTCGTCGACAGCAGCGCGGCCAGCAGAAGCGACTTGTGTCTGAGACGCTGGTTCACTGAGTAGACGGAGGTAGGTTCAGGAGGGAGATATCGAGACACAGGGACAGATGGGGTCTTGGGGAGACGCAGGCTGGCTGCGTTGGTAGCGGCGGCGGCGGCTACCGCCCGTTGTGTATCATTGGATGAGTCACCCTCCGACTACTACCCTCTCCTTCTCTCTCTGGCCGGTCCCTTCTCTTAGTTTTTTGCCTCTAACCGCTCATCTGCTCGATGTCCAGGCTAGATGCTGAGTCACAGAGAGAAGAGAGAGAGAGAGAGAGAGAGAGAGAGAGAGAGAGAGAGAGAGAGAGAGAGAGAGAGAGAGAGAGAGAGAGAGAGAGAGAGAGAGAGAGAGAGAGAGAGAGAGGAGGGGGGTATATATTAGCAGGCACAAACAGCTTTTCATCCCTTTTTTCGACAGACACATAACCGAACGAATGATAGACAGTACCTACAAAAAAAGAAGACACCAGGACCTGGACAGAAAACCAAAATCGCATGCCCACACCCACACACAGACACATACGTGTCCACACACACACACAAACACATCAACAAGCACACACACTCAAAGAACGGACACACAGCAGGGCTGCTCTCTCTCTCGCTCCCTCCCTCTCTCTCTTTACCTTCCTTTCTCTCTCCCTCAATCCCTCTCTCTCGCTCTCTCCCTCCCTCTCTCTCCCTCCCTCTCCCTTTTCGCTCCCTCCCTCTCCCTTCTCGCTCCCTCCCTCTCCCTTCTCCCTCCCTCTCTCTCCCTCCCTCTCCCTCCGTCTCTCTCCATCCCTCTCTCGCTCTCTGCCTCCCTCTCTCTCTCCCTCCCTCTCTCTCCCTCCCTCCCTCCCTCTCCCTTCTCCCTCCCTCCCTCTCCCTCTGTCTCTCCCCCTCTAGCTGTCTCTCCCACACTCTCCCTCCCTCTCTCACAATGTTGAGAGATTTTTTTATATATTTCTTGATCCAGTGTTACGTAATCAATGGGGTCGACCCTTAAAACTTTTGCGCCCTGTTTCCATGGCAATAGGTTCTGACATCTCTCGGTCGTGAAGGATGGATACACGGACCCACAGAGCTGCACAGCCAGATGTTTTACCCTGGCAGCTGATGAGAGCCCGACGGCAGATCAGGAGAACAACAGCAACGCACTGACTTGGAGACGCATACATGACACAGCAATGTGACTCCTGAATAACAGAACAACCGACATGAACACACCTCAAATCTATAAGGAAAGTACAGATAGGGACACAGACGCTTAGGAAGATAGAGTGGCAACAAAGAAGAGGCGGTGAAGGCGGGTGATGGGCATAGAGACTTAGACCAACAAAAAATAGACAGAATTTCAACACAAACAATCCTGTTATGCCTTTTCAATTCAAACGGCGCATGATAATCCACTTCTCCGATAATTGGGGTGGGGGTGGGGGCAATGTGTTGATAATGAGGTGAATTGAGGTGAAAATACAGTGTGTTGCATTCCCCTAGTTCATTAATAATATTGCTCCATAGAGGGTTCATATGTAAGGCTGACTCATCAGATTCTTGGCCTGTCAACAGAACCGTCTCCCGTGTGAGAACACAAAGACAACCAATCAAACCCGGGGGTCATGTGCGGAGAGAAGCTCTTTAGCGTGGCTGATCGCTAAACACACGCTTTGTTCTTATTCTGCGGCAAGGGGAGCATCACACGGCACTCCGCAGCCCCTGTGGGTGACGGGAAGAGTGTCTGTTTGCTTGTCTCTATGAGGGTTCATTTGGGTTCAGTTCAGGTCCCAGCAGGGGCTGCCAGACACAGGAGGGCGATGGGGGGGGGGCAGGCGGGAGGAGGGCGGGCTCAAGCAGCCAGCCTCATCTGTTCTCTTCCAAACCGAGGTAGGAACTAAGTGACCTCGGCTCAGCCAATCACAGCTCGAATCCAACCCTGAGTGGCCGGTGTGGGAGTGCCTAGCTACACCTCCTAATGACAAACATGCACGGCCGCCATACTGCATGTTAAAAAACGGTTTATGTTGATAAGAGGGCCGTTGTCAGCCATGAGATCACAGTCACCACACTGGTTCTCATTGTTCACCGATCAGTGTCATTTCAGCCATTGAGTTGGGTGATGACAGTTTTTGTAGGCTGGCTGGCGGTGTTTAAAATTAGAGCAATTCTACACAAGTTACTGCCGACGTTGAATAACGTACCTAAGTAAGTCACGCTGTGTAAGATTGTTTTAGGTTGGATATTTTAAGGATATTCGACAGTTGTTTACTCTGGATCCAGCGGCTTAGTTTCTCTCAGTGCTGGCAGTAAAGGACAGGTCACCCACAAGTGCTCGTTCTAAACCACAGTAATCTTTTGTTTGGAATAACTCTCAAGTGTCCTAGTGCCTCCTAATCAATGCTAGATAGTACACTTGAGAAATAGGCCTCTTTTGATCGGATATGACTCTTCTATTTTATATAAATATTTGCATTAAAAAATATGAAAATTCCTATTTTGAACATTTTACCTGGTGACGTTGTATAAACAACAACGAAACTTCCAAACCTGCTTGCAGTTTATAATTTATGATCTTGATTTATTACGTGTTATTTGACATTTTGTGGTAATAAATTACCAGCCGCCGCTTTATTAACATAATGGAGAGTTGGGGCTCTGAAAATATTTCTCAAACGAGCTTTAAAGTTAAAAGAAAAGTGAGCAGCAGCGGCCTCTGCTGGTCGGCCCTGTCCTAGAAAGTTTCCAGGTTGCCGAATTTTCAATTACACGAATGTGCGCATGTGCTAGAGTCCGTCGAAATAACATGTATATGAATCTATATAAATATTTGTATGTATATGAATCTATCTAAATATTTGTATGTATATATATATATATATATATATATATATATATATATCTATCTAAATATTTGTATGTATATATATATATATATATATATATATATCAACCTTCAAATTCTAAATGTAAATATTTAAAAAACATGCTTCTATGCAATTCAAACAAAAAAGTCAAGTCCTTTCAAGTGATCTGTCTCAGGTCACAATGAAGTGTAACACGTTATGAAAACCAAGCCAAGTCAGGTCGAGTCCTCAAATGGGCAACTCGAGACTGAATCGAGTCAAGTAGGCCTAATGTGACTCGAGTCACCAGCTCTGGTCACGTGGGTCACATGACACGGGAGCTCTTTTTATATTTATAATTGGCATTAACATATTAATATGAAATAGAGGATGCAGTAATATCCAACAGAAATAGTTTTTTCTTATTTAATGTCCAGTACATTAAAGATGTCTGTTATAGAGTGGCGAAGTCACGCCTCTTCCGGTAGAGCTCATGGGACCTATGAGATCGA
This sequence comes from Gadus chalcogrammus, assembly GCF_026213295.1. Classification (NCBI taxonomy): domain Eukaryota; kingdom Metazoa; phylum Chordata; class Actinopteri; order Gadiformes; family Gadidae; genus Gadus; species Gadus chalcogrammus. The sequence continues at coordinate 7,131,467 of NC_079432.1, read as the reverse complement.
AAAATATGAATGGGTGTCAATGGAGAGAAAATAATTATTTTCTGGTCCCAGTCTTTGTGTGGATGACACATATGTTGTTTGTGGATTTGAATGATAATTTCATGCAAAGAAAACTAAAAAATTTCGTGACGAAGATTGATAATTTTAGGTTTTATGTGAGGCCGCTTTGTGAACTACAGGTCTTCGCTGCTCTCGACGCATATGATATACGTCACAACACCCGCACTTGGAACTCGGCACAGAGATGGCGATCTCTCTGCCCCACTTCACCGCTGTTTCCAAGGGGAGGATAAAAGCATCGAAAGAGGTGAAAACCATCATAAGTCGGGGCACGTGCAGAGTTTCAGTTATGCCGATGGGAAGATTGTCGGTCTTCTCCACGCCAGTCGCAGGGAGCGTGACGTCACATACGAGCCCTGTGTCTTTCTCGTTGTGTTTTCTCTACAGCCTTTATCTGAACAATTGCACAATAAACGGTTGAACTCTTTGCATGAAAAATTATCATTTAAATCCACAAACAACATATGTGTAATCCAGGGCATATAAAGACCGGGACCAAAAAATAATTATTTTCTCTCCATTGACACCCATTCATATTTTTCGATCTCATAGGTCCCATGAGCTCTACCGGAAGAGGCGTGACTTCGCCACTCTATTGGCATGGCGTCCCTGGTCACATGACATGGAATCCACAGAAAAATACATGCATCAAAATAATTAGGCCTAAATAGGCAATAGAAAAAGGTGTAGGCCTACTAAATGAGATAAAAAAAAACGTGGAACCATAATGTTCTCTAATAAGAGCAAGTCAAATCGAAGGTTATGGAAATAACATTGTTTTTTCCCCATTAAAACAGTAACTTTTTGATAGTCCCTTACTGAAAGCCCCGCGGTTCAGAGGGAGCGCTCGGGGGTGAACTAAGCGTCCATTACACTTACACCAACACCGGGCGAACTGAGGATGAAGAGGCTGTGAAGGTAATGGTGAAATTCATAAGATACGCCTTATATAAGGAAACAAATAACTCCCCGTCTGGCGTTTCTATTGTAAATAAAACATGTGCAGAGAAGAAGGTATGAATCGAGAAGGCATATCAACTATGTCTCTGTTTCAAACATTTGCCTGAATTGAAATCGAATCTCATTAATTTGCCATTGCTGTTTCTTTCTTTCCTGTATGGCTGATTTCGTATAAATGCTTAGACTGGTATTATTGCTGCCTTACCTTTGTATAACTATTCATACGAATAATAATAATTCACTGTTATTTAGCATTTTAGTTTTCTACTCATAGGGCCTACCCTTCGAACTGTCACTCACTGTAAGTGCTAATGGTGAACTAATCACATACAATTAAGTGTTTGATTAGCCTATCTTTTGAAAATGATGACCGAGTCCTCGGCTAGCATACCTGTTCTGATGTTGGCTGAACTTGTCTTTGGCGTCCGCTTGGATCTCTTTGTGAGAGTTCTGTTTTTACCACTAGAGGGAGCTCTATCCCTTCATACATTTCAATATCAAGAAGCGATGCATATGATAAATATGATCAACTATCTATAATTAACGTAAGATAAATTATAAAACATTC
>NC_079432.1:7122379-7127379 GCF_026213295.1 Gadus chalcogrammus | reverse complement strand
TTTGTGGGCTCTCATTGGTCAGAATTATTTTAATCATGTAAAATGTAGGTTATTATTAGTCCCTTTGATTGATATTTCTGTTTTATGCATACAATTAAGCACATCCATAATAAATCAATGAATACATACTCAAAACAAACAAACATATTTTACATCACCACTTTGGTCATGATTATTATCACCAACTTTTTATTAAGGTAAGAATACACTTTAAAAAACAGCTCAAAATCCATTTTAATAATTCACAATAGTTTATTCAGACTTGTCAATATAGGTGGGCAGATTATGTGATGTTAGTGGAGTGGTGCTATGAAACATCATACTTGCTACTTCACAATTTTACCTATGTATGTCTTTCTTTTCCCTCTCTATGATGTAATAATTGTACATGTTTTTGTTTTGTTTTCATTTTGTTTTTTTCTGTTCTCTTTTATTCTTTATCCTGTTTTCATGTATTGTTGATTTATTGTATGTTTGTCTTGTTAAATGTGGACCCCAGGAAGAGTAGCTGTTGCCAAGTGCAATGGCTAATGGGGATCCTAATTAACTAAACTAAACAGAAAGGCAAGAGAATGTAGCCCCCTCAAAACATACAGACACAGTCCTGTCTCACTTCTGTTTCATACTAAGCTGTCTATAGCCCCATCATTACATACCCAGAAACAGATCAATCTTACTTCTGCTTTATACTTAGCTGTCTTACTGTAGTCCCCTCATAACATACAGACAGAGTCCTGCACTCACTTCTGTTTTATACTAAACTGTCTATCGCCCCATCGTTACATACCAAGAGACAGATATGTCGGACTTCTGCTTTATACTAAGCTGTCTTGAGACAGACCTGTCTCACTTTTATATACTAAGCTGTCTAAGCTGCTATCGCTGTTCCAGTGATGTAATTTGTTCTAAGACGATAACAAAATCAAATCATTCACACACACACACACACACACACACACACACACACACACACACACACACACACACACACACACACACTAGGATGCACTCAGACACAAGTACACGCACAAATACGCAAGCATCCCTGCAAGTACGCATGCATCCACGCACGCAGAAACACACACACACACGCACACACGCACACGCACACACACACGTAATAACCTTATAATCAGTATCTGGGCGAGATCCCTATTGGTCCACCAATCGCATTCCTTCGTTGGTGCAATGAGGCAAAGAATCAGCCAATGGCAGCAGAAAGAAAAGCACAACCTGAAAAACAGCCACACAGACGGACATATGGCGTTGTTGTGTCCTACAGTAAATAGAGCTATTAAAAGCACATTCCTGCGATTCATCTTATGGATAGCCCCTCCCTCACAGACCAACCCGGGCATTCCTCTGTGGTGGATGAGACATCGATGCCACCTTCCTTGGATATCACAACACATTCTGAAATGCTCACGATTAATTTTTCCCTGGCAGTACTTAATGGATATTATATGCTGTGTGTGTGTGTGTGTGTGTGTGTGTGTGTGTGTGTGTGTGTGTGTGTGTGTGTGTGTGTGTGTGTGTGTGTGTGTGTGTGTGTGTGTGTGTGTGTGTGTGTGTGAGTGTGTTTAATGTATTTTATTTATCTTCCTAATGATATTGTTGGATGTGGGATGTCTCTATGATGGAACATCTAGCTGTTCATAGACCTCTGCCGGTATGTCTATCCGACACAGATAAAAGAGACTCCATACCAGAGGTTGATATGGAGCATGCGCTGTCCTCCACACCCATGATGCAACACACCTACCTTGAAGGGTAAACAGTTCACTGCTCACATTGAGGTGACAGAAACTCTCCCCCTTGCTCCCTCTCCCTTTTCGACTCTCTCTGTCCCTCTCCCCTAGCCCTCCCTCTCCCTCTCACCTCCCTGTCCCTCTCCCTTTCCCTCTCCTTCTCGACTCCCTATCCCCCTCCCCCTTACTCCCTCCCACCCTCTACCTCCCCCTCTCCTTCTCCCTCCCGCTTCTCCTCTCCCTCTCTCCCCCCTCCAACCCCCTCTCGCCTCCACCCCTCTCGAGAAGTGATGCTCGAGAAGCCAAGATGGCTGTCATGTGAATGAGTGAGCAAAGGGCACAGCACCGTGACCGGCAGTCCCAGCGTCTGATACGATCTGCTGGGTGGTGGGGAGATTGAGAAGAGAGTGAGAGAGAGGCATTGGGGAGGGGAGAGCGAGCCAGAGAGCAAGAGAGCCAGAGAGCGAAGGGGAGAGAGGGAAGGGCGTTAGAGAGAGAGAGAGAGATTGAGGGAAAGAGAGAGACAGATGGAGAGTCCATAGATGGGGGAGGTGATGCTTCTGGTGAACCCTTATCTCTCGTCTCAACCTTTCTCTATCTCACCCTTCTTTCTCTATCGTCCATCATTCTGCCTGCCTGCCTTCCTGTCAGTGTGCATCTCTCGCTCCCCCTCTCTCTCTCTCTCTCTCTCTCTCATTTCTCATCTCTCTCTCTCTCTCTCTCTCTCTCTCTCTCTCTCTCTCTCTCTCTCTCTCTCTCTCTCTCTCTCTCTCTCTCTCTCTCTCTCTCTCTCTCTCTCTCTCTGTCTCTCTCTCTCTCTCATATGTATGGTTGAAACATATGCAGTGGCTCGATAGATTCCTGATGTCACTGGGGAAAGAGAGCGAGGCAGAGATAAGAGAGAGAGGAGACAGGGAAATGGGGGTTGGGTGAAAGCGATCGGAGAGGTAGAAAAACGAGGGTGGGGGGATGGAGTGGGGAGCAGAATAAAGGAGTGGCGGGGGCCATAGGGGGAGGGATGCAATGAAACATACAGTAGCCTAGAACGTCTCCCGTGAGGGGACTAGACAGTAGGCGAGGAGATCCAAAACTACAGTACGGAGCATCTTGCCTTTACGGAGACATACACGGACAGGTGTACGAGACAGACAGGTTTGGAGGGCTCTGACCGCACCACTACGGTCCTTCTCGGAACGGTGTCCGGGCGGCCTGCAGGGGGAGGGCTGCATGTCGTTAGCTATTCCGCTCACATCCACCTTGCAGTTCCGATTATTCACAGCGGCGTGCGGCGTGTCCTGCCAGCCGGCCGCAGCTGAGGAAAGTGGGTCACGGGATTTAAAGGCGCAGGCGTGTTTGGATTGGTGTGGTACCCCAAAGCCGGGGATGTGTCGATATTAGGATGCACACACACACACACCTTAATTTCTCTCACTATCTCTATCTCACATCCTTATCTCTATTTCCTTCCCTCTCATTCTCTATCTCTCTCTCTCTCTCTCTCTCTCTCTCTCTCACACACACACACACACACACACACACACACACACACACACACACACACACACACACACACACACACACACACACACACACACACACACACACACACACACACACACACACACACAATAGCCTTGCTGGCCAAATTACACTTAATGCAGCTGTGAAACACCCACTAGTCTGTTTGGGTGCAAAGAGTGTCTGCCTGGTGAATCATAAAAGGATTGTAATAATGTTCTCTCCTGGAAAGAAAAAACTGGCAGGGAAATATACAAAACACACTGTAGCCGTGTACATACTGGCCTACATTTCTCCCCATGGGTGCCCTGCGATACATAGACGAGGTTTGATTTCAGGCGGTGGCTGTCTCCCACTTCGCCCCCAGATAAATGATTTATTCAACATTGCCATTTGTTCTTTGTACCTTTGGTGCTTTTCTATCTATATTGTATGTGTGTGTGCGTGCGGGTCTGGATGTGTGTGGATGAAGGTTCGTTTCAGGATTCAAAGAGTGAACGTGCAGTAGGCTAGTGGACCTTATGCAGTGAAATGAATTACAAATAAGATTTACTCGTGCACATAATGAGCAATTATGCCATACTGCGCTGGACCCGTTCCACGAGAGGCTCATGTGTGATCGGAACCAACCCTTCAGTAGAACTGGTGCATGTGTGTGTGTGTGAGTGTGAGTTTACCCAGAGAATGAACACAGTCTGTTTGTGGTTCTTATCACATATGTGCAAACTCACACACAGGCCCACAAGGACACACCTCACACCTCAATTGGAGATAAAAATACAGTCTATTTAAACAATACAGAGTCACTCTCCTTTTATTTATCGGCAAAAAAACAAGACCACACACACACATAGTACTTTTTTATAAACGAAATCGCTTGTGAATGTACAGAACAACTTAAAAAACGGCAGAAAAAAATGGAGAATATCTTATTCACAATAAAAGTGAGGTATGAAAAGAAAAGGGTTCAACAATCATAAAATGATATTGCTTCCCATCATGCTACTTTCATACATGCAAACGTAAAGCTTTCTAATATGGATGCTCTAGAAATACTAATCGCTCACACATGAGATCAAATGAACTATCAAATGTATAAATTCAAATGTATGAGCCTATTTCCATCGAAATAATCATGGACGAGAGAAATTCCCCGTGGGTTCAACGATAACGTGACAAACGCGTCTCTGGGGGTTTAGAATCGCACCTCTTCTTCTATTTTCGAGTTTTCTGATCATGAAAACACATCGGGTAAAAAAAAACCACACAGATCCAACACAAACTCTCACTCTGGTTGTGTTCAAAACAAGTAAAGACGCTACTTCTGACCATTCTGAATCATATATGACTCCTGCAACATGTAGATTGTTAAAGGCGGACTCACGGTTTCAACGAACCAACCGATCAACGTAGAAAAAGCCTCAATCTTTCCCCAGACACGGGAAGAACTAAACAAAACATTCAACAGAAAACAGCACCATTTCTAAAATGTCCTAGTTTTTGCTTGTTCGCAGCGTGAAAGCAGCACCGTTAAAAACACATGAATCCTACAAAGTTAAATAGAACTATGTTAAAAACGTTTATTTTTGCATGAGTATAAGTTCATAATATATTCATTTCTTTCTTTTTTTATATTAATGTTTTCTCCATTGTTAGCATGCAAGTCCAGTTCGTTTTTTTAGCTTCATGTTCAGTTTAAACATTGCCCTATTTTTTTTTTGTCTTTGGCAACTG
>NC_079432.1:7077379-7117379 GCF_026213295.1 Gadus chalcogrammus | reverse complement strand
CAAAAGGTCTACCAAACCCTCCGAGGCCTTTGAACTTAACCCTGAAGTCTGTGTGTGTGTCTTCTGAGTGTGTGTGTGTGTGTGTGTGTGTGTGTGTGTGTGTGTGTGTGTGTGTGTGTGTGTGTGTGTGTGTGTGTGTGTGTGTGTGTGTGTGTGTGTGTGTGTGTGTGTATGTCTGAGTGTGTGTATGTCTGTGTGTGTTTATGTTTGTGGGTCTTTCTGTGTGTCTGTGTGTCTTTATGCATGTGTGTTTGTGTGTCATATGAACGCAAGCACACAATAAAAACTGACAAGGATCTCCTATGCAAGATGATTTGTGCGATCTCTCTATGAACGATTTTGTGTGTGTGTGTGTGTGTGTGTGTGTGTGTGTGTGTGTGTGTGTGTGTGTGTGTGTGTGTGTGTGTGTGTGTGTGTGTGTGTGTGTGTGTGTGTGCACGCGCGTTTGCTCATATATCCATGCCCAGAGGATATACTGTTATTTATGCATTAAATATGTTCACTTTACATTAATATGTACAGTGAACAGGAGGGATATTGCATCGTTATTCTCAGTGTTAGCTTTCTGCCACTGCTGCCTGAAACAACGCGATCCTGTGCCTAGCACGCTGTGTAAGAATTGGAAAGAGGGGACGAATAAATGTTAGATGAGAGGCATTGCATGCAAAGCGCATGTTATATGTATGCCATGCCCTACATAAACTCTATGTTTGACCCAGTCAAAGTTACATAGTCATACTTACAATTATGTGTGTTAGCTATTAGTGTGTCGTTGTGGTTCACATACGAAATCCACACTCTCACACATCTGTTTGTGTGGATGTGTGTGTGTGTCTTAATTCGATACCTCGAGGGACCGAAACAGGGTAACAGGAGAGACACTGCAGAGCCATTGGTGGAGGGATGATTGGATGAATGGAGGGCTGGGTGAAGGGATGGATGTATGTATGAATGGATGGATGTGTGGAAGGATGGGTGGATGGATGGATGGAAGGCAGGGGGGAAGATGGGTGGAAGGATGAATGGATCAATTGATGGATGGATGGATGAACGGGAAAGATGGATGAATGAATGACTGGATGAACGAGATAGATTAAATTCACAAGGTAGAATAAGGGAACAAATGGAAAGAGGGGAGCACAAATATGACAGCCCTTCATAGCAGTCTGGGATGATGAAACTAATCCAAATATTTGAAATTCATCTAAAAGGCTTTGGCACATTTTTTGGGGGCGCAGCCGAGATTTTTAAATTGTACCTGTTACTAACCCTCTTAGTCACAGAAAAAGAACCACTCACGACACACACACACACACACACACACACACACACACACACACACACACACACACACACACACACACACACACACACACACACACACACACACACACACACACACACACAGAAAAAGACACACATACACACACCACACCCTGTCTTGTACTGTTGGTGTTTCGGATTCTAAAAATAAGACAAAGTGGTCACGCCTGCAACTCATAATTTCCATTGAACCATTAGAGTGACACACATATCACATACACACAAACCGAATGAAACAAATACACACACACACACACACACACACACACGCAGACACAAAGAGATTAAGGGAATGCATCTGCATTTAGTCAGCCCACACACAAACACATACTTGTAACATTGACGTACTGAAATTAATAACAATATCAGCTATTTTTAACACCAATGAGTAAACACTCTAATGAAGTGGATGAATGAAGCCCTGTGTGAGGCTAGCAACGAGACAGACAAGCGAGGGAACTTCACGTTGTGTATAAAGGCTGCTTGTTGGAAGGGAAGAAAGAGAGAGTGAATGAGAGAGGGAGAGGGAGAAGGAGGGGGAGAGAGGGAGAGTGAGAGCAAAAATGGCTGTTGAGAGAAAGTAGAGTGGAAAAGATACAAGAGGGTCAATGATGTGTTTGTTGTTCGAACTAGACGTGTGTGTGTGTGTGTGTGTGTGTGTGTGTGTGTGTGTGTGTGTGTGTGTGTGTGTGTGTGTGTGTGTGTGTGTGTGTGTGTGTGTCTGAGAGAGTGTTTGTTATCGGACTGGGAAGTTGTATAAGTGGGTTCGCCGTGAGCTGTGTCAAGGGAGTGAGAAATGGAGAGACTGGAGAGTGAGAAGGAATGAAAGAGAAAGAGAACCAGCGTTTAATTACGCAGTGTGTGTGTGTGCGTGCGTGTGGGCACACCTGTTAGTCAGACTAAACCTTCCTTTTTCACGGACCTGTATACAGCCGCAAGCACTTTCGGTCTGGTGCGTTCGGGATGGGTATAATCCAAACCTGAAGTAACCTCTCTCTCTCTCTCTCTCGCTCTCGCTCTCGCTCTCGCTCTCGCTCTCTCGCTCTCTCGCTCTCTCGCTCTCTCTCTCTCTTCAAAACAGTTCTACCTGAATCAACAAGGCACCATGCCTTCTACATTGGAATTGCTTTGAAATGATTCACCAGAAATGCTCTATTCATGTTCAGCATGCAAGAATAATAACTGGTTTGCATTTCATTATGTAACTCAACCCGCTTATACAGTGGGCTGATTATACCGCACTAAAGAAAAGTCATAATTGCTTTCCCTAATGAGCTCTCTTTAGAAATGGGGACAATTTTAAAGCATATTAGGATTACCTTACATTAGAATTGTTCAAAGGGCCTTTTTGCTAAGACATCGATCAGCACATCAGTGATGGTCAGTGATCGGCTAATGATAAGATAACAAACAGCTACTTGGAAACAATAGCGGTCGGTCGCCGATGTCAGGGAGTCTGTTGTTTGCAATGCAAATGATTATTTTGTGCATCTATATATCCCCAAGGGAATCCCCATGTTTGTTTTGAGAATATCACAAGAACATAAACAGGCACAGACGGGTGCACGCGTACACGCACACACAAACACACAAACTCACACTGATAAATAGGGCTGGGTAAAAAAATCGATTTTGGGTTGATTTAAATTTTGCAATATTGATTCATAGGGCATGAGATCAACCACGAGATTTTTTTAGTTTTGTTACCATTATTATTATTTTTGCACTTTAATAAACAATGCCTTAATGCAATTTGCAGTTATGAAATGTTGTAGTTCAAATACACTTTCACTTGCAATTCCTTTCTAATTTCAAAATTGCACTTGTGAGACTTGAGACAGTTTTGTTTACAGGTCAAGTTTAAACTGTCCAATTTACAAGTTTGCACTAAAAACCTGTTGTTTAAGGTGAAGAGAAAAAATAAAGTACATTTGTATTTTGAAATCGAAATCGATCGATTTAGGAAATCGGCCCTACTGATAAAGAGAAAAGGGACACAGGAAGTGAAAGACAATATTCAAGAGAAAAATAATTACATAACAAAAAACCTTTGTGTCCGATTTCCTGTGTCAGATTTCGTCGGGTTTCACAAGAAGGGCAGAGAGAGAGAGAACTAGTCCTCACCTGGAAAAGGTTGGGATAATGAGCAGAGACGAAGAGAAGGTAAAGGGCAAATGGACGGAGGGAAATGAGTGGAGCATCAGGAGAGCTCTCTGTGGAACAATAAGCCGATATAAAGAAAACAGCACAGCTCTGTCCAACCTTAACCCGATATAAAGAAAACAGCACGTCTGTACATCGATAACCAGATATAAAGAAAACAGCACAGCTCAGTGGAAGAATAAGCCGATATAAAGCAAACCCCCCCATCTTTAAAAGGAGAATAACTAGATATAAAGACAACAGCACATCTATATAGGAGAATAACTCGATACAAAGACAAAAGTCCATCTCCATAGGAGAATTAGTAGATATAAGGAAAACCGTGTACAGACAAATGGACCATGGTGATAATCAAGAAGTAAGGAAAGGAGAGGAAAGAGGCTAGGGACTCACTCTCAAACACTCTTTATTCACAAGGGTCACATCAAAGTGAAGGGGAATTCAAGGTGGAATAAATCAGTCTCTTGGTCAACCTTTTGAAGTGGTGTTGAGCTGAATGGAAAGTCTGAACATAAAACCATAAATCCAAACAACACACAACGGGAGAGTGTGACACATTAATTAATTTTTATTTACAACAACAGGGGAGAAATGAGCGGGAGCGATAGCGAAAGAGAGAGAGAAAGAGGAAGAAGGAGGTTGTGTGTTTCAATCACAATTTGATAACTAAATTCTAACTTTAGCCTCAGTGTGAAATATGTAGACGCAACATTACAATGTCAGTTGATATTTATATGTGCATTGGATTTATTGGTTTACAATACATAATTACCGAGCAGCACTTCCTTTGGTTGACTGTTACCACTGAGGTGGGCATACTGAAGGCTGAGAACAGCAAAACCTTTGCCCCCTGCAGTTAAGAAGCCAAGACTTTCAGTCATGCTGGCTAAATAAGCATTGTGAGCTCAGACAGGTTTGACCGGTATTAGCCATCAGTCACTTAACCAATCAGCTCTGGCTGAAGATAGATGACACATTGATGGATGGATCTGCGCAGGTGTTTAGAGAGTAGGAAGAGGTCAATAGGGCTACAGTGGGCAAAACAAGTTGTAATCCCGAAAGTAAACTCTCTCTCTCTCTCTCTCTCTCTCTCTCTCCCCCTCTCCCCCTCTCTCTCTCTCTCTCTCTCCCTCCCTCTCCCGCTCTCCCTCTCCCTCTCCCTCTCTCCCCCTGTCTCTTTCTCTCTCCCTCCCTCCCTCCCTCCCTCTCTCTCTCCCCCCCCTGTCTCTCTCCCCCTGTCTCTCTCCCTCTCCCTCTCTCCGTCTCTGTGATTGTTTATATTATTAGATTGCTGTCTCTCCAGGGTCCAGACAACAATTTGGGAACACAATGACAGAATATACGCCGGATCCCCCTAAATCAGTTCTAGCCTACAGGGTTAATAGACGAGGGAGCAGCAGAAGACAGAAGAGAGAAGTGGGGATCAAGGTGATACATGATCATTTGTCTCGCCCTCCGCTACCGCAACTCAATTTACACTAAACAAAGCGGAATGCGGACTAAGATTTGTAATTTAAAATAACCTCAATTGTCCCAAGTTTTGGCAGAAAAATAGCATTTTCTTGCAGTTATTGTTCATCTTCATGAGATATGGCTCATTACAACTTAAAATGAAATTTAAAAATATATATATTTGGCTTGGGTTATGGCAGACTGTAAAAGCCTGTGCTGTTTTGACATATGCCTCCACAAGTAACACTATTTGAATTACTGCCACAACAAATCACTGCCAGTGAAGGCTTCTATCAGTGGACTGTATATAGAGAGCTTGAGAGAGAGAGAGAATCTGAATATTTCGTGTGCTCGTTTTAATCTCTAGGTAATCAACTTTTCTATCAATAGCTCAAGAGAAGCCATGGGTTCAGAAACACCCTCTATTGACCCATAAAGCATTTAAAAAAAAGGTTTGTGTCTATTTGGGTTAGTATTCTATACTGTGGACGAACGATAGACGGCTACAGCAATTACACAAAAAGCATCACCAAATAGAAGCGAGGGACAGCATTGGTGTTTAAAAAACGCCTGATCCATCAAATCCCTCACCAGCACCCCGTGGTGTTAGGATAGACATTTGGCCGCTGCCGTTTCGGAGTGTGTGCGCAGTTGCATGGCTGCGTGGGTATTTGTAGTGTGTTGAGTGTTTCATTATCTGTTGCAACAGCTGGCGGCCATTGGACAACTGAAAGGCCACTTGTCAACAACTCTGATTGGTTTAGCAGCAGACGTGTGTGTCCGCAGGTAGTGTAGAATATGTTTGCTCATACACACGCGCACACGCACGTTATATAACTCCAAAGCTCTGTTTCAGCCTCTGCACGGATCTGATGGCGGTCGATCGGACAAATGAAAGTGACAATGATCTCCTATGCTGTGGATCCATAAACACAACAGAGTTAGTCTTTAGTGATACCCTTACCTTCATTTCCCAATGGGGAGGGACCTGTCCATCTAAATGTAAAGCCCAGGCCCTTTTTAGTGGTCCCATAGGGTGGTTGTATCTGGGCTGGGAAAGCACTGCATCTAGTCCTGTAGACCCAGTTTGTCACTCTGACGGTTTTCCTATGCCCATTGCTTCCATCGATTCTTGGGACATATTGGAGTGGTGTAACACACTCTCGGTGCTTACAATTGGCTGCCATTCTCCAAATAAGGAGGTCATTGTGCGCCAGACCATTTCCCGGCATCAGTCAGGGAGTAAGACATGTCCAATCGATCACAAAAAACGATCTCTATCTATCAACCATTCATCCATTGTCTCCAATCTGTTAAACCCAACTGCCACACATCAACGATTTGTTTTGACGCACAAAATATTGTGGGTTGTGTCCTCATTCGTTTTGATGCTTTTAGAGGATGACATTCTTTGAATTGGTGTCTGGGTGTGTGTGTGAGTGAGAGTGAGTGAGTGTGTGCATGCATGTACTCATTGTATAATGAGTAAATCAAGTGTACAGGTCTGTATTTGTTTGTGTCTGTGTGTGTTGTCAAGGTGGGAACCATCGCAAACAAGGCTCACAAATGCCTCGCGAGTTGACTGTAAGTGTTAACCTTTACCGTTGACCCTTACTGTCAACCACACCGCACTGCCACTGACCATAGCTTAATGACCGGGGCTTAGATTGCATTGGCTCTCACAACATGATACATTTCAGCCGGCTCCGACCGGCGGAACACCACCAGGCATGGAGACGGGTTATTGACAAGGTCATTTGAGATAGGAAAAAAAGGGTGAGAGAGAGAGAGAGAGAGAGAGAGAGAGAGAGAGAGAGAGAGAGAGAGAGGGAAGAGAGAAAGGTATAGAAGGAGAGAGAGAGACTGACAGAGCAGTGAGGGAGTCAGGATGGGGGAGGAGGCGGTTAGAGAAGAACACATCAGACACAAAAGAAATGTGCCCTGAGACAAACATGTCTGCACCGAGCGGCAATGTGGAGAGCTGAACAGCACCACATGGGTTGCATTGATTCTCTATAGACGGAGCAGAGTGTGTGTGTACATGTGTGTGTGTGTGTGTGTGTGTGTGTGTGTGTGTGTGTGTGTGTGTGTGTGTGTGTGTGTGTGTGTGTGTGTGTGTGTGTGTGTGTGTGTGTGTGTGTGTAAGTAAACACATCATGCATGAGAAGATGTTTGATGCCTCCGGGCAGGGGTCTTCCACCCACTGCATCCCCCCTCAGTACACTGACCTACTGTGTGTTTGTGTGTGTCTGTGTGTGTGTGTGTTATGGTATTGGAAATGCATGAAAAGTACAGTCTGCAACATAGCTCTTATGGCGTAATTGTAATTGTGTGTACTCCAAGGCATGAGTACATTCTATGCATTATTATTCTATTCTATGTGTCTATGCGTTTACACATGGATGACATTCATTGAGTGGGGCTCCACTGACTATTAGCCAACAAAGATGGACATTACAGTCAAGCGCACCCCTTCCTCTGCAGCACGTTGCCATCAGGAAATACACAACACACACGCACACACGTACACACACGCAAACACATGTGCACACACCCGCTATAACACATACACACAAACGCAGCGCACAACAAAGTAGACAACACTGCAGAATCGCAGGCCCATAATGGATTTACCCCTGTCCAGATTTCTCTCTACTTTCTCTTGCTCACTCTTTTATATCAATCTCTCTGTCTCTTTCTCTCAGTCCCTCTCAATGATTGAGAAAAACATTGTTTCAAATGAGTGAGAACCAAACATGATATCATTGTCCAAAATGTGGAATGCCTTAAAACAACAAATGAATCTCAGTAACAAGTAACAACTGCATTTCAGTTCTGTCCTGCATCTATCTTTCTATCCTTTTCCTGCACGTGGATTCAAAATAGAAGCCTCTCTTTCTCTCTCTCTCCCTCTCCGTCCCACTCTCTCTCTCTCTCTCTCTCTCTCTCTCTCTCTCTCTCTCTCTCTCTCTCTCTCTCTCTCTCTCTCTCCATTACTCCCTCTCTCTACCTCTCTCTTCTCACAGCTCTCTATGTCCTCTGAAAAGTGTGAACCTGCTGGGAGGGAAGAGGAGAAATCCATCTCTGACAAAATTCCCCTTCTGTTATCCCATAACCCAGAAAAAACAGAGAGAGTGTGAGAGGGAGAACGAGGGATAGAGCGAGAGAGCGGTGAGCTGAGAGAAAAAGCGAAAGAACAGCACAAATACTGTGTAATGCACACAAGTGAAATAAAAGTGCTGATGTGTTTTAATGTGTGTAGTATGCTGTAAGATGGTTAGACACACACGCATGTCGCACACACACGCATGTAAGCACATAACACACACACACACGCACACACATACTGTATATGCACCATGTATGGGCATCTGTGGGCAGTACAGCATTACACAAATGCTCTGGCCGTCAAGGTAGAAAGGTCATTTGAATGTTGAATGCCTTTATGTGTTTATTTATAACTTATGATGCAGCCCCCTTATACATTTCACACACACACACACACACACACACACACACACACACACACACACACACACACACACACACACACACACACACACACACACACACACACACACACACACATAATATTAAGAGTCAATGTAAAATTGCTATTTAATGTCACAAAATAAACTCCCAACTATCCATCACTATCATGCAGAAACGTATCCGTTTTCTGCCTCAAGGTCATTTAAACCCGTACCCTTATAGCAATTCCTATTTTTACACTGTGTGGTTAAATGTAGTTACTGGTCATTTAAATACCACGTTTGCATTGGTCCAGATCCGGCCATGAATGCAAAACGTGAGTGAAATCACAAATGAGGGACGATTACTCGAAGTCCTGGAAGGGCGAAGCCGCAGAACAGAGGGACATCTCACTGGTGACGGCAACCAACACCATACAGTAGAATAGTTGTTCGTTGTGAACGTGTGAAGGGAGCACATCTGCTTGTTACAGATGTGCTTTGAGGCTGTCCAGCACATGACCAACCTCAGAGTTACTCATTCATAGAAATAACCGTGTTGGTATAAACCAAATAATACCACCTTTTCAATTTCAGCTGCACTAAAGCATATATGATGACGCTTATAGCGGAGTTATGGCAGAAACATGAGATAAAAAGTTGCAGTACGTGGATGCATCGTTGGCCTGCACTAAGTGCATGCTCTGCATGCCTGGGAGAGCTGTGACCTTTCCATTAAGTGAATTTAGTAGAGAGACCAATGTCTCATAATATCTCAGAATCATCGTCCAGCCTCGCATTTTTTCCTCCCTGCACTGCACATATGATTGAGTAGGCCTTAAAGACAGACGAGACACATAGCCCTACTCTACACAGAATTGCATCACGCATGAATAACGCGGATGTGTGTGTGTGTGTGTGTGTGTGTGTGTGTGTGTGTGTGTGTGTGTGTGTGTGTGTGTGTGTGTGTGTGTGTGTGTGTGTGTGTGTGTGTGTGCGTGTGCGTGCATGCAAACGCATACGCTCAGTGTAAAATAAGGCAACGGAATTTCACGCGTCTGTGAGGATCGAGGAATGAGGCCAAAGCCGACTGATTGGTCAGAATCTGACAGTCACAGCATCAGCGCATCCTCGTCTAACCCACTGCCCTTCTTTCCTCTCCTCGTGCAACCCCCTCCGACAATCCAACGGCATATTTTGCACGGCACGGGGACATAACCTCCAACCTACATGCTTGTGTAGGACATAAACAGACATCACGTCTCACATGTATAGGGTCTACGTCTTCTGCACACGCTCCGCGAGCGCAAAATTACCTTTCCGCACACATTGCAGATGTGACATTTTGCAAATGTGGAAGAACGCGTTTTGGGCATGCGATAGGATGCAGCACGGGGTATATTGTATATTCGCTGTACGACCGCTTTGCAAGCTCAAATCAAAGTTGCGAATTCACGTCCCACGAAAACATTTCCATTTTTATTAATGACTTTTTATTCGAAGTTGTTTTCGAGAAGCCGTATGAAAGCGCCTGGCGCATAGGCCTGCTCGCACAGCAGTGGGTCCCCCCCGTCCCGTCCCGTCCCGTCCCCACAGAAACCCCTTCCTCGCCTTTTCACAAAAGCCATTAATTTCAAAAATCCTAATCGACTACGGTTACCTACTCTTTCATTCAGGCTACCTTCTAGATGGGATTTTATTGACGGTAAAGCAGGTTTTTCGTGTGCAGTCGTTGCATTAAGCTCATTGTGTTTGAAAATGCATCTTAGTGAATAACAACTTCAAAACAACATGTGTGTCTGTGTGTTTTATGCATATATCCTTAAAAACATTAGCTGACATTTAAAAAAATAATAATAGTATATGTAATATATATCCTACAGTCAATGCTTGACAATTTGAGAAGGGGCAATTCGGGGACAGAGCATCCGAGACCGACCAGTCGACGACATCCTTCAAACGGCCTCAGCTTTCTGCTCGACACAATTTGATCAAATGCAGAGTAAACCTGAACAAAGTTAACCCGACCATTTTAACACAATAACACACAAAGACAGTCGGTCACCAGAAACCCCCTTCACTAGAGCACGTGCCAATTGGCTTATCCCTTTGAGAGGGACGGTTATGAGCGGAATATCCCCATCCATCGGAAGACCCATGGGTGAAAGTCAAGGACCCGCTGGAGCCGTCGCTGAAGAGGACCCATGCGTCTCCTCACCTCGCAGTCGTACAGCTCGCTGAGCTGCTCGATGATCCACTCCTCCAGGACCAGTCTCTTCCGCAGCTCCTTCCTGTCGTATTTCACCGTCACCTTCCCCTGCTTCCTCTGCACTGGGTCGTCCCGGGTGATTGGAACCGCCGAACCGACGCATCCGACGCCGGTCGGGGGCTGGAAAAACACTCGGCTGCCCGCGGCGGACAGCGAAGCACTCGTCTCGGTGCTGACAGAGGACATGTTTTTTTGGGGGGAGACTGCTTTAGCTGCTGAGGTATGTGGTGTGAATGAGTGGGACTGACAGAGTGTGTGGTGGTGGGTGGTGATGCAAGCAACGAAACGGAGAATGGAGTGCAGGAGCTTTTAAACACCTGCTATTTAAAGAGCAGCGCCGGAGACAGCCGAGGGGGCGGGGCGTGGCAGACCGGTCCCAGCAATTAGAATTAACGCTTTACGCACCGACGATGGACATTTCGGGGCGCATGCTCATCATCCTCATCATGTGTGCATCTTCTTCTTCGCAGGAGCCATTAACACCCCCACTTCGAGTTGTCAATGAAGATTAGGACACGAATAGATCCCCGCGGACCGAGGTCCAACAATAGGCCTACGTCAGGCCAAGAAGTAGCGATATATTCCATGGGACAGCAGTTGTCTGAGCAGTTCTTTTTAGAGGCAAAACAATGAAAATGTAGGTCATAATAAGAGAGCATCCCTATCGGTCTGTGCAGACGGTGCAAAGACAAGCCGTTGGAATCATCCGTAAAGGTGTGAGATGGGGGCCCTACGTTGAGATGGTGCAGTGTGGGTGTGGGAGTGTGTGTAGATGTGTATGTAGTGTCTGTATAACCCTCTTACCTATAGTCTATAGGTGTAGTTATAAATAACACACACACACACACACACACACACACACACACACACACACACACACACACACACACACACACACACACACACGCGCACACACATCGGGAGGCATTGCACTGCCACCTTGTGGTTCTGTATTTATATATCACTCCACGTGTTCATAAGCCTGACTTCATTGAGAAATTAAGCACCAACGATCTTCAACCCGGGTAGATGGACTACATCTTGGTTCTTATGGATTTGATCATGCTGTGTGATCCTGCAACGAGTGATGCGTGTTACGAGTTTAATTTCCAACGGGCAGGAGATTAAGAGATGGTATTTCTGCTAGGCGTCTCTCAGTCAGACTCAGGTCCCACTAGCTGTTCAGGTTAAACTGACTAAATATATAATCAGTTTAAACTTCACTTCCCATGTGTGCAGACCTTTGCGTTTGTGGACACTATCGCGGACACTAAAAAACGAAGCTATCTACTTGTTGCTGAACTCCGGATTGTCAATTCGGCCAGTCGCCTCTGCGGGTAGAAGCCAACATAAATCCTCCCTCCTGCACATCATTATGTTTCCATTAATGATATAAAAGTAGTCATAAATTAAAGTAGTTTATAATTTTTGAAATTACATAATAGTAGTTATAAAGTTAAGAGCGTTACATAATCGATGACATACTAACATTATGATACATTTTATAGGATACGTCTTAACGACGTTGACAGCAAAAGGTTAAAAGTTATGTATGCCAGCCCACTTTTACGCACGGATCCTTGAAGCACCCTTGCATTTCGCACGCATTCCAGACAAAGCAGCGATCTCGCACGCCGGGAGGGTACTTTCCTGGAGTATAAATGGCGTTTATGTCTGGATTCACGCCCTATTTTATTGCTGTCTTTTGTGTTTTAATAGTTTGTTTTTGGATACAGTTACAAAGAGAGAAGAAAACAAAGGAATTGAAAGGAGAATCGGACTCCACCAGCAAAGCGAAGCCATGGGTCGATCAGGATTTGCAGGATGACACCGAAATACCATCACCCAATCAGGGTAGGCTATCCAGATAGCCCCCATATGGGTCACTGGAGTAAATTAGTAATTTTCTCTTTTTGCTGTGAAAAAGGTTATTGAATAGCCTAGTTACAGATTAACAGTGGTTTAAAAATATAGATGGCTTTTTAATTCAATTATTCAAAGAGCACTGTAAACATGCCAAAGGAAATGTACATGTGTTAAGGGCTTAACAACCACATTAATGTAAAATACAGAATACAGCTTAAATAAGCTTGTGTGAATCCAAAGCTAAGCTAGCTGTGCTGTTCAGCTCATGCTGGTGTTGTGCAATTTTATATGGCAGTAATGAGCACAGTACATTGTCCTTGAATTGCCCCTTGTACCCTTACTGGAGCCATTTACACAAACACCCCATTCCTCCAGCTCATATGCTCATTCCGTCTGACTCAACTTTAGGAGATGATGAAGAGGACGATCCCGGGTCAGAGCTGGACCTTCCTCATGTGCCCTATGCACCGCCCCGGTACGCGGTGGACTCCATGCTGGGGAGATCCCGGGACTTTTACACTCTCCTGAACCAGAGGAGGTCTGTCCGCTTCATCAGCCCGGAGCCGGTTCCTCGCGAGATCATCGATAACGTGATCCGGACCGCAGGTGGGTTTTCATTGGGAAGGCCTATATACAGTATACGCACGCACGCGCACGCCCGCGTGCACAAGCTCATGGGTTCCGACTAAACAATCCTTTACCAACATATGTGAGTGAAAATCACTTTGCTGTGCCGATTCTGCCTTGGGCGTTATCAATGAACATGCCTGCCAAAAATGTGAATAATAGCAATATAGTACACTTTGTTTCTCTGTGACGAGACATTTTTGTAAAGTTAATGTTGATTCACTGCTCTACAAAGTGTGCACTGACCGACTCACATTGATTCAAAAGGAGGAAAGTGTTATATTGCCTCTTTACAACACGTTTGATGCGCACACGCTAATTGCTCTCAGGCCGGATCCACACAAAGAAGTGGTTTAGCCAAGTTATATTGGCGAGGGAGGTTTCAGTGGAGCCAGGAGAGGCGGCTACACTCACAGCTGGATGGTCCTTGCTAATCATTGCTCATTGTTCACCAGGCACCGCTCCAAGTGGGGCGCACACTGAGCCCTGGACCTTCGTCGTGGTGTCCGACCCCGACACCAAGCACGCCATCAGAACCATAGTGGAGGAGGAGGAGGAGGTGAACTACCGTCAGAGGATGGGGAACAAGTGGGTCAAAGATCTGGCCAAGATCAGGTGAGACGGCACACCTGCAGCATGGGGTTAGATCGTCTTCCCGCCTGGAGACGTGTACCCGAGCAAGCTTGCACAAATACTCGACTTGTAGGGGTACAATTCAAGTATTTGTGCTAATTTTAGTTATTCCTTGTTAATAACCTGCCTTGTAAGCTATACCGATGCCTCGGTCGTAATAGAAAAGTATATTTGGTCCGTATGATATCTTAGTCATCATCACCATGCCTGAATGGGCCGAAGCCTCATGCTTGTAGGCGGAAGTCATGGGATAAGAATGAACCTGACAAACTGTAAGCTTTAGAAGACGACCCTCTGAAGAGTAGCTTCAGAGAGTGCTAAGACGAGATTCTGATGGCAACATTGTGTGCACCCTGCCATCCAGCTGCATTCAATCAACTGTCCTTGCTTGGTTACAGCAAGATGTTGTGCTTTACCCTCTGAAGATAATTTCTCACAAAATACATTGCACACGCCCTCACTTCCCACACCTTTTTGTTTCCCAGAACTACCTGGGTGAAGGAATACTTGGATGTGGCGCCATATTTATTGCTGATATTCAAACAGACGTATGGCATTGGAACTGGGGGCAAAAGGAAGACGCACTACTACAATGAAATCAGTGTCTCTATCTCTTGTGGAATGTTATTGGCAGCACTACAGGTAAAACATCCCCTTTTTCAGTCAACGTGAAGTGTACGCCCAAAACACAATCCGGGTGACAAAATGCAGGCTTGGATGAAGCCGTTTTTTGGAAAGGTACTTGTGTCCTGTTCATGGTCGTTTTTCAAACCGTTTCGTTTTTTTAGAACGTGGGTCTCGTGACGGTGACGTCCACACCACTCAACTGTGGACCGCGGCTGAGAGTTATCCTTCAGCGCCCGACCAATGAGAAGCTGTTGATGCTGCTGCCCATCGGATACCCCTCCGATGATGCCACCGTGCCGGATCTGAAGCGCAAGCCCTTGGATGACATCATGGTTCACATTTGATGCATTGTCAATTAGGGCTTTGACTCCGAAACTTGTTATTCAAATATAATTAGAATATCAAAGAATAAATCAAATTCGAACGAATATTAGGCAGCCCTTAATGTTCAAACCTGTTATGGGCAGGCCCAGAGGGAGAGACGTCGGAGAACCCGACGCAGTCTATTCATAATATTGTAATGACCACGGAAGAGGCAGTGAATGAAGTATTGATTAGAAAGCGATTTATTATAAAACTAATAAGCCGTTTGAACACGCAAGACCGGTAACCATAGCCACGCTGGTAAACAAACATTGCGAAGCCCAATCCAGGAATTACTGAAGGCATTTAATGGTCAAAATATATTAATAAATATTCGAATGTATTTGAATATTAATAAACAAACAAACTTCGAAATATGATTTTTAGCCAAAAGTCAAAGCCCTATTGTCAATACATCTCTTTCTCTACTCCACTTAATGATAAGAGACATGCTGAGCATAATGTGCTGAGAATAGCATCAGCATTATCATTTTGCTGCATGATATAGGAGTCAAAGTATAAAGTAAGAACAACTGATAGGTGCTTCTTAGGTGTGCCTCTCTTCGTGCTTCTTGTTCTTTGTTGGTCCAACATTTATGTATGGCGTAAGATTGAATAAGATACGTTAAGATTATATGAGATGCATTTTACTCATCCAAGGTGGGACATTTATAGTATTGACTTGATGGTTGCATTTTATACTGGAGAAAATATGTGACATTGTTCACATATTTTTTTATGCAGAAGTAGACGCAATAGAAGCTCGATAGTTCAGATTAAATCAATTCAAAATTGATTAGAAAAATCTTTCTATTATGTTTCCTGTTATTATTTTTATATTTCATGCATTTCTTTGCAAAAGCCTGCCAAGGTACAACCTCAAATTTGTTCAATATTATTTGTTCTTTTAATAAAACTGTCAAATACTACCATCAAGTGGATCTTGCACTAAAAGGGTATGGGTCCTATTCTATCTGCAATATTGGTCCTGAATCTGTTTCTTTCATGAATTTCCCCATATGATTAATGATTAATCCTGCCGTCCTCCGTGCCACGGCCATTGGGTTTATGCACTTCAGAGCAATGGTCAATGGGGATAAAAAATAAAACGACCTTCTTCCAGTAGAAAACACTATACTTGCTCCTGTCTCCCTCTACTGGCAAATTTTCTCCGTGTAATGTTACTTAAAAAAGTTACAGTGTACGATGTATACTGTAGTTCACCTATACTGCATCTTGGCCTATGTATGTATGTTAGATCGAGAGTGCTTATAGTGCAGCATATTGGCTCAAATATAGAGCAGGAGATAGCAAATTATATGGTACCAGGATATAGGTCTTGTATAAGCATGCAAGGTGAGGTTATCTATGCAACCGTGGTTAATGAGATTTTAAGCTATAAAAGTGATGCATTAAAATATATAATATGACACTCAACATATATTTATTTGAGAAAAATTGAGCTTTTAATGATGGATCGATAGAATTGGTTGTTTGTAAGAGTTCATTTTCTGTCTAGACATTCAATTTGACCCTGATCATAAACTCAAACCAATCAACTGGCTGGCACCTCAGTCATTTGTTGGTAAAAATAAAACAAAACCAAAAAACATCCAAGTATGAATGCTACCTACTATGGCTATTACTTTTGTTTACCTTTAGGTGGCAGTGACTGCTTATTATTATTTATTTTTTTCATTATTCCCCGAAGAAGAACAGGGCCCACATTGCGCAGGCGTAAACCACGTACACCGATCGCCGCTGTTTGTGCTAAATGCTAGCGGCTTGGCTGACGGTCTGTCAAGTCATACATATTGGGCTCGGTAGGGAAAGCTCAGCGGTGGAGAAGAAGGAGTACCCCAGCGCCGCTAAGAAATGGCCGGCCAACAGTTCCAGTATGATGACAGCGGCAACACGTTTTTCTACTTCCTAACGTCCTTCGTTGGACTTATTGTGATCCCAGCCACATATTACCTCTGGCCCAGAGACCAGAATGCTGGTAAGGCCTGATGTCTGGCTTAGTGCTAGCGAACTGTGGTAGCCCATCTGGTGACAACTGTTAAGGTAGCATCTTGTAACCCGTAAACGTGTACTATTTAGCTCTATTGTATGCTAAAGAAATGGGTCTGGCTCGAATGCGATGTAGGGCATCATGTGTATTGGTGTGAATACGTAGAGCATCTAGCAATGTAGCCTCTAGCTGCAGTAAGCCGACATGGGTCAGTAGTAGCTTTCTAACATCCATGGTGAACTCCCCCTTAGCGTGTTGTATCCATACCTCATTGTAAAGGGCCAGCTTGCAAGTTCAGTCAAAGAAAATATGAGGATGGTTGTTAGTCATTTAGTCTTTGCATCATCTATTTGGTCGAACCCCCCCCCCCCCCCAAACCCCTGTATTAATTCTCTGGTTCACTACTCGTCAGTGGTTATCAACTCAAAACTGTATATTCAGGTTAGGCCTATCGAGCTCTTGATTAACAGTCAAACGTCTCATTTGCATGTGTCTAGCCTGTAATACCAACGTGCAGGCCGGTTTTACTTTTCATAGTGGCCCTATGTCAATCCAATGCAAGTAAGGATTAGGCATGTCAGTCTGTTTATGGTAATGCACGTTTTCTGTGATGAATACATATGCATATAACGATCAAACGATCTTACTTGACTTGGCGGTTGGATACCTTCAACCTGCTTTCAAGCCCAGCGTTTTTTTTTTTATATGTCGTGACCTTATATTTCTCCTCGACCCTTACTTATTTCCTTTCCCCCCTTCCCCAGAGCAACTGCGTCTGAAGAGCTTGAGGAGGGTCCATGGCAGGTGTCTATGGTACCGCCTGAGGTTGATGAAATCACAGCAGAGCATTGTCCCGACGTTAAAGTAAGTTCAACTCCTAAATTACAGTGGTAAGCCGTTTACAAACACTTCTGACAGTAGCAGGTCGAAGGGATCTTTGTCAGTCAGATACAAAATACAACTGCCTAGCATTATCTTAGTAACTCTGCGGCCTTAGACGCTTTATCTACATTTGGGTGTTACCACAAAAATACAATGCTGACCAAATGATGATTGATCGTAATCTAGTATCGGCCTGCGTAGAATGTCTTTGAAATTGGGATTTGTTTAGGTCCTTTGTAACATGGAAAACTACCGAAACCAAAAAAAGCCACAATCTTTCATCTTCTAAGAAGATAAATACATTAAATTACAGGTGAATGCTGGTAATTCACAACTTTTTTCTTTTGTTGCATTCAAATGTTGATTTACTAGCTGAACTTTCATTTTAAATTTTTTAAGATGCTTGTAATCTCATTGTTAAATATCAGCAGTTCTGCAGCCTATTTGACCACTAGCTGATGGTACACCACTTACACAGGGTCGGTCAGAGTGTGCTTAAAGTCGTGTCAAGGAGATTGCAATTGCGGTGAACGTGTATACACTCATTCGGATTTGTACGAATATGGCCTCAGTTTATGCAATCGTGTGTTTGTATTTTGAGTGTGTACAGTTTAGATAAGCACCGTGCAGTGATTTGGAACATTTGTGTTATCGCTAGTGTGGTGTTCACTGACTCAACCTCCCAATGACGTCCAAACGACACACACACACACACACAACACCTACTCAACTCGCACAACTTGGGTTTGAAGTGATTTGTTTTCCGGTAGTCTGAGTCTCTTCCTCCCCCGCTCATCACACAGGCTCCCTCTGACGTGAAAGTTTCTTCCCTTCCCCACCATTTGTCACATCTGTGCCATCTTTTATTTTATCGGGGGTCATTGTAAATCCGTTCCTTTTTGTCCAGGTCAGGCCACCTGGTGGACCCATAACGCTTTTTAGGTATAAGGAACTGGAAAATGTATTAGAATTGCTGCTCGTTTTTTTGAAATTCTTAATTCAGTCGTCCGCTTTTCATAACAATCTTTTCTCTGTTGAGGGTAGATGAACCCCCGTTTAAGGAGCATAACATCCGCCTACGATCTGAGCTGTCCCAGCAGTCTCAAAGGTTTTAGAAAAAGAAACGCATTGGGTTCCACAGGATCAAGTGCCAGGGGCGTTGGCAGATGTTTTAAAAACGCTCATCTCACACTGGATAGAGCTAGGTTATGTTCATTTGTTTAGAAGAGAAAATCTGTTCAACAGCTCTACACAATTTTGTGCGACCCCAACGGAACAGTTTTCAAGTGATTCTGTGGTTCACTTACCCTTTTAAATGTGGCAATCAAGGTCCCAACGGGATGATTCAACTGACCTCGGATCGTTTCGCTGGCTCAGCCTTGCACAAGGTTCTGGTGAGGACGTGGGTGTCATGGCAACAGATGCTGTAGATCGTCCCACAGAGCCTTGCCTTGAGACTCGAAGCATCCTCGTTGAATACAAAACCACATCCCCGTCAACGGCATTGTTAATCTACTCTCCCCTTACTTGAGTTATTAATGTCCGACTGAATTATGCATCCAGATTCAAAGACAAGCTTAAGGACAGGCTGTCTGGAAGACTGTTTAGTTATGCTTGTCTTGTGCATTTATTTTTTCATTAAAGCGTTTGATATTTCCTATAACCTTGATTGATCTTTGCACATAATGACACTGTGGTTTTTCTTTTTTTCCTGTCTTTGACGTATGCAGAAAAGCCGCCCTGTTATTTGGCTGGGTTGTGTTTCTGCTCCTAGCCTACAAAGTGTCCAAGCTAGACAGAGAGTACCAGGAGTACAATCCTTATGAAGTCCTCCACCTGGACCCGGTAAGCGCGCACACACACACACACACACACACACACACACACACACACACACACACACACACACACACACACACACACACACACACACACACACACACACACACACACACACACACACACACACACACACACACACACACACACACACACAGCTCTCTAACCCCCCACGATCAGCAGTTGATGACGTCAGCCTCTTTCTCATGTCTTGTATCCAGGGTGCGACAACGTCGGAGATCAAGAAACAGTACCATCTCCTGTCGAAGAAGTTTCACCCTGACAAGGGTGGCGACGAAGCCGCCTTCATGATGATCACCAAGGCCTACGCTGCGTACGTCCGCATGAATGTTTAACTCTGTACAAAAAAAACTGTTAATGTGATTGGGCAGGTATGGTTAAGGATTCCTTCGGCTACGTGCTTACGGAACCCTACGTGGTACACTGTAAACGTGGGGGGTTACTGATAGATACCGTATGTATCCGTCTACGCTTATTGTTCACGTACTTCTATCGTTCTTCTCTCTGCCCTCTCTTCCCAACACAGCCTGACCAACGAACAGACGAAGAAGAACTGGGAGTTGTACGGCGACCCAGATGGTCCAAGAGGTATGTTTTCCCCTCGGGTTCAGTTTTTCACCCGACGGCTGCGCTCTCCTCGGTGTGTGAATGTGTGTTTGATGGTTGTATGTCGCTTTGGATAAAATGTGTCTGCTAAATGTTAATAAATGCAAATTGTCTACGCTATTTTACATTCATAATTTGAATTGATATGTTGATGCTTACGTCAAATGTAAATATTTTATATATATATATATATATATATATAAAGAAAACATGTTTGCAATCACCATGTGCAGCCATACTACAACTTAATTGTAACATTATTTCAGTGCTAAGAAAATGTCAAAGTATTTAGTGTGTAATTATGTTGACAGGGGGTCACAGTGGCATTGAATAAAGTCACCTAATCTATGTTGATTATTTGAAGATTAAAACGTGAATCAATTACATAAGCTCAGTGTTTTTATTAACACACTTTGACAGCAAGCCGTTCAGCAGCTGAGAAAGAAAAGACCTCAGAGCCCGGCTCTATTATCTAACTATATGAAATTAGAGGCTCATTTCCGGGCCGCCAAATGAAAAAGTTGCCCTTTTTATATTAAATAATTTTAAGTGGTCCTGTACTTCATTTGATTATTTCCCTCTGTTCGCTTCCAGCCACCAATTTTGGAATCGCCCTGCCTGCATGGATTGTGGACCAAAAGAACTCTATGCTGGTAAGGTTGATATTCATATACATCTCTAACTTAATAGTAGCGGTCTTCCCTAGTTTATTATATGATGTGTGTTGTGTAAAGTTAAAAAGCCATATTGAAGGGAAAATTAGTAGAAAACATGACATTTTTAAGAATATGTCCTAAAAGAAGACTATATAAATGTATTATATATCATTATTATAACGGATGTCTTTCGTATCGCTAATATTCCCCTTTTTGATCGAAGGTGCTCTTGGTTTACGGACTCGCCTTCATGGTCATCCTTCCCGTGGTCGTGGTGAGTGTTGCTAACACAATACGTATCGTTGTGACGCGTGTCCAGTCTCCCAGACCTTGCCCCGTTGTGTTCTCGTGTCGTTTGAGGCTGCGTGGTTCTGACGCCCCTCTCCTCCTCTCTCTCCCCTCTCTCTCTCCATCCAGGGCACATGGTGGTACCGCTCCATCCGCTACAGCGGCGACCAGATCCTCATCAACACCACGCAGCTCTTCATGCACTTTATGTACAAGACCCCCAACATGAACATGAAGCGTGAGTCTCGCCTCTGGACCGACCCCCGCTTTCTGTGGGAGTTCGTCTCACAGCTAGAACTAAAAAAAAAATGTTTGCTCTGCATGGCATCCATGCCCTTCAAAGGATGTGACTCAAGGTGGGGGTTTTGGAGGACGTTATGACCATGGTTGATTTGGGGCGGATGAGCCGGGACAATGCGTTGACTGCTCTAGATCACTCTTATACATTAAGGCCCAATCCCATTTCTACCCCTTACCCCTTCCCCCTCCCCCTTGTTTTGAAGGGGGAAGGGGAAGGGGTAAGGGGTAGAAATGGGATTGGGCCTTAGTCTTTCAACTAGGGGTGGGGAAAGGAAAGCGATGATTTCTTTTTTTATATACCACCATACCCGTGTATTTGATTTCACAACGTTCGGAACGCAGCGCGACACTGCTTCAGACGGGACCCTTTTCAATGTTGCGCTAAACACGCATGGTACGACTGCGATATTATTTATAGGTCCATGACTGCGAGGCGTGGTATTTCAGGCCAACTGGAGTGTGTCAAGGCTTTCAAACATATAAACCATAAAGACTATGGGCGCCTCGGGACTTGTCAACGCGCTGCGGCATCACTTAATTGATGTTGTTTTGATTGAAGATCGTGTGTGTGTGTGTGTGTGTGTGTGTGTGTGTGTGTGTGTGTGTGTGTGTGTGTGTGTGTGTGTGTGTGTGTGTGTGTGTGTGTGTGTGTGTGTGTGTGTGTGTGTGTGTGTGTGTGTGTGTGTGTGTGTGTGTGTGTGGCGAGCGAATGTAATTTCAGAGTTACAAACAATTCAACAAACTCAAAGCCGATGCATGCATCCAAAACTATCTGTTCAAAACCAAGTAAACAAATCAAAAACGGAGTCGCTTATTCGCTTCAAATACTTTCTTTTCCAAACTTGCGAACTAATACGGCGCGTTACCGAGCGGTTGAAAACAATGTTGGCGCCTCCTGCGACCTTACCTACCTGCGTTATATACTTAATATGACTTTGGCAGTAGGCTAATGTTGCGCTGTGCACGCAAGTGTAAACGTGAGCAGCATAGCTGCGTACCTGCCTGCTTTCAACAAGTAATTATTATTATTTGTAATTATTTTTATTTTAAAAATATATATCATCAGTCACAGCAGCCTTTCCTCTTCAGGTAAGTTGAGTAATTTAATGGCAACCATAAATCTTGCATATCAAGTAGGCTAGCAAACACCGTGTTGCCATTCAACTCAGTGTCCGCCGACTTTCTGCTTGATGTTAAACTCATAACAAGTCGTGCATGTATGCAAGTGTGTGCGGTTTCGTTTTTTAAGGACCAGTTCGAGAACCGTTTTAGCACAGGAACCGTTTAAAAAAGTACACAGTAGGCACCGGTATCGGATAAAACCCAAATGATACCCAACCCTAGCCTTGACTACCAATGTAAAAAAATATATATATATGTATATATATATTTTTTTATTATTATGCATTAACAAATCAAACAACTCTCGCAGGGAAAGTAAACATAATTCCATCAGGTACAAAAAGTAAAGATAAATAATGCATTGTTAATAATGTTCACAACAATAGTCATGCCATAAAGCTTTTTTGAATGGAATTGAAACGACGGCATTAGGCGGCTCTATATATTATTGAGAGCTGAACTACCTCCTAGACCACCTTGACTAAGACATTTTCTGGGGGAAACACTGCTATAATCCTGGATCCGATATCATTTTTTTTCCCTTTTTGTCCATGGTATTCACATCATTGCAATCAGATATAAAAAACGATATCGGATTTCAATAATAAAAAACGACTTAATCTTGCACACACTTTACTATGCTTTCATGCTGTAATTTGCTGCACTATCTGACTCGGCAAACAGTGGACTGGACTAGATCCGGAAAATAGTACCACTAAGTGTTAGGGTTAGGTTAGTGAATGGAGAACCGTTTTTGAAAACGGAATCGTTTGGAATCTAGAATTGATTTAGAATCTTATCGTGCATCTCTCGAATCGAAATTGAATCTTGAGATGCCGAAAGATTCCGACCCCCTAATTTCACATCCCCACAGGCTTCAATCGAATGCACTCGTACACTGCAGGTTCTTTCTCCTGAATCTTTTCCAAAGTGCATGTGTTTTAAACCCTGGGTGTCCTCTGCTCCCTCTAGGGTTAGCCATGGTGCTAACGGCAGCATTTGAGTTCGACCCTCGCAGCAATAAAGAAGCCACCATACGACCGACGGACAACATCGAGGTGCCCCAGGTAGGCGCTGATCGCACGCATGACACCGCATAAGGAATGGATTTATGATCTCAAGGTTTTTAACGGCCCCACCCAACAGATGTCTGATTTTTTTCCAAGCCGTTTTTAGAACGTCTATTCATGAGGCATTTGAATAAAGCAATTGGTTGGTGAGGGAAATAGCTCTTCTTCTTTTCACCTTGCTATTTGAATCCGTCAAAAAACAAAACTATCTGTCAGTTACCGTACCATGTTACAGTGGACAATAGAGCAATGTAATTCGATGAAATACTGTGTCAGTTTAACACCACTGCAGGCATTTGTCAAAACTATGTTATACATCCGTAAGAACAAATATCCGCAAAATGAATGAAAGATGACTACATTGAATCATTTTGGGTGTATATCATGGTATTGAGGTATTTAAAACTATCGGTAACCGTATTTTGACCAAACGGGGGTAATCTTCCATTTTGGTTGAGACTTAAAAGAAAAGCTGAATCCGTGGTTTGTTTGTGTGTGACAGCTGATCAGGGAACTGGGGAACATCAACGTGAAGAAGAAGGAGCCCCCGTTCTGCTACCCCTACAGCCTGAAGGCCAGGGTTCTGGTTCTGGCCCACCTGTCACGCATGGAGATCTCTGAGGACCTGGAAGAGGGTGGGTAGCTCTCACCCCAAACACAACCTGTTATAGAGGAGCTCCAACCTGCCTGCAGAGTGGCTTGTGTTGGATGATGGTGTTTCCTTATTGGCGGATATGATGACCCGATCATCTGCTGAATACAGCACACCTGCGCTGCGCTTATTGAACGTGGATTAAAGGGGTGTAAACAAGGGGAGCTGGCCACCCCACACGGAACAGAACCTGAAAGCATTGTTGAAAGGCAAGGGGCTGGTTCCCTTTTTTACTCAGTCTCACTATTTCTATTTAATTTATATTATTTGTAACTGCTACATTGTTAGTTGTAGTCTGTTTTCTGAGTTTGGTGTATATTGTCTTTATTTTTGGGTACTACATTCATGTGTTACATGGATCACAGTTTTGATTTGACTTGCTCCGAGACTCTGAACACCCTCCTGGCCCTGGACCTGAGACCCTGACAGTGTTGGTATTATGTGGCGGTCGTCCTTCCACAGACCAGAGGTTTGCGGTGCGGAAGAGCCCCGCTCTGCTCCAGGAGATGGTCAACGTGGGCTGCCAACTCACAATGATGGCCAACAGCAGAGGGGGTACGCACGCAAAGCACGCACGCACATGAAATACAAAACCTGTTGAAAGGGTTGTCCTCAAAATTTAATCATCATTTAATTACCGCGTTTAAAACGTCAAATTACGACTTTCGGTTCAAAAACCCTTTTAGCTTCTATTAGGATGGGGTATCTCTAAATGTGTGTGTGTGTGTGTAGGCTTCCACGCTCCCCGGCTGGTGTCCATAGAGAACTGCATGAAGCTGACCCAGATGATCGTGCAGGGCCTGCAGGAGACCAAGTCTCCTCTCCTTCAGCTGCCTCACTTTGACGAGGAGCACCTCCGCTACTGCGTCTCAAAGAAGGTAGGACGGGCTCCTGCGTTGTGTATCATTGTAGCATTATGTGTATGAGGGATCCATAAGGAATGGGATGAAATTGTAATTGTTTCGTTGTTACTCGTACCGTATAAGGTTCTATAGGGCTATTACATCGTGAAATCACATTGCGATGACCGCCGCCATTTTGGGAGCATCGGTTGTGTTAGGCATTATGTTGTTATTGATGTTTTTTTGGTCATGGTGAGTAATAAATCTAGAAATGATTTGTCATAATGGAGCGGTCCTGTTGTGTTTGAAACTGCCCCAGCGTTGCACATTGAGACATGGCAAAACAGAGTTTTCATTAGCCTTGGTTATCGATATTTAACCTTTTATTTATAGTACTTTACATGTATAACTACTCACTTGAGTCCTCTCAATATGGCCAACAATATATCCCATGATGCATTGTGACGTACGAGCCCCGTGTCCCCCCCCCCTGTGTGCTGCAGTACAAGGTGCGGAGCCTGCAGGACCTGGTGAGTCTGAAGGACTCGGAGAGACGCAGCATGCTGCGCTTCCTGGTCGAGGAGAAGTACGACGAGGTCATCTCCGTGCTGGGGAGCTTCCCTCACATCGCCATGGAAACCAAACTGCAAGGTCCGCCATGGGAAGACACACACGCGCGCACGCACACACAGTTATCAATAATCAGCCTTGGGTTTAAGGCCCCTGTATGATAGTTTAGTGGTCTCAGGGACAGTTCAGCTACATTTAGTGTCCTTTGTAACTTGCAACAGTGGGGTTCCCTAGCTGTGTATTTTTTTTTTTTATGAATGGTAATAGTTTATTCAAATGGAAAATATGACTCAGACTTGCGTCAGTTGGGCTGCTGTAAATAGTAGCATTTTCCAGTGTGAAAGTGTTTGAAATTATTTTAAAAAGCGATACTAATGCACATTTCGGTGATGCGTATCCGGAGATGTGTGAATATTCCTCCTCCCCACTCATATACTTTCTCTCCTGTTTTTAGTTCTTGACGATGAAGACAGCAACAACATCACGGCAGGCTCCATCGTGACAGTTACCGTCACCCTCACTAGGAAAAGAATGGCGGTAAGGCATGTGTTCATCTAGTGGGACATGGATCCAACTTGGACGCTTGCAGGCCACAGACGTGGGCAAAAGTGGTTTGTCCCAGAATGTACCAAACCACAGTGTGCAGGCCTACTGTTGAACACCAGATGGCACTTCTGGACCGCACGCGTGACAATCTGGTGACCAGCCGAAGGGAACATCCACAATAAAATTATTACAAGCCTGCGACTGCCGTTGGTACCTGATGTTTTGTTGATTCGTCAAATTATTAGATTCATGGATAAATATTGGGATGCAAAGATCATTTTACAAAATAATGCTTCTAAAATATATTGTCTATTCAGGCTTTAACCGTATGATGTTGTAAAGTTGTATGCAAGCATCTGCATTGCTTATGTTGATCCCGATGGTCCTTTTGTGCCTGTCTATGTAAATGCTTGAAGGTTTCTTCCGTGTGATTGGTGTTTCTGAAGGAGGTGTTTGAGAAGGAGCAGGACGGTAGCCCGTGTCCCGGGGAGGAGGGGGCCAACACAGAGGAAGGGGTAGGTCCAAACAGACGCAGAGCACCGATAAAGGGGACCACATTGCACCCCCCCCCCCCAAACTTGACAGTGTCCTGCCTCATGCCCACAGATGACGCTTATGAACCCCCCAAGCATTCCTTGTTCAGGAAAAGCATTTGATTTGTAGACGAAGCCTTTGATCGTGAATGTGTGTCAAAAAATTGATTCACGTGAGAATCACGATTCATATCTTCGAATCAGAACTTCCAGAAATAGTACTTCTATTTTTTTTTAATCTTAAGTTTGCCTTTTGTGTGTTCACATTATTCCAATCAGTTTGTGTAACCATATCAAATAGTAAATCTTCTCATTCTTGTACACACTTTCATGCCACTATTTGCCGTAGCGCCCTTTTCTTAGCGAAAACTACAGAGATCCTGAGATTTGCAGCCCCCTTGTATTGAACCGAGATGTCTACAGATTCCCTCGCCTGACGTCTTTCGTGTCTCCCTGCAGGCCGACGCCAGTAAAGCCAAGACCAAAGTCTGGCAGAACAACAAGAAGCAGGCCACAAAGAAGTCCAAGAAGAAGAAGCTCACCAAGAAGAAAGCCCCCGCAGCGGCGGCCACCGTTGCTGCTGCCGCCGCCGCCGCCGCCACCGCCGCCGCGGTCGCCGCAGTCGCCGCCGCGGCCACCACCACCGCCCCCGCATCCTCAAAAACCAAGCAGGCCAACGGCAGCGTGGCAGGAGGCGTAAGCATACACCCCCCCCCCAACTCCCAAAACTCTATCAGGGCTGCAACTTGCGATCGATGACTCTAACTCGATTACTCTATTCATTTTCTGATTAGTCGATAAATCATTTAGTCGGGAAAGGTCAAGGGTCATGAATAACCTGAACCTAATCGTTCGTCGAAGGACGAGGGCGATCCCTCGGAATCCCTTTTGTAGTGAACCAAAGGTGTGTCGTTGAGGCATTTTATAAACAACCCAGATGGCTGTCACTCGTATGGAACGGTCTGTTGAATATGCTACAGTCTTAAACAAGTTCAAAGGCATAGCAAACAAACTGGGCTTAAGGCGTTTGTTGTCAAGGAAGATATGTTGGCCGTACTTCTGACAGGATGTGTTTGAAGTTTGATTTATCAACTTGGCCTACGGCGCTAAGTCACGCACTTTGTTCCTCTTAATTGGTTGTAAGTCTATCCAATGGCGTTTTGGCTGAGCCCGTTGAAAACGCCCCTTGGAAATCAAAAAAGGAAACGAGAGGTTCCACATTCGTATGCATTGGGGAATTGGTTTAGCGATAATAATAGCAAAGTATGACATTTATTCAAAAGCAATCCCAGAAAGGGTTGCGTACATTTGATTCAGATCCGTGGACAAACTGCTTTTCCTACTGGTATGAACACTGGGAAAACACCCTTTTACAAAAGTTGTGTTTTTTACTCTGCACCATTTATATGCAGAGGCGCTCTCTGAACTCTGCTCCTCGTTATCCCCCCCCCCCCCCCCCCCTCCAGGATGCCGTGGCGGTCCCCAAGGAGGACGATGAGGAGGGCTCGGACAAGGGCAGCGAGTCGGATGAGGCAGAGGCCAATAAGGACTCGCCCAGCGAGCGGGACGAAGAGAGCGACAAGCAGAGCGACACGGAGGTGGACGAGATCGCCGGCGACGACGAGGAGGTCAAGTTCACCCTGTCTTCGTGTGTGTGTGTGTGTGTGTTAGTGCTGGGTCATACAGAAGGAGTAGGGTTAAGGACACATTGTAACTTCAGAAATGGAGTATGATGTTAATCATACCCTTGGTCTGTATCAAGTGAATAAGAGACGTGTCGTAGCGAATACTCTTCAGACCGTCCTCATTAAATCAGCCTCCCTCTTTCAACGCTTCGCACCCCATCGTTAGCAGACGAGACCATGGAGCGACCGCCGTCATAACCAGCCATCCCTCTCCCTCCCCCCCCCCCCCCCCTCTCCTCTCTCTCTCTCTCCCCCCCCAAGCAGGAGTGGGAGGCTCTGCAGCAGAGCATCCAGCGGCGGGAGAAGGCCCTGCTGGAGACCAAGTCCAAGGTCACCCACCCGGTGTACAGCCTGTACTACCCCGACGAGAAGCAGGAGTGGTGGTGGCTCTACATCGCCGACCGCCGCGACCAGGCGCTCGTCTCCATGCCCTACCACGTGTGCACGCTCAAAGACACAGAGGAGGTGTGTGTGTGTGTGTGTGTGTGTGTGTGTGTGTGTGTGTGTGTGTGTGTGTGTGTGTGTGTGTGTGTGTGTGTGTGTGTGTGTGTGTGTGTGTGTGTGTGTGTGTGTGTGTGTGTGTGTGTGTGTGTGTGTCAGTCATTTAGCAGAGGTGTAGCGATGTTTCGCACTTTCTTCAAGGTTTTGGGTTTTCTCAACCACAACCCATTATACATAGGCACGCACACACACACACACACAAACACTCAGTTGCTAGGCAACCGCTCTGCGCCGGTGGTATTGTCCCCTGTGTGTGAGTGGTTTGCCCTCTGATCCTGCTGTTTTAAAGAACACTGAAGGATTGGCAGCGGGGTAAGCGGTAAATGGGATTTACGGGACCGACTTGACCTCGTGTTTGATGCTGTGACAGCTTCCCCCTCCCCCGTCATCAGTTACCAGTTACTGTTCCTTTAACAGTTAACACTTCCCCCTGCTGTTGTTGTTTGACTGCTCATCATCTGAGAGAGGGGCAGCTGAGAGAGAAGAGAGCGAGGAATCTAGTCTGAGAGCAAAGTGAGGGGCTGGTTATAGAGATCTTGTTTTGGGGTCTGGTTAGAGACAGATCTTGGTTTGGGGTCTGGTTAGAGACAGATCTTGGTTTGGGGTTGGGTTACAGAGATCTGGTTTTGGGGTCCGGTTAGACAGATCTTGTTTTGGGGTCTGGTTAGAGACAGATCTTGGTTTGGGGTCTGGTTAGACGGATGTACTTTGAGGCCAGGGTGAGGCGCTGTGAGAGGCTAGTTAGACAGATGTAGTTTTGGGGTCTGGTTAGACAGATCTACTCTGAGGGCAGGGTTGAGTTCATTGTGTGGCAGCGTCTGTTTTCTCCTCGTGTGTATGATTGCATGTTGTGGGGCCGGAGGCGTGTCTGTTAGGAGCGGCCGCTCTTGTTTCCGGCTGCACGGCTCATTCCCCCCCCCCAATCCCGACCCGTCGTTAGCGTGGCGCGGCTGATGATTAGATGCTTGTGCCGTGTAATTACCCGACATGTTAATCACAAGTGTAGTTAACGCTCGTCTAATATTTACTGTTTGGACTCCCCCGTCGGTGCCATCGCGCTGGCTGTTGGGTTATTCAAATCATTAATTGCCCGACACATTTTGCGTTTGCGTCCCCACCACCCCTTGCTGCGGAGAGATAATTGGGTATGATAAGTCACGGTTGATTATTAATCTTTAATTCACGCATAATTCCAACCACTGATGGTGTTTACACTCGTGGTCTTTAGAGGTTTTGCTGCCTCCTCGACTTGCTCTGCCTTTTTGATTCCTGTTATTCCGACTTTAATCGAATCAATAGCCATTTGTTTCTGGGTGATGGCAAACTACTTCATTTATTCAATCGATGCATTCAAGTGTGTGTTTTCTTTGTGCGTTTGTGTGTCCACAGGTGGAACTGAAGTTTCCAGCCCCATCAAAAACAGGCAACTACCAATATTCAGTCATCCTGCGTTCAGACTCCTACCTGGGCTTGGACCAGATCAAACCGCTAAAGGTAAGTGTCTGTGTCTGTGTCTTTGTGCCTTCGTGGCTGTGTGTGTCTTTGGAGCATGAATTAGTGTAATTAAAAGAGGTGACTACTGCTAGATTGGGGCGTAATCGGCCCAGAGAAATTGGCTCTTACTCGTGCAGCCGTGCGCTTCCCCTAGGGCGATCCTACGGATTCTAATGTCTCATTCGTTAACAAGCCTGTTACACTGTAGTATGATGGGAGTCTCGGAGCCGCATGAACGCAGTCTCGGAGCGTATGCTAGGATGCATGTGGTCTGGTGTACCACTAGGGGGCGGTCTTGTTTCCTCTTCGTGACCAGACTGCTTTTGACTGCACGTAGGTTCGTGGAGATTAATTCAGGTCCAGAATCTGAGTCGATCACCGAACCACCCCATTGATACATATCGCTGCGTCGGTCCGCGTTTTGCGTGTCGTCCCCACGAACCAAACTGCGACTGTGAGCCGTGGCGGCGGCGGCGGTGGCAGCTGCTCAGGAGGTAGAGCGGGTTGGCTGGTAACCTCAAGGTTGCTAGTTCGATCCCCCCCCAGCTCCTCCTAGCCGAGTGTCGAGGTGTCCCTGAGCGAGACGCCTCACCCTGACCGCTCCTGACGAGCTGGCTGCCGTCGCCCTGCAGGGGTCGACTCCGCCCTCGGTGTGTGAATGTGCGAACGATGGGTTGTAAGTCGCTTTGGATGAAAAATCCCTCGGATGTAAAAATGGGATGAAAATGGAAGCTCAAGTGTCCTGACCGCTGTGCATCTGTCCCCCGCCGCCCCCCTCAGCTGGAGGTGCACGAGGCCAAGGCGGTGCTGGACAACCACCCACAGTGGGACATCCCGGAGACCGAGGAGGAAGACGAAGAGCAGGAGGACAGCGACGGCATCGAGGAGAGCGAGGACGACGACGAGGACAACGACTGAAGGCGCACCGCCGCCCTTTGTACACACCGACGTGTGCGTGCACGCCCACCACACACGCGTATACACATGCCTACACATGCCCTCTAAAGACGCAAACTCACACGCATCGACAAACACATGAACACGCACACGCAGTTGGCTTCCCCCCCCTCCCCCCCCCCCCCCCCCCCAGCAGCTGGTTTTTGAAGAGCTGTGACATCGCCACAGCGACGGGATGTCACCAACAGTCAGTCCACCCCCTTCCCCTTCCAAAACCACACACACGCACGCACACACACGCAGTGTCATGGACTGTTACGTCCCCCGTCCCCCCCACCACAATCCCACCTGCATAACCGCTTTCTTACCGAGACCTCAGAGAGACTCGTTCAGCCAATTTCCGTTGCCAACGGAGATATGTGAATTGTGTGTGTGTGTGTGTGTGTGTGTGTGTGTGTGTGTGTGTGTGTGTGTGTGTGTGTGTGTGTGTGTGTGTGTGTGTGTGTGTGTGTGTGTGTGTGTGTGTGTGTGTGTGTGTGTGTGTGTGTGTGTGACAATTTGTACAGGTATGAAAGTTTGACACACTGTGGACTGGAGGACCTATTATCTGGGCAACTAGTTTTCATTTTTTTTGTGTGTGGGGGGGGGGAGGTAATTTGGAGAGTGATATAAAAGGAGACAAAAAAAAAAACACGTTGGGTTCCTCCATGTTGAAATCATTCACTTCCTCCCCCCACCTCCTCGCTCGTGTTTGCCTCCTATAGCTGCAGCATCACACGACACAACACGTCTCCCCCCCCTGTGATGTTCCAACCCACCCCCCCTCCCCTGCCCACGTGCAACATCCTCTAGCCGCTGCCCGTGGTGAGCCCCAGCTCACCGGGGGCCCCCCTAGACGCCTCCAGCAGAGAGCCCAGATGGCGGGGGTCAACGCCCACGTTGACCCCCACCTCCAGCAGAGAGCCAAGATGGCGGCGTTCCGATCTGCTGCTCCGGCTCCGGCCTCCTCTACACTCCGCGGCCTGTTAAGACACAACTTCACCCTTTTTAATTTGTATTTGAAGAAAAAAAAAAAAAAAAAGAAAAAAAAAAAAACGAATTGAATAACGAATTGACAAATGCGGTTGACGAAGCGGGGGGAGGAGAGTGGCCGCAGGGGGGGGGGGGCGGAGGCGATCAGTGTTTAATTTTGGCCGTGTCGCTACCAGTGGTGTACCTTGTTGTCCGTGCGCTACACCAGGGGTTCTCGATCGCCACCGTAGTTCGCAGACCCTCTAGGGGGTTTCGGGGCGTATGGGAGGAACCTGTTTGTATTTGATTATACTGACTGCTCGATTCGGAGAAGTGTCTTTTGCTTTCCTGTTTTTTTTTTTTTTTTAACAGTCGTAGCACATTCCAGTGTATTCTCATTGTCCAAAACGGCCTTATGAATCCTACCGTACACCACGATATTATAGACACTTCTTGGAGGCTATGCACCATTTTTTTTTTTTGGGGAGCAATTGTTTATTGTATGTTTTTTGTTAGTCTATTTTTTTTGTTCAAACTTTTTTGTAGCTTTCAGTAAAAAACAACAACAATATTTCTATAAGTGTTTCTCATGTATCCTTGGCAAACATAGCAGCTAATGCTAATAAGTGTCTGTATTTCTGTTATATTTTTGGGCTCAAACAGGGTTTGTGAAATGTTACCGTATCAAGTCACTCAACGCTCATTCTACTTGGAATACTCAGCGCCTTGACTTTCATTTAGAATCTGGTTTCTGTTCTTGTCACTGGACAACTGTTAGGTTACCTGGGAGGTTTGCCCAACCTCCTAGTATTAGTTTAAGGTTCAGCCTATGCTTCCTTCATGGTCAAAGGAGAACTTGGGGATTTTTCAACCTGGACCCTATTTTCCGAACATTTTAGGTCCAAGGTAATGCTCACCAAAATATTTTGAATTGGTCCAGCATTGAGCAAAAACAATATAGCTGCGGTTCCCTCGAAGCTGAACTAATTGCAAATAATATTGTTCGCATTAGGCCCTTGAGGCTAAAATTATCTGAAATATATGGTCAAGAGTGAAAATTCCCAAAGGTCTCCTTTAACACCCAGGCATTGTTCACTTCCGTTAAACTCCGATCTCGGTTCAACTCGCTGAATCAAGTAGACCCAACAGTTACTTGTCTTTTTTAATTTTACCAGCATTTTATTTTTGTCAAACTGGATTCAGCAGCAGAAACACACAAAAGCAAATTGCACAGCATTGCTGACTCTTATTAGGACTAACTTGTAGTTCTGTTTTGCGGAAAGAAACCCCGTCTTTCCCATCTGCGTCCGCACTGCAGGAGTATGTTTTGTATCGCTTCACGTCGTCGTGCGCTGTGTGCGTGTGGGAGAGAGGGAGAGAAAAACGTTTGGACTATCGGGGTGCATGTACTACTATGACTACTAGCACCATATGGACACACTGCGCACAAAACCCCCCCCGTTCTGTGACCGTGTGACACTACCGTCGTCAAAGGGGTTCACCTGAGTATTTGTATCTCTCTGCAGCAGAATGTAGCATGAGCGGTGGGGGGCTCTGTGTCGAAAATAACTGCAGAGAGATGTAAATACGAGACGCCCCCCCCCCCCCCCCCCCACCATACCCTCACACGACAGACCAGGACTGGAGAATAAGGACCCTTTGTGGCCCCGTTTGGGACAAAACTACTACCCCCCCCCCCCCCTGGTGATTCTCTGCCACTTTTGTTTACAAAGGAACTGTCATTGTAAATGGAAAAAATATATTATTTGTATTTTAAAATCATTTCAAATAAAATAACTTTTAAATGAACTGTGCTGTTGTCGTTGTCCAGGGGGAAGGAGAGGCTGAGATTGTGAGGGGGGGGGGGGGGGATGTGGTTCACTTGAAGGACAGTAGGCTACGGGTTCTATTGTGAGCACGAGAAGTTCGTAACCCCTTTTTTGTCGTTTCCTTGCAGGGAGGATGTCAGCAAAATGATTGAATCGTGTAATGCCTGTTCAGATATATCTGTTCACATTTAAAAACTGATGATTGATCTGTCAAATATAACTATTTCAACACATTTTGGGCTAGTCAATGAACCAAAGAGCAAGAGCCACCTCTTTTGTTTACTGTGATGTGTGGGATGGCTCATTTAATGAAGTACAGGTACATATAATGCTTAAGGGACTGAGTCCCATGGAGACGCTGTCAAATGACCACAGTAACTATGCAACAGTGCAGCCTCATTTGCCCCAACCTGAATGACAAAAGGACATCCCCAAAGTGTGAGGACATTTCAGGTTGAGCATTTCCTGAGTGCAGCTACAAGCTGTGTGGCTGTGAGGAAGGTGCTTCTATGGGCAGTACCTTGCCTAGTGTCATTCGGACCAGATGGTTTCGATGCCCTCGAGGATGCAAAGAAGTTTGGACATCAAGATGTTTACGGGAATTGAATAATCCATCATTGATCATCGAAAAAGGTAAATATTTAATGCCTCACTCTTTCTCCACATCGCTCTGTATTTGTGTATGTGTCTCTCCAAGGGTCTCTGCTTTGAAATGTAGTTTTTAAAAGGAGATTTTATTTTTTATTATAGAACAGATCGCCTCGTAAACAGCGTGTTGCAGCTCCTAGTTTGTTGCCCAGGACTTACTATAGTCTCCAACTTAACTGCAGTGGAAAAACCACATGTGTTTTGACCTGAGGTGTAAAAGCTGTGAGCCACGAGAGTTGGAACTCCCTCGGGAACAACCCGGTGGCTAGTGGCAACCAGGTAGATCGGTGAGCAAGGAGGACCCCCCCCTCTTTTCTTTCCTTTCCTCTCAATCCTCTCCTATTCCATCACCTCCTCTTCCCTCCCCTCTTCTCATCTCTCCTCCTCTCTTCTGATCCGTGCTGCTCTTGTCGCTATGGTTCCCCTTTGTGAGACCTTGTGTGCAGAGAGTGATTGTTTGCTTTTCTTTTCATTGTAAATGAAGACTCATCATTCAACTAATCATTCAACCAAAAATATATTTAAAGAGAAGTATTGTGGAATATTAATTGTGTGTGAGAATGTGCATGATGGGAAAAATTACCTTTACCTTGCAAGTTGTCTCAGAGTATTCACCAGGAAACCACAGTTTCCTGTCCTCATAGAGGTTGAAAGTCACACATCTGCTGCTTGCATGACAGATAGTACTCTGAAAAATACGTTTGCATGTAAATGCAAGATTTCAGCATTTTTTATCGGCTAAATGGGTCTTTGCTTGTGTATTTAAAGGGAAAAAGGATTCAGGTGAAAAAATTGAATTCTTTCATCTTTCTGTGAGAAAGCGTTTGATGTGTTGTTTTTCCAGAGTCAAAGTGCAATGATGGTAAGCTCATCCAAAGTGTTTTTCTTTCGTCTTTTATCTTTTCTCTTTGATTTGGATAACATTTATTAATCCTATTTTGACCATGAAAACGAATAAAGGCTGATCAGAAAATGAAAGGAAAATTGAGTTGTGCTGCCACTTAACTTGTTCTGGATATATAACTATTCTCTCACAATTCTTCCCTTTAGTCTTTTAATTGTTTGTATTTATCACATCATAATATTTAGTTATTTCAATATTATCTTTATTTCTCCCCCCAATAATAAAGCCTCATTTTCTTCCGCCTCTTCACTGCATATTTCTTTACGTCTTCCCCATCATTACCATCTGATCAATGAATGATTTCAATGATTTAATCTATTGATTTGTCTTAGAATGTAAACTACACTGAATAGAGTCTAGGCTTCTCATATTTATGTTAAAGAAATACATAGAATTCTGGAATTTTTTACATATTCAAAATAAAGAAATAATAACTTCACCATTACATCACATCAAATGATATAGTGCAATATTTGATTTAAGTTATTCCTTCACACCTCTTATTTTCGCTGTATCCTCAACCTTGGTTTTTCTTACC
Organism: Gadus chalcogrammus; assembly: GCF_026213295.1. Classification (NCBI taxonomy): domain Eukaryota; kingdom Metazoa; phylum Chordata; class Actinopteri; order Gadiformes; family Gadidae; genus Gadus; species Gadus chalcogrammus. Next base: position 7,081,141 of record NC_079432.1, on the reverse strand, counting down.
ATATGGCCTCATAGAAGAAAAGAAGGTTGAGTCTTTGTCTTTTTGAGGATTGAGGCAATTCACTGGGCCCATGTTGTGCTCAGTTTTGCATAAGAGACTAATTTTCACCTCTCAAAAAGCATTAATAAATTCTACCCCCATCCGGCTTCACTTATGGTTATGATCCCTGCACCAGGAATAGCAAAATCCTCCCCCCTTCATATTAAACTCCCTCTCCCTCCCCCTTCTCCCTCTCTCTCTTTTAGCACATAGCAGATTTTTGATCTGAAAAGTGAAAGGTCTGAAATGAATAGTAAGGGGTGGATGATTAATGTTGAGATAAGGATTAATGGCTCTGCTAATCCTGAGTGAAGGGGGAGCCGCGGGTTATTCTGAAGCTGCACAACTTCAGTTCACAGGTCGACTTGAGTTTGTTACTTTACCAAGATGAATGCTTCATATGCATTTATATCAATTGAATTACAATAGTTATTACTTTTTGTTCCAAAATGATTCATATCATAATGTGTGTATTATTTACAACAGTTATACTCTCTCTCCCCAGTGTTATGAGTGTCCCGAGCCCTGGGCGAGCAGCGAGGGTGCGATGAGGGCCCCAAACGCCGAACCCGGCCCGGAGCCCACCCGTCCCCCGGTCGCCTGGTTACCTGGCCCGCTCGACGGAGGTGTGCGTCTGCGTTTGCGTCTGAGTCGCCACGGCGACCGGGCCCGGGGCCGCTGGCATCTCGTGGAGCCGGGAGCCGATTCAAGATCGGTTGGCAAGAGACCAGTGAACCCGGACCCCCAGACCGGGTCCTCACAGAGTAAGGGACGGTGTGTGTGCGTGTGCGTGTGCGTGCGTGTGTGTGTGTGTGTGAATGTCTGATATGCACACTGTTTGTTTATGTGTTTATTTATTCTCACCTCGTCACATGACTGTGGTGCAGGATCCAATTTCTCTTGTCTGTTACCATGGTTACGGCCCTGCCTTCGCCTGTAAATAAATTCAGAATGTTTGTTACATTTATTTAAAAAGCCACAATTCCTTCTTCCTTCTCGGACTCCCTCACCCTCTCTCCCTTGTGCGTGTGCAAACTAACCCACACACACGCACACGCACACACACACATACACACACACACACACACACACGCATATTTCATTTCTTTGCATAATTGGCTAAGGGGCTACCTGTTAAACGTCTTCTGTGTACACACACACACACACACACACACACACACACACACACACACACACACACACACACACACACACACACACACAGGGCATAAGCAGTACTTAAAATGCAAACAGCTTAACTCCCAACATCTAAAAAGCCTTTTTGCCTTTGCTCTGTGCGTGCATTTATGCATCATTTTGTACAGGTTCAGATTAGTGCAGTGTGGTTTTAGGTGCGGTAGGAAACAAAGGATGTGCATTACTTGTGATTTCACTATTCGTCTGCATTAGTGGGAACAGAGGCAGAGCTCCATCCCCTTGAGCCAGCCATTAAGTTATGCTAATCATTGCTAATCATTAGTCTTGAATCACTAATCATTAGTGATTGCAAACCCCATCAGCGGCCCCTCAGCCAGGATACAACCCAATATGGATCTCAGTATAGGCAGTCTTCTGTTCTGCAAGGTAAGCAACGCAGCTCTCTGTCTGGGTCATTAGTCACAAACAATCGGGTGGTCACACAGGCAAGTGGTTGCACCGTCTTTTTAGACTGAATCTGTTGGTTTGAAAATGCACCCTTAAAAATCGTCTTTAAAGTTGTTTTCAAATGGAAGTCAGGTGGTTTTTATTGAAAAATGTTCATGTGGTGTCGGCCTCAAACCGGAGTTTAAAGATGTGGCGCACTTTTTCAAAAAGTGGGAGGGTTCATCATGGTGACTAGGGTAGGTTAGTTTCTTTATCTCAAAAACCAAAGATAGCTGTCAATCAACATGCTATGCGTTGATGTAAGGTTACAGAGTAATGCTATTGGCTGAAGTATTTGTTTGTTTAATTCCAGTGCATGCATGTATCCTGAGTACTTAATACACCCATTAACCAGAAGTGAGCACAAATACATTGTTTGGCGCAAGATGCCTACATTTAAATTATTGATTGTTTTCCGTATCTTGTGAATTAATAGTAGAATAATAATAATAATAATAATAATAATGATAATAATAATAGTAATTAATGAAGTAATTCAACAATACAAATGTTTCATTTTATGGGGACTTTAAAATATAATAATATGAGTATAGTTTATATATATGAATTTGAGCAATAGCATAGAAAGTGAATATGCCATTTGGTGGAACTCTTTACCCAAAGTGTTGTACAGTACAGACATGCTTAGCATGGGCGGGGCCGATGGGATGCACCCTTTACCCTGACAGTGTGTTTTCCATGCTCTATGATTGGATCTATTTTTGCTCTCTCTCTCTCTCTCTCTCTCTCTCTCTCTCTCTCTCTCTCTCTCTCTCTCTCTGTCTCTGTCTCTGTCTCTGTCTCTGTCTCTCTCGGGGGGTGATGTCATCCGGTGTGATGAGCTATGACTGATGGATCATCAGGATTAATCTCAGACCATAATTACTTCTGTGATTTATTCCTCTGGCTAACTCCCAGGTGGTTCCAGACCATTTATGACCAGCACCACACACGTCTCAACGTGTAATGACGTATTATTGTCTTTCATTGAATACTGAGTTGTATGTGCTCGCCAGTTGTCGTGTACCCAAACCAAGCCCTCCATAATACAATAACGGTACTGTATGTAATGTATTGTGTTGAAAATGCCTTGTGATCAAGTGTATCTAGTCCTTCGTACACTGCAAAAAAGGCCACTCCTAAAATAAGCAAAAAAATATTAATGCAAGATATTTTTGCTTTGTAATAAGCAAAAATATCTGCCAATGGAACAAGTGAAAATTGTCTTAGTAAGATTTCTTGAAATAAGACATTATATTGAAGCCTAACAAGATAAGAGTGATCTTGATATTAGCTGGGAAAACTCAATTTTAGCTATATTTTACTAGTATTGTGATGTAAAAGATGTGATGTAAAAGACGATTCATCTTTTACAAATAACACAGCAGCTTAAAAACCTAATGACATGTCAAAAGAGCTTGTTTAACCTGAGATATGACTCAAAACAAGATGTTTTCAAGACAGTTTCACTTAACAAAATATTCAAGATGCACTGTCTAAAAACAAGCTCCTTTATATCACTTAAATCTTGCTCCTTATGTGATTTTGGTCTTATATTAAGTGTGATCAGATATTTTGACTAGAAATTAGAAAAATATACTTTGCAAGATTTTGAGTTTTTGCAATGTAACGAATCGTCTGAATGGTAAACCTCTATGTGACGTTTCCATTGGCCGTGGTCTGCCTCTCACACGCAGAGGGGTCAGGGCAGCCAACTGATAATCTGTCTCAAAGGTCAACCTGGTCGTGATCGAGTGTTAAATCCCACAATGATGGGTTCTTTGATCGGCTAGGGAGGGAAACACCATGTCAACCCTTTTGCATCGCTTAATCGTTATACCAGGTATCACGCAAATGCCAGTCCGCTAGACCGTACTCATTCGTTCATTCATTCATTCACCCATTGAAATACATCACAATGACAGCAACAATGTCTTTCTTGAAGTATGAGCATTGTAAGAGCTAAAGAGATTAATAATCTTTGGCCTCACATTTCTCCAATATGTTTTGAAATTAACCTTCTGATGCATTATTAATCAGTGCATCAACCCAGCACACATGTATTCTTTATTTGTATTT
>NC_079432.1:7052379-7072379 GCF_026213295.1 Gadus chalcogrammus | reverse complement strand
GGCCAAATACTGAATGAACACAGTACGACTGTGTACGACTGTGTTCGTCCCGAGTGGTTACCGGGACGATCGACACCCAATACACCCGGCAAGCGCTCACCCCATCCTGATAAACCACAGCTGTTCTGACATCACTTCCTGCCTCCTGCTACCCAAGCAGAGACCTCGGTGCCGGACGACTTCCTGTGCGACCCCGTGGACTCAAAGCGTTACGCCGTCGACCCCAGCGACTCGGCCTTCGGCGTCATGGCGACGGGGTTCCGACCCAAGCACTCTTACGGTTACCGCGGCAGCAGCAGCAGCGGCTGCTCCAACCCCACGGCCATGTGCAGACGAGCATCCAGTCCCGGGAATTTCCAGGACCCAAACAGAAACACAGGTGAGCGTGATCAAGGGTAGTGTACGAAACCCCAGTCCAAGGATTCTGGGTTAGATCCCCAAAGTCTGTGACCTGGCTCAGCTGCAGACATTTTAACGACGTCTGCTCCTTAATGGCTGGCTTGCCAAAGAGGGTAAATGCTTATATCATCAACCACCTTGGAACAACTGCTATCTTTATTCATATCTGAAACTCCTTGTTCCAGTGGTATGCTTAAAAGGCTGTGTAACAGATTACTGATTCATCTCTGTCACCCCCATCATCGTCGCAAGTATTTTTGCACTGTTGTTGTTGAAGTTTATTGAAGCTTTGAAACATGATGTCAACATGTCCTACCCCCCCCCTCCCTTGGTCGTGTTCAGCCTACAGCCCCGGCTCTGAGGCCGGGGACTGCAAACGTCCCGCTGGAAGAGACCCGTCCAGCTGGGGGGTGGAGGAGGTGGTCTGGTTCATCAAAGACTCGGACCCTCAGGCGCTTGGGCCGCACGCAGAAGCCTTCAGGAAACACGTGGGTCCAGAGTACTCTCACAACACTGCACAGCACTACACAGCACTACCACCACTCGTACTAGTACTAGGTTCAGAGGAAACCGTGATGAAACCGTGAGTTAGTACTCTCACAACACTACTACCATTAGGTTCAGGGGTCCCCTTTTGTACGATTTCCCCTTACTGCGGCTTTGAGTTTTGTTCAGAGTTTCTTTTTTCAGGACTATTTTATTTGTTGGTTCCATTAAGGAGTATAATATATTGAGCGGACAATAAGAACATTTCTCCAAAAACTCAAAGAGTGATAAATCAAAATAGGGATTTATTCTCTCACAATCTATTTGGTCTGTGGAGGGAGAACAAGATGGAAAAACCCAATTTCTGTTAACAAAAGTGAAAAAAAATCCATAGTGGAGGATTCACTCAAGGTTAATTTCAAGGCCAGTGATTTCCAGTATATCCTTACACATAACTCCTGTGGTGAACTATTGACTTGCGAGAAGATTATAGACATTGGACCATACAGTGAATGATTGCCACCTGTGTCGATTGTATAACCTTCCGAATCTTTGTCTCTGAGGAGACAAATTGCTGAATTGCTTGTGAACATGTTCCTCCTGAATTACGCTGAAATTAAAAAAAAGGCGAAGTCTGTTCTCTTCCTTTTAGGAATTCCAACAACCACAGTCTTTGTAGCGACTTCAAGAGTGGTTGATCTCTTCCTCTGGTCCGCCTGTGTGTTCCAGGAGATCGATGGAGATGCACTCCTGCTGCTGAAGAGTGAGATGATGATGAAGTACCTGGGACTGAAGCTGGGGCCTGCGCTCAAACTGTGCTACCACATCGACAGGCTCCGACAGAACCGACCGTGATTCGCTGGAGACGGGCCAGAAGAGCTTTCTCTCTGGATGGAGTAACCCTATTTAACCGTTTATTCCAGAAGATCTTTTCAAGATTACACCCGTCGGTAGTAGTTCACGACCAGCGTCGGGTTTTGTACGTTTTTCATAAGTTTTTCGTACGCCACTGGTTCGTGGTTTGCTTCTCAGACACCTGAAACAATATACATTACTGAGGCACGGTTTGCATCTTTGTTTTGCAGGTTTCTGAATGGATTTTGGTTGAGAGTCCTCCTGGACAAATGGCAGCTACGAATATGTGACCTGGAATAGCAAATGCTTTTGTTTTTTTAACCGTACAGTTATTGTCTCAATTTCTGATACAGCAAAATACTAAATCCAACTGCATTTGTCCGTGCCTCACCACCACATTTGAACTCCTATTCTCTGTAAAGCTGGTCGTTTTACCTGTGGCCTGCTGTACAGTTATTTTTGACTTCTTGGTATTTAAAATAGGACTGAGAGGCTTTTATTTGTGGAATCCGAACTGAACGAAGATCTGCTTGCTTTCCTTTATAAAATAATATCTCTGATATCTCTCCGTAATTTCATGGCAAACAAAATCCAACATGGTGCTCGGTTGGCATGACAACGGATTACCTCCATGTTTTCGGTGCACGCTGTTCCCCTCCTCATTAGCAGGTGCAGCGTACACATTTTCACCACCAACAAAGAAGAAAGGAATGGAAACACTCTCGGCCTTTGTGCATTCCAACAGTGCAGACTTGTAAACCTGTGTTCACTTTTACTGGGAATGCCCATTGGAATTTCCTTCCAGTGGAAGCATTCCAATAGGGTTCAACTGAGAGGAATGTGTAGCAGAATCCTGTGACTTGAACGGACCCTTTTCATAGCGTTTACTGGAATAACCACTGCCAATATTTGACATGACTTCAGGTACCCTGCAATCAACAATGTCTGGACTTCTCCGCAACGTTGCTGTTCATGTACGTTTTTATGCTTATGCACACACACGCGCGCACACACACACACACACACACACACACACACACACACACACACACACACACACACACACACACACACACACACACACACACACACACACACACACACACACACACACACACACACACACACACACATACCGTTTGAGGATTTAATTATTGAGGATTTAATTATTGTTCTCAATGTGAATGAATGCTCAATCTCATTAACCTCTCAAGTGAAAACTTTTGTTGTCTTGGGCCAATATATTTATGTGTAACATTATATAATTGTGTTGTCTTTTCATGGATTATTGCATTTTCTATATACTCGTATAAAAATGTTATTGTTTAGTATTAATCTTGAAGGACTAATTTATTATCATCTTGTGCCTTCAGGGCCAATATGTTCTGTTTTGTTTCTATTTGTAAATGTGTACACAATTTTTATACTATTGAATTATAATTATAAAAGTGAAAATGTTCATTATCTCCTTACTTCATTACGTATTTATTATTTCAGAGTCTGCACTAAATTTCATGTGAATGGCCTCTTTTGTGTTTCCGCGAGAATACTGCCTGTCGCGAGACTAGATACCTCCTACTTCCTGTATCCAAAATTATCCATGCTTTTTCTACGGCTCAACTCATCTGTCAGGCAGAGGTGAATATGGCAGACATATCAGAGAGGACGTTACAAGTTGCAATCGCGATTTCCTTCGCGGTCGGATTCGCATCGGGCTGGCAAGCAAACCGAATGAGACGACAGTTTCTCGATTGGAGAAAGAAGCGTCTACAGGCGAAACTCACAGAAACACAGAAGAAATTGGATCTGGCCTGAATGGTAAGATCACCTTGCTTGAATCTTATGTAAGAAATGCATATTTAGGTTTATGCTAGGTCACATATATTTTATTATTGTGGTGTTCTACATAGGTAACCAAATCAGTTATTACTTATTATTACTTATCAGTTATTATTATTATATTATTTAACTGATTATGATAGCATCACGACTTGAAAAACAGGCTCACCCCGTACATTTTAGTGTAATATCAAAACAGAATCGTAGCTTAGTTTCTAAATCCGTCGTTGACACAAATAATGTAATAACGATATATTATATTATGTTATATTTAAAACGGCGTTAACATAATAGCCTATAATGAATGACAAGCTCACCATGAATCATGTTCTCTGGTGTCATTCATTCCTGTGTAGCCTGATCGTGTTGTACTAAGTCGTGTTTCTTGTGTTTCAGGTTCGGGAAGCCTGCTCTTATGTATGCTTGTAAACACCGTGAAGATACTTCTCCTTGGAGATGTTCCACCGCTGGCCCTGTGGATCTTGGGATGAGTGGACTGACGTTCTAACGTGTGGGGAATTGGTTTATCATTCACTATTCCTGACATCGACTTTGAATATGAATGGACAACCTTTTCTACCCTCAAGTATCTTGAAGGTGGAGGGATCTTTGTCTGAGCATTTTGTGTTCTATCCGAGCCATTGTCTGACATTAGCTTAATAGAATAGTGATTTCTGTAACGTAATACACATGCAATATGCCAAAAATAAATGCATTTTTACAAAGGTTGCATCTGTGTATCTGTGTGTGTGTTTACATATATATATATGTATGTATGTATGTATGTATGTATGTATGTATGTATGTATGTATGTGTATATATATATATATATATATATGTATGTATATGTATATATGTATATGTATATATATGTATATATATATATATATGTGTTCTTTTTCTATAGCTGTTAAATCCTCTGAACCCTTCTCTCAAATTGCCTGTTTCGACCAAAAACAGGCATAACTTTCCTGAAGTGTAGGATAGTCATTCAGACATAATGACGCTTCGGGAGATCGTCCCTCTTTTTGCAATCATATATTTAGGATGGAGGGGATGACTGAAACCTGAAATGGACCCAAATGAGCATCAGCTGTGTGTGTGTGTGTGTGTGTGTGTGTGTGTGTGTGTGTGTGTGTGTGTGTGTGTGTGTGTGTGTGTGTGTGTGTGTGTGTGTGTGTGTGTGTGTGTGTGTGTGTGTGTGTGTGTGAATAGATAGGTGTATTGAAAGATGGATTGATCATGACTATACACTGTGAGAATTCTGGCCTGGCTCAAATAGCACTACAGAAATAGTGCCTTTGGCAGCACAGGACCTCTCAGCCAAAGGCACTAAGCATTTTCCCGCTGTGCGGAGCACAACACTGCCTCTTCTGGCCGATCCCAGGAACACTTGGGAAATGCTGTAATATTGTTACAGAGCCAAACCCATGCGTCTATTCAACCTGCACCTATGAGCATGTTACATCTGGCTTCATGGATGCAATATAACAAATATAAAATGTAGTTCATACATTTTGAGTGCATATGTGACCTCATTTTACAGACTTAGTATATCGGTTAAAACAATCTAGCTGAACAATCAGAAAACAATTTTCTTACTTTATACAACTGTTCTAAAGTCTTCTACTTTATATAGACTTATATTAATACCAAAGTGTTCACATCCATGTGTGGTTATTTAACATTTGATCATTTCTTTCCTCTGCATTCTATTCTCACAATAATACATACAAATGTGAAGCTGATCTGCTCAAATGGCGTTTTAAATGGAGTATGTGTATAGAAATGTCAACATAGTCCATCACCTACCCCCTGCGGCCAAGCCTAATGAAACGTGTATTTACCGCCATGCAGAGAGAGGTCCCATCATTTGCTGAGAAAGAATGAAGGTGAGCACACACAGATTTCTTCCTGACCATCCCCTGCGATTCATTTATTAAATTATTGATGAGCAAGAGGATGTTAATTTAAAGTAAAGATCTAACAATCTTAAAAATACAACGACTTGAATTGAACGCAGTCTGCTTCACTCAAGATTATTGAAGGCTATCGGCTTCAAACGCAAAGGTCATTTTTTGTTACATTATATTTCTTCGGCGACAGGTGGCGCTATTGCCCTTCGCTCCAAACCTCTGCGTGACAAAAAATAATAGCGTGGTTGAATCCCTTTTATTTACTATACATTTATACATCTTTATAAAGATCGCATAACGTGCCATTGTGCATCAAGTCAACCACATAGTCTACTGCTCCGAAATGCCAGAAGGATAAAATAGGTTGTTTAAAGTATCGTTTAAATTAAGCTTTACAAAAACAAGAGATAACAGCAGGCCCCAGGCCAACTCAAAGGGATTTTGAACAAGGCCTGACATTTCTCAAAGAAGCGCAGCATAATATAGGCGAGACAGAGCAGGTTTAAAAAGGAAACATTTTATTCAGTAACAAGAATGTATATCTATCTATCTGGAATAATTCCCATCAACATCAACAAACGCTGGTGGGCTAGCAGGAAACATATTTTTTTGCAAGCAAGATAAACATTGCCTTGTGTTTCACAAACTTTATTCAATAATTTGCCACACGTATTTCGAATCCTTGGTGATGTTTTAAGATGGTTAAGAAGAGATTGTTGAGAAGATAACAACATTCTCACACATCTGTGAATTCGATGACCACACAGTGTCTTCAGGGACAAAACAACTAGGCCTGAATCTCACATCCATGCGTAAGGAGGGAGTGTAAATGGGCAGGTGTGTTTACAAATTGAAAGCAGTTTGGAAGCCAGAGAAGAAGAGACGATAATCCTTAAGAGGTCCTCCTTTAAATGTCTAATGTGGCTAAGTTGTGATGAATAGCTTGCAGGACCCAGACTTCATATTTCTTCAATCGGATATTATCGGTGCATGCGCCTTTGTGTTTGTGTGTTTGTGGCTCTCACACATAGCTAGTGTCAGTGTGAAGTTTGTTTGTGTGTGTATGTCGGTGTGTCTCTGTGTTTGTGTGTTTGTGGCTCTCAGACATAGCAAGTGTCAGTGTGCAGTGTGTCTCAGTGTATGTGTGTGTTTGTGATTGTGCTTGTCTCTCTAAGAAATAGTAAGAGAACCTGTGTGTGTGTGTGTGTGTGTGTGTGTGTGTGTGTGTGTGTGTGTGTGTGTGTGTGTGTGTGTGTGTGTGTGTGTGTGTGTGTGTGTGTGTGTGTGTGTGTGTGTGTGTGTGTGTGTGCTTTTACAGCTCTCAGACAAGAATCAGTGTGTGTGTGTGTGTGTTTATAGTCGCATCAAGGCTGTGTCTAGCAGCACGTAGTGTGAATTTCTACAAGAGCAGTGCATTCTTTGACACCATAGACGCTTGATAGCAAAGGGATGTATAACAGAGACAAGAGGGGGAGAGACAGAGAGAGAGATGCACACAGACATGTGTTGCCTGAACGTGTTTGCATTGACGGCTATGATTGATTTGATTGCCTTAATTGGCGTGCAGGGCTTGGAGCGTGTGTGCCCTTCGCCTGTATTGAGCGTGCTCAGCGAGTGTCATGTATAATGAGCGTCCTGATTGGCTGACTGGTCCTGCGATTGTGCCTTCTGTCTTTGTATGATTGTGCCTTCTGGCTTATCATGTTATGAAAGCAATAAAGACAATGAAGATCTGAAGATAAAAAATAGATGAAAGAAGAATGGGTATGTGGAGGTAGAGAAGAAGAAAGAGAGAGGTGAGGTTGTGTTTACCAGGTGAGCTGAGGGAAACATCACCTGTAATAGAAAGCTCTGATCCACAAAATTCAACACCCTCCTATATAATAAACACCAGAGTTTGACAGGCGTCAGTGCCTTGCCCTTGGGTCCCCTGTCCAAGGGCCCGGTGGACAGACGGCGAGTGCTATATGATCTGAATTCCCATTTCTCCCAAACCATATGGTACACTCTTACATGTGTGGCCCACTTAATGACACTGTTTCCTCAACTTATTTTTCAAAAGACGCCAATTTTATCGAAAAACTGTTCTCTATGCTATTCGCTTGTATTCAATCCAATAATCGATAGTCTCTTGTATTCGTGGCGTTACATTGACTTTGTACTGAATCACCTGCCAAACATCGAACAGACATTTCTGTATCCAATGTTTGTACGTTTCACTTTGTTTTTAATTATGTATCTGTTTGTGTTTGAGTAATGTGAACCACATGGCATCTCCCACCCCTGCTTTGTAAGCAGGTTCATCTGTTTTCACGCTTCTGGCTGCAACCCTTAGGGCTTCTGCTTTGTGCCTGAACGGCACAAATTATACTTGTTCAATCGAATACTCAGCATCTGTACTTCATGGCAGAGAGCACAAAATAGGTCAGAACTCATGATGATACGATAAGATGTGTCGATGATGTAATCATGAACATGTATTACATCTTTCGTTCTCTCTGTCTCTTTGTCTCTCTGTCTGTCTCGCTCTCCCTCTCTCCCTCTCTCCCCCTCTCCCTCTCCCTCTCTCTCCCTCTCCCTCTCCCTCTCCCTCTCTCTCTGGTTACATTGAGGTCAATTGCTGTCCATTTGCACACATTTTGAGCTGTTCTCTGCTTTATACTAAATGTGTTATGCTGTAAAAGCAATATATAAAAGCAAAAGCAAGCATCAAAAGTGAACCAATGTATCATAGTTTACCAATGTTTCATTCATCGTGAAAGGACCATTCAATCGTATATCATCTGAATAAAAACATTCTGATGTCTATTCTTTTGATTCGAAGCAATTATGTTAATCATTGCCGTCTCAAAACCAGGAACCAACAGAAACAACATTTCTGTTGATTGACTTCATTCGAATTCAATCTGGCTAGATTACATTTTTATGAAACCTGCTATTTAATAAAAAAAACATGTAATGTTAGGAAAATGAAATTATTTCAACAATTACCTTAAGTGGGATATCTAACTCATATATACAACAGTTAAATAGGGTATCTGATTGCGGCTCTTGTGTTTCATGAAATGTCCTAACTTTTTAAAGAACATCCAATGCGATCGAAAAACGTATCGTTTTCTTATCTATGAAAATGAACACCGTAGGAGCCATATACAGTGACCTGAATGTATTCTTGTATACCGATGACCTTGTAGCCGACCAGCTCTAGAGCACAGCGTAACACAGGTCCACTCCGTTCAACGGGGTTATGCAGTACTCCAGCCTCTGGGGGCACAACAGACCGCCCTGAGAATCACGCACCACAGAATGCTTATTTCACGGGTGATTGAGCACATATAGACGCAATATAAAATATTCACAGTTTATTCGCCTCCCTCATTGCTATTTGCTTTAGATTTAAATAACCACTATGGCTTTACCTGTCCTGCATCTGCAAAACATGTCTGTATGCGCGTGTATACCATCTTCTACATTTGAGTCTACGAGCCTTTATTTTGAAAAACAGTAAACCTTTTTTCTTAAGCTGGTAAATCAACTCTATTAAAAAAGTATAAACCTGAAGGAGCCTTGGTTCTTCGATGGCTACTGGATAGCCAGGGCAGCACTAGTCTCTATCTGAAATTACACACGCATTAAAGAACGGAAACCTTGAAGGGATGTGAGGGGCTCACAATCATGCCGCCTTTACACACCTCACACCAAGCCTCTATAAAGAAAATGAGTTCCATTGAGAAGTATAGTAATCCCCCCGATCTGACCTGTTAGTCCCACAGCTCAGTCCTGTGGGCCTCAAACACACGGCTATCGCATGGTGGACCAGGGGGGGAGCGTGTCCGATCCGATCTGTAGGAATCACAGAAAACCATCGGCATGCAGATGTTTTTTTTTTTCCCTTTTTTTTTTCCCTTTATCCCACCTCACTGCCTTTGTGAGGATCATATTTCAAAGCAGAGGCCTTGGATACCTGCACATTATGGGAATGTAAGCCACGGCGGTTACACAGAGCTAACAGGGGAGCGATACGGACTGAACGGCAGGGATCACTGGATTTGGAACAGCGATTGGATTGTGATGTTCGAGTCATGCTTCCATCGCTAATCACCCTGAGGATTTGTAATAGGGTTTTCTCGTCTCTCTCTCTCTCTCTCCTTGGGTCTCCCTCAGAGGGCCCAGCTCGTTTGCATTCCATTAAGCAGAGACGGGCCGGCCCTGCATTGAAATGACCTTGTCCCTCGACTCACTACTGTAACCTTGATGTCCAAAGGTGCCGAATGTGTTTTTAATGGATAAACTAGTTTCCACTTGAGTGGATGGTGAATCTTGATATAAATAGTAGGAAAGGGTTGCTATCTGTGTAGAGATTTCTAATGCAATCAAAGCCGTTTCCTGTGCCGTATTTGCACACATCGTAACTGGTGCGCAAGCTGTCAGTACTTGAAGTGGTAATAATCAAATCCTTCCCGCAGGAGGAAGTGAAAAGGAATGTTTTTGCATCATGCCATGGCAGTATATGAACCCTAGTATGGGAACAATCTATGGTGATGAAGATCTCTGTGGAATCTACGGGAGCAACTTTGTAATTAATCTCATCACATTCCCGATCTTGATAAGCCTCATAAAAAGCATAATGGCAGCAGCCAATTTCATGTCAGAGGATTATAATGTAAGCGTAGCCGCACGCGCGCGTGTCTACGTGTTTGTGTGTATGTGAAGGGAGTGGACACACACACACACACACACACACACACACACACACACACACACACACACACACACACACACACACACACACACACACACACACACACACACACACACTCACACACTCACACAATTCATCACCAGCAGGCGCACCCCACTCCACTATTTCAACAAGAGCAATCTGCCCAAACGGAGCAAGCCAGTGGGTAGAAACTGCCTATTCCAGCTGATGGAGTGTATAATTCCCGCATTGGAATAATAATGATGGCATTGTAATTCAGATGGATAGAGTATAAATTAGATTCTCGGGCTTCTTTGCATATTGTCGTCATTGAGTTCTGCTCCGATCTCTTGGTGAATGTGAAATGAATTGTGCGCTGGGATGGGTTCGCTCGTCACAACTTACCGCCCTGACCCGCTGCCTTCATCCCAAATGTGGCAATTTGTCTCTGTTGGGTCTGAGTCATAAGCCACACACACACACACACACACACACACACACACACACACACACACACACACACACACACACACACACACACACACACACATGCATAAATGTACACAGCACATGCACACACACATCACATGCACACACACACACACACACACACACACACACACACACACACACACACACACAAAACCTGCATTTGATCTTGGAAGTAAGTGGCTGCAATCTTATGTAACAGCAGGTCAATTAAAGTGAGGCTAGAGAGTGTTTAGTTATGGTACTTTTCAGAAATGCTACTCTCCAGGCCTAATCATGCACCACTTATTTCAGAACTAAATCCGCTGCACTCAGATTCAGTCTTGCTACAAATCACGTATGAAAGACCTTTCCTTACCTTGTTTTCTCGTTCCCCCCCCCCCCCCCGATGTCTGTAAAGCCCTTGTCTGCCTCTGGTCTCACCCTCCTTTCCGTGTGTCCCTCTCTCCCCTCTCTATCCTATAGAGAGGAGATGGTGAGACAGACTCTGACCGGGCATCGCTCTCACTGCATAAGTGTAAAAAGAAAATACCTTTTCTTTCACACACTATATCTCCTCGTCTTGACTGGGCTGGGCTGGCTTAGTGAGTATTAAGTAGTAGAACTTTGGTTCATCGGGAACATCTCGAGGTTCATGCTGTGACAGGCATCCCGTTCGTGGCTGCAGTGAGTCTGAGCTCATATTGAGCAGGAGCTCTGACCTTCTAGCAGAGGGCAAGGTGAGGCTGAATAGCTTTATAAGTGTTAAGGCACAGGTGGATATCATGGTGCAATACTGCTGCTTCTGCTGCTACTGCTGCTGTGTTCTACATCAGAGAGAGTTGATTTGGCTCTTTCCCCAGCTCGCCGGGCAGAGAGAGACAAAGAGGGTGAGAGAGACAGAGGGAGATGGAGGGAGGGAGAGAGGGAGAGAAGGAGCGAGATGGAGACAGAAAGAGACACCGCTTCAAGTCCTGCAGATTAGAATTGTGTAACTTTATTGTGTTTTCTTTTCTAAATTAAAGTTTGGGAAAAGAATATACCCTAAAAATGGCCTTGGGATGTTCATTCATTAGTTATCTCTATTCTTAATTAAATACTGTTCACTTTAACTTTCAACTATTTCATCTACACAATTCCCCTATGTACTACTAAAAAATTATTATGCTCGAACCCTTACAACTGTTTAATTAACGGATAATAATTATAATGATCATAATACAAATTAGTATTGATGCCACTATTGTAATACTATTATCATTGTCTGTCAATGGTCATATCCATCTCATAACAAAACCATACAATCTTGTTGTAGCAAAATTCATCAATATATATCAAGTGATATTTTACTCCACTCTAAATTCTAAATGGTCCCATTCCTAAACATATGTTTCTTAATGAGGGAGAGGGACTTTGAAGCTCTTTAACCAGCCTTTTTATAACAAACCAACAGAGAGACGAAATCATTACCATGGCAAGAAAGTACCACATTAAACTGGTGAAAACAAAACTAAGCTTAAATCTTCCTTTCTGCCGACATCACTTCTTTACCTCTTGTTTTTGCTCCGACATGAGTCAAAAACCCACAAAAGTGCTGACTTTAGGATTTTGGTATTCTCTCTCTCGCTGTCGTTAAAGTTCTCTATCTAACCCTTGATTTCTCTCTATCTTTCTCTCTCTTTTAACAATTAATTAATTCTTTCCTGTGTGTCTCTTGATGTATCCTGATCGTTCTACCTGGAAAAGTCATCCTTTTCCTTTTAAGAGGCCTTTAGACAAAAACGGTTCTCACATTTTAATGAAAATCATGTATGAGAAAACATGGTATCAAACCAAGTGAAGGCTATCCATTGTTCCAGCCTCTAATCTCCAATCAAAGAACACCATTTGTTCCCTTATGTGACTCACTCCTTAAAAACATCTATAAACCCTGACGATGCCTGACGATAAGCGAATCATTGTGGATCTGCCGGTAATTTAACCGTGTTAGAGGTTGTGTTTTTTCACCATGAATTCATTACTACACACAAATTAATATTCAACGGTAGGTTTGAGACGGGTCGCGATGGCATTTTTCAGCTCTTGAAAAAAACGAGTTAAACTCTCTTTCTTTTAGTTTAGTTGCTGTAGCGTGGCTACGGTAATGAGTAACAAGGCATAATGTGAAGCCCCCTACATTTTCAAAGTACAACAAAGAAGAGACAAACGGGTTTAAAAGTGAAATAAGTGAGTGCGGACGAGAAAAGTATAAACTTGCATACAAAAGGCAGGCAAAGCAGCTGCATTGGCACTCCAACTGTAACGATGTGGCCAAAGGCTTGATAGCCCCCATACAGTGACACGGAGCCAGTTGGAGCCATTTGGACTGCCATTTTGTTCTTGTTGCAGCTCTCTCCGTTCTGACCCTGTGATCCTGTTCTCAGTGTGGCACTTACACCCACAGCCAACAACACTTTTTGTCTTTCAACAAAAAAAAATATAAATCACAAGCCACATTCCCTCCCATCCACTCACTCGGACACAAACACAAGTGTTAACCTATACAATTTACACGTGCACATACGTCTACGCTGTCCTAGAAAACAAAACAACACTTCCATGCTGTTCAACTCGGCATCAAAGGCTGCCTGCTATTTGGATTGCATTAGCCTCCTGATGTGAGCAGTCAGATGAAGCTCATCATTAATTTAATGAAGTCCTATCGATGCAGTGCTTACAGGTTTCCTTCACACCGAGCAACTCTAATGTCTGTGAACACTGCTTTGGGTGTGTGTGTGTGTGTGTGTGTGTGTGTGTGTGTGTGTGTGTGTGTGTGTGTGTGTGTGTGTGTGTGTGTGTGTGTGTGTGTGTGTGTGTGTGTGTGTGTGTGTGTGTGTCTCTGTATGACTCTCAGTGTGTGTATGTGTCTCTCAGTGTGAGTGTGTATCAGTTTGCAATTGAACCAGTGTGTGCATGTGTACCAGTGTGTGCACGTTTACCTGTGTGTGTGTGTGTACCAGTATGTGTATGTGTATCTGGCTTATCAAAAGGACTCCTATGAAATCCACACTCCAGGACAAAAGCTAATGCTATGACAAAACTCCCAGGATTTAATTAGGAGCGCTTCCCAGGCGTGTTCTAATTGGCACGGGGTGATGCATCCATTTAATAGCGTGATTACCAGTTCTTGTCATGTGTGGACACTTTTAGAACTTTTAGGTGTCAACCCAAGACTGGTTGAAGCTGGATTTTACCACTTCCTTATCGCACGAGGAGCGTATCGTGTATTTTCATGCTGGCGACATCAATGGGTTGTGTTCTACGTCCCGTCTTAATTTACGTTATCTAAATTAATTTAGTAGTTATACCATTTTAATTAGAAACTTGTATATCTCCTTTATCGCACGGCTTCATTGTATGTGGGCCTTTTCAAGTCTTGGCTGATAAGCGGCATCGCATCAATTCTGAAAAGTGTTTTTCTCTTCTTCTTCGTGTTAACTTCGTTCTATTAACTTGGAGACGAGTGGTGTTTGTTTTGGTGCACAAAACATTATTCATTTATAAACCCAATCCTTACATTACGAGAGTGACCTTCTAAAGATGTCTTTACGTGAATATTGTGCGATGTTTGACACATCACGACTTTGACACTGCCTCCTCAAAATTCAATACCTAGAATAGCAAATACACTCTAACAAGCACATATGTAGACCTTGAAAATCTTGGTTTATGGTTTTTAAATATAACTTAACCACGCACAAACACATATACACACGCATACACGGATACATACAAAAATACATATCTAGAAGTCAAATATCATAGAATTTACGAACCTTTTTAGTACCCACATATACAGTTCCATAAATAAAGTCGGATAGGAGGGAAAATGATGGATGTAGTACAGAAAATAGAGCCTTCTTTTCTCCTGGTATGCACTTTGTTTGGACTAATTAATTTGCTATGGGTTGGAGCTAAGATATAGAGCCTTAGGTGTGTTTGTGTGTGTGTGTTCCTGTGCGTTTGTGTTTGTATGTGCGTGTGTGTGTAGGTGTGTGTGTGCATGTGTGTGTGTTTCTGTGTGTGTGCGTGCGTGTGTGTGCCAGAGAGGGGTAGGTAGGGACAGGGTAGAACATAAAAGGGCCCCAGCATTAATTTGTACGCAGAGGAGAGTAAAGGAACCCAGGAGAGGCATGGAGGCTGAGAGAGAGGATGTTAATCACTTCCAAGTACCACGTTAGCTTTTTGCAAATTAAGCTATTGACCTTTTTTTCGGTGGGCAAAGAGGAACTGACGCACCGTGTGCGCGCTCGGTATTTTGTGTTTAGTGAAAACATCTATTTGATTAAGGTCCTCCATCCAGAATACACATGAATGACTAAACAAGTGGATATGAAGTAACGCTATGTCTTGTCAGTGATGCTCCATTTTACCAATCCGACCAAAGGTTGACATGTAGCACACAGCCGGCAAACCAGTTATCCCGAAACTCAAGGCTCACAAAGAGCTTTGCTAGTGGTTGATGTGCCTTAAAATACCTTGGTGCAGAACACCATTTATTTCTCTCTCTCTCTCTCTCTCTCTCTCTCTCTCTCTCTCTCTCTCTCTCTCTCTCTCTCTCTCTCTCTCTCTCCCCCTCCCCCTCCCCCTCCCTCCCTCCCTCCCTCCCTCCCTCCCTCCCTCCCTCTATTGTGTTGGATATTGATCCCGCCCCAGGGGGAATGATTAGCCCTTGGTGGTGTCAGTGCAGGCCGAGTCAGGGCCAGGGATATTGCTGTTTCTTAATACTCAATAACAAAGTCAGGCTTTCCCCACGAGCGGGCGCTAGCTCAGACCGCGCTACAGGCTAGCATGCTAATTTAGTAGACCTGTGATGAATGCACCCTCGAAACCCAGAGTCTGCTCGCGAGCCGACAGTGCAGAGGGTTGATTAGATAAAGCACGTCCGACAAACGGGCTTGAGAGAGATGGATGCGTTATGGGGGCAGTGTTCACAGTGAGTCAAATGGTGAACACAGTGCAAGGCCCGAAGTCTGTTTGTCAGGTGTTTCTCCAGACAAGATAAACAGCTTGGAAAAATGCGTGCACACACGTGCACGCGTGCACACATACGCACACGCATGCACATGGACAACCAAAAACATCCGCTCTGTAGTTAACTTGGAATCTGAGCTACAATAACAAGGTTAACCCTTCAATATGGGAAATATGCGATTCCAATAAACCTCGAACAAAAAAATAACAGACACACACACACACATTCTTCAACGCAAGCATGCACACACACACACACACACACACACACACACACACACACACACACACACACACACACACACACACACACACTCACAGGTGTGCTCTCCGATATATGTGTGCGATGCAAACTTTGTCCTTGCTGACTTAACAGTGGCCTCATCGCTCAATAACAGGCACGGTTCAGACTCCTCATTGGTGGGGGTGATCGCTGTGCTCCCGGGCCACTGCCCCTCCTCCTGCTTTCAGTGGTAGCCACAGACATCCCTCAGAGTGTCTCCGGAAGGTCAAGCCTCCCTCCTGCTCATTTCCTACCCAGGAACCACTTTCTGCTTCCCAATTCGTCCAGCCCCTCTCAAACAGGTGCAATACATCACACATGTTGGTACTCACACAACTACTAATCAATGACTTTAAGGAGAAAACCTCTGAAGTGGTCGACTTTGTCGCTTCGTTGCCTTGCTGCATCCTGATGACTGACCTATTCCGTGGCTTTTCCCCGTAGAGGTGGTAGGGTTAGCGGAGCGGTGTTGTATAACGGGGGGGGGGGGCCCTGTGTTGCCCTTTGAGACTGTAGTGGTTGTTAAGAGCTATGCAATTGCAGCTGAAATAAAAGTGATTGCATAGGGCAAATGGGAGTCAAGACCACAAAAGAGGAGCCGCACTGAAGGAGTCCGATGTGAGGGCGCGTTGTTGATCCTACAACGGCCCTGTGAAAGCATGGGAAATACTTTGCAATAAGGGTACATTTGTTATCATTCTTCAATGCAGTTATAAGCATTATTATAACATTAGCATAGGGGTAGGTGTAGGGGTAATGGGTAACCCTAACCCTATTCATGTATTATGTATTATTATTATATAAATGAATACCATAGTCAACATGAGCACGATTACATAGGCAAACATGAACACTATTAGTAATCGAATTCCAAACTATTAGTTAACTTTTAGTTAACACACACACAAACACATGTCTTTTTCTGATATATAAAATAAACTGTCTGAGAATAGGAAGTAGGCCTCACTGGTGTGGACTGTCACGGCGACTACTCATTTCCATGCTAGACACATGCCAAGTTTCTCTCTCCGTCTCTGTCTCTCTCTCTCTCCCGTTTTCTCTCTCTCTGTCTCTCTCTGTCTCCATCACTCTCTCTGTTTTTCTTTCTCTCTCGTGCTCTCTCTCTCTGTCTCTCTTTGTCTCCATCTCTTACTCTCTCTCGCTCTTCCTCTCTGTCTCCATCTTTCTCTCTCTCACTCTCTCTCTGTCTCTCTCTCCGTCTCTGTCTCTGTCTCACTCTCTCTCTCTCCCTCTGTCTCTCTCTCTCTCTCTCTCTCTCTCTCTCTCTCTCTCTCTCTCTCTCTCTCTCTCTCTCTCTCTGTATTTTATTAATTTATTTTTTATAAATTCCATTAAGGTAAGGTGAACGCAGGAGCGGGCACCGTTTTTTTAGAATCCCATCTGCCGGCGAGCTCATCTCCTGATCCGTGACAAACTAGTTGAGATTTCATCGATCGCGTCATTACATTGACCTTTGAATCACGCACGTACGCGCCGCGCCAAATGCAAATGTACTTTTAATTCACTGCCTCTTTCTCCCATGGCTCGGCGGGCGGCAGACACAAGCCGGTATTGAAAAACACTTCATCGAACCGAATGCTGAAACTAGAAAAAAACGTCTGGGCAGAAAAAGCAAATTCAAAAAACAATCACGTGAGGGATGAGCTTGATTAATTTCCGAGAACTTCACAACAGGGTGGGTAGTGCTTGCCATTTGTCTCCTGCAGAAAACTTGAATCATGCTCGTTCATCATAGCAATACATAAAGATTGGAAAAAAGGGACACATTTGCTCTCGTTTGCCTTCATGCGTGTCAAGGAGTTGTGCTTTTGGGTCGTGTGGTGTGGCACTATTATGGTAATGTAGTAGAAGCTTGGTATTAAATATCGCCTTCAATGCTACCATCTTGTTGTTCTGTTTTATAATTACTGTCCGGGAAAATAGGCCCATGTTTTAACATCCTGAACTTAAATGAAGCCTACCATGTAAAAAATACATTACTTTTGTGTTTGGGGAGTTGCTCGCTAAGAGCACTGCACTAATAATAAGAGTGCTTTGACAGTTTGGCATCGTTTTGCAATTTCTTTTAATGAAAAAATCATTTAAACTCCAGAAGTAACCAGGCGCTGAACACTACTGACGTGCTGGAGGCTTGGTGCAGTGGTTTGGACTGCAAGCCCCCACTTTAATTCTGCCAGTTGGAAAGAAGTTTGGACCAACACGGTGGAATGACCTTGGTGTCCTCATTTGTAGTCCCCACCACCGCAGTCGGACACGCAACGCAATTAAGATAGTAGAACAATACCAACAGGGGAGGAGAACGGATTTGACCAATGACTGACACATATTTATTACTGTCATTATCTTGGCATTTCATCGGGCGGGGCGGTGGATGAAATCACTAGTCCCCAGTGTCTCAGAACTACGCATTATGTGTGTTTGTGTGTGTGTGTGTGTGTGTGTGGGGGGGTATGTGTTCTTGCACACATTGCTGCATCCTGAGCAGAGCAGAACGTGGTTCTGTTGAGCAGCTGAAGCAGCAGCAGCCGCCGCGGCCGCTCAGAGCCAAGACTTATAGGAATGCCAATATGGAGAGAATGAATATTAATTGTGCTGCAGCATCATACCGTTATGCTTGTTAGGAGTAATAATATCCAGGGGTGATGTGGGTAACACTGGCTTTGGTGTGATCCGGGCTCCCTGGAGCTTCCTGTCACACGGGGATTTAGTGTCGTTGTGACGGCTGGGGCCAACTGTCAACTCATCTTATGTGTTTGGTGGGGGAAGAAAACGTCTCCTGGAAACCACACGTAGTGCACTCGGGAGGAGGAAGGAGAATGCGACGAAGAAAAGGTTTAAACGTGGGCAAAATGTGAAACTGTGTGCACGCACAGGCACTCGCACACATACACAGGCACACGCACACGCACACCCACACGCACACGCACACGCACACGCACACAAACACAGACACAAACATAGACATTGTTTCGTTTTTTTACGAACAATAATCTTAGCCCAAGAATCAAACGATTCTTGAACGAAGAGGATTTGCGTCAAAAGAAGTGACACAAGGAAATGAAATGATGTGCCAAAGTAACCAGCCGTGTTTGAAGATGAATCGTTCCACAAATCATAATATTATTTATGTGGCTAAATGAGGAAGTGAGCATTCTGACATTCTTAAATGCGTGCATTTCAAGCAGTTTCTTCGGGTAACTCTGCAGCATACCTCAATCATTATCATTCCACACCCATTTAATAGACACAAACAAGAATGGCAGAGAGGCAAAGCTATATGCGAGGCAGGGATCTACACTGTCGGGTGTTTGTGTCGGTTGTCTGCGATTTAATATAAATATCGAATGCAAGTGGAACGTAATTGCTGCACATCACCATAGAGTAAATATAGCCGACACGTTTCCTCCTATCTGTTCTCAGACAACCTCCTCCTCCTCCTCTCCTCCCGTGCCTCCCCCTCCTCCTCCTCCTCCTCCTCCTCCTCCTCCTCCTCCCTCTCCTCCTCCTCCTCCCTCTCCTCCACCTCCTCCCGTGCCTCCCCCTCCTACCCACTCCTCCTCCTTCCTCTTTCTCCTGTTCCTCCTTGCGCTCCTCCTTCCTCGCCTCCTCCCCATACTCCCCCTACTCCTCCTCCCTTTCTCCTCTTCCTCCTTCCACTCCTCCTCCACCTCCTCTTCCCCCCCTCCTCCTCCCTCTCCTCCCCCTCCTCCCCCCACTCTTTCTCCTCCCCCTGCTCCTCCTCCTCCCCCTCCTCCCCCCCTCCTCCCCCCCTCCTCCTCCCCCCACTCCTCCTCCTCCTCCCTCTCCTCCCCCTGCTCCTCCTCCTCCCCCTCCTCCTCACTCTCCTCCTCCCCCTCCTCCTCACTCTCCTCCTCCCCCTCCTCCCCCCACTCCTCCTCCTCCTCCTCCTCCTCCTCCTCCTCCTCCTCCTCCTCCTCACTCTCCTCCCCCTCCTCCTCCCCCTCCTCCCCTCCTCCTCCTCCTCCCTCTCCTCCCCTCCTCCTCCTCCTCCCCCCA
>NC_079432.1:7044879-7049879 GCF_026213295.1 Gadus chalcogrammus | reverse complement strand
ACATCCACCTATACCAACACATCCACCTATACCAACACATTCATCTACACCACCACATCAACCTACACCACCACATCCACCTACACCATCACATCCACCTACACCATCACATCCACCTATACCAACACATCCACCTGCACAACCACATCCACCTACACCATCACATCCACCTACACCAGCACATCCACCTACACCCACACATCCACCTAGACTAACACATCCACCTACACCAACACATCCACCTACACCCACACATCCACCTACACCCACACATCCACCTACACCACCACCCCCACCTACACCACCACATCCACCTACACAACCACATCCACCTATACCAACACATTCATCTACACCCACACATCCACCTACACCATCACATCCACCTACACCAACACATCCACCTACACCCACACATCCACCTACACCCACACATCCACCTAGACTAACACATTCATCTACACCGACACATCCACATATACCAACACATTCATCTACACCACCACATCCACCAACACCACCACATCTACCTACACCACCACATCCAACTATACCAACACTTCCACCTACACCACCACATCCACCTATACCAACACATCCACCTACACCACCACATCCACCTTCACCTTCACCACCACATCCACCCCCACATCCACCTTCACCCCCACATCCACCTACACATCCACCTGAACCACCACATCCACCTCCACCCCCTCATTCACCTGAACCACCACATCCACCTGAACCACCACATCCACCTGCCTGCACCACAGCCTTCCTGTTTCTCATTGCTGCGGTTAGGGCTGGCGGGGAGATGTATTTCCCCGCTTATCGGCCCCGCCTCCCTCACAGTACCTGGGATGCTGCGTGGTGTGAGGAGGAGGTGTGAGGCCGAGAGAGAGGAACGAGCCCGGGAGTGGAGAGGAGCACAAGGGCTGGGAGGGGCGAGGAAGGAGAGATTAGAGGTGGAGGGGAGAGAGATGAGAGATGAGAGGTTGGACTTTATGCTGATGTATGGTGAGAACGTCGTCGATTTATTGGGTTTATTCGTGTTCATTTGGTAGGGGGGGGGGGGGGGATTTTGGTAACAGGAAAGAGGAGCGGAGGGGGTGCTAAGGGGGGAGAGATTTGTGAGACTACATCTGTCCTAGTTTTGTAAAACATAGTGGACAGGAAAAACTAGTTGGTAGTCTGGGTGTTTAATGAAGGCAGCACACACACACACACACACACACACACACACACACACACACACACACACACACACACACACACACACACACACACACACACACACACACACACACACCTACACACACACACACACACACACACACACACGTACACACACACTCACAGTTCAGTGTCTAATGGCAGATTGATAAAACTGTTTCCCTAATGAGGTGCTATTAGGCGGCCAATGTGGTGTTTGTGTTGGTTGGTGTCTGTTTGTGTGGGTGGGGAGGGGGCTGGTTTGTGTTCATCTATGCACCATTTGGCAGGTGTCTATCGATTCGTGAAAATGTCTGGGATGATCCACACACGCACACGCACACACACACACACACACACACACACACACACACACACACACACACACACACACACACACACACACACACACACAAACATTCACAGGTTATTTTCTGTATGAAGAACACCAGAGTTAACAGCGCCCCCTGGTGAGGTTAACTCTATGCCACTTGCCAGTCTGAACACACTGGAGAATCCCCCAGAGGCCTACAACTCCCACAATCCTTTATTTTATTCATGGCATCTCTTCCTCCCCTTCTCCCTTACCCCTCGCCATATATTTTTTCACTGCAGTTGTTTTCCCTCCTCTCTCCTCCTACAGAAACCTCCCTGTCTGTTTTAATACACCCTGAATCAATGAGCTGAAAAGGTTCTAGATCAATGGAATATATTATTATTATTACAATTGACTCGTCAGTCGTTATGTATTGTTATAACCCCTGAAATAGCTAACAATGCCGTGCTTGGATCTCGCTGCTGCTTATCTTGTAGTGCAAATTCACATCAAGATGAGAGCAGAATTTGAGGTTAAAAGTGGACAGCTCCACAATTTGGAATGATAGCGCATCAGTGCTAAAACACATCCAACACAAGGAAATGGCACAGCCCCCATCAGAGAGCATGCAGACACCATTGCAGATATGTCTGCCTGAGGGAACACCCGGCTGCTGACACCTCCAGAGGTGTGAAAGTTGACAACCTTCAAGCAGCCAGAAGACGGCTTGATGCCTGGGGTTTTCTCTGAAAGCCAGAAAAAGAATGGCCAACACTTGCTGCTGAACCTGCCGTTGACATCGAGGAACCAGGGATCTGACAAGGGTTTATCAATCCAATGGATTGCCTCACAATTGGCAAAACAAAAGAAGCCATGTAATGGTGTGTATCTTATTTTTCATACTTGAGCAAATTGGAAAACAGCCTGGTTCCTTGAGTTGAGTAGGACTGAGCCGCAGGACAAAGGAGGTGGAGTCCTCCTGGGACATCGCAGGACGCTCTAGGTGTCACACAGGGGGCCAGAAAATCAGACACGGTCAAGAATAATCAAGCAGGCCAGGTCGTTTCTGCGGCAGACCTGGCAGAGGCTACCAATCCGTCAGACCAACCGGTAGGATTTATGGGAGAAATGGCCACGTTAATGTCTGGAGCATGTGAAGTAATCAGCGACAGTACCATCCACAAGCTGGACCCCGTATTGGACCACGGACGGTAAAGAGAAGCATGACTGAAACATGAGGAGAAGCCCAAATGAATCCGGATGGGATCAAGTTGACCTTCAACCTACTCTGCGGCTCACACCACGGTGATGTGTGGGAACGCCCTATTCATAGCTCTGTTCTTCGCCAACAGACCCCTGGATAATGAAGGACTTCCCATTGTCTTGTGTGAAGTCAAGGCCACTTTAAACGACCGAACCATCGCAAAACTACTGGACGAGCTATGCGACCTGGAAGCTCTTACTCTCAGCTGACTTCTCCTAATGAAAGGCCAACCAACCGAACCCGCTGGAGTCTTCGACAAAGACGAGCTGTACATCAGAAGACGATGGAGGCAGGTCCAGTACTCTTTTGAAAAGATGGCTACGAGTGAGAACAAAAGAGACAGAGGGAAGCAGAAACTTCTAACACAGAGGAGCAGTAGTTGATAATGGATTCCACTACTCCCCGGGGTTCCTGGTTGTTATAAAGTGGTGAAAACCTTCCCTTTAAGGAAGGGCTGGTGGGTTCGTTCAAAGTACAGATTGAATTTACTGGAGGGGCATCTGACGACCAGGAACTACAACCTCAATGCCAGGAGGTCAATCAATCAAAACTCATGCGCATTATATGTACACTCACTACTATGAGTAAACTACTAAGTAGAGGTCAATTCTGCAGGCTAGAGCCATCAAAAACCATCATTGGTGGGATTCAAGTGAATGTCCCTTTTTGATTTGTAAATCGTCATTAGGATTTTTATCTGTTCTTTTCCTTCGACACATCTGAAGGAAAGTGTTTATCTGTAGGTTGTATGTATTGTCGTATATATTTATCTACGTTCTACTTTTTCCTTTTACCTGTTTATTCAACCTCGTCTGCTCCTCTTAAGCCTGTAAATCTCTCTCTCTCTCTCTCTCTCTCTCTCTCTCTCTCTCTCTCTCTCTCTCTCTCTCTCTCTCTCTCTCTCTCTCTCTCTCTCTCTCTCTCTCTCTCTCTCTCTCTCTCTGTCTCTCGCCGATGGCTGTTGTCTCTCGCCCAGTAAGGTGTTGAGGAGGTCGATGAGCCGAGCACACTCCCCGCGGCCCTCGCACGCCCACATCAACCTCACTATTAATCACGTTGCTGAAGGAACCACCACCGCAGAGCACCATCCATTACCTCCACCCTCACACATCGACAGACCTCCATCCTCATCCAATCACTCACCCTCCATCTTTCACTATTTGTCTCTGTCTCCAGCTGTCTCTCTCTCTCCCTCTGTGCCTCTCTCTCTCTCTCTCTCTCTCTCTCTCGCTCTCTCTCTCTCTCTCTCTCCATCTCTCTCTCTCTCTCTCTCTCTCTCTCTCTCTCTCTCTCTCTCTCTCTCTCTCTCTCTCTCTCTCTCTCTCTCTCCATCTCACCCCCTCTCTCTCTCTCTCTCTCTCTCTCTCTCTCTCTCTCTCCCTCTGTGCCTCTCTCTCTCTCTCTCTTTCTCTCTCTCTCTCTCTCTCTCTCTCTCTCCATCTCACCCCCTCTCTCTCTCTCTCTCTCTCTCTCTTTATCTCTCTGGGATAATGACTTGTCCTGCTAATTGTGTTTGTACATTTAGGTTGACCGAACGCATTGTCGGGTTAATAAATCACAACCTCTATCGGCCTCTCTGGGGGAGGCCTGACACCAGGAGGAGATAAGGTCCAGAAAGGTATCTCCAGTCAGGCAGGATGTGTACTTTCATGCAAACCCTGCACTATTTTCTTTTTGTTGTATATATAAGGCTTTATACCATATTATTTCAGCGTGCAGTATTGTTTCCAGACGAACGTCTTGATGAATGGTGAAATGATCTGTTTATATCTCTCAATCGATCTATGTCAGACTATTGAATGAATATAATTATGTATATATAACATAATTACTTAAAGCTGCCATTGGTAGGATTTGGAACTTGGAAAGTGGGAGGGCAGCAATCTAAACAACCAGAAAAAGCGCATGTCTTCGCCTTTTTTAACAAATAAAAGTAATTGTATCCTCATTACACACTATCACCATCAACTACCAGAAACCATCTAAATCTATCTAAATTATTCAGGAGCACTTAGGAACCAACAGGATTACTAAGCAATTCATAATCAGTAATACATTATGATTAGGATAGTGAAACAATGATTTAAAGGATAATTAGTCAACTGTAAGTTATGATTTAAAAACTAAACTTAATAATTAAGTGTTAATGAAGCTTTTCAAACACTATATAATGCTGCAATTAATGTTTTTTTCAGGTACTAAGAAAGC
>NC_079432.1:7029879-7032379 GCF_026213295.1 Gadus chalcogrammus | reverse complement strand
CTCTCTCACTCTCTCTGTCTCTCTCTATCTCTAGCTCTCTATCTCTGTCTGTCTCCATCTCTCTCTCTAGCTCTCCCCCTCTCTCTCTCTCTCTCTCTCCCTCTCAATCTCAATCTCTCCCTCTCTCTCTCTCTCTCTCTCTCTCTCTCTCTCTCTCTCTCTCTCTCTCTCTCTCTCTCTCTCTCTCTCTCTCTCTCTCTCTCTCTCTCTCTCTCTCTCTCTCTCTCTCCCTCCCTCTCTCTCTCTCTATATCTACGTCTCTCTCTCTGGTTCTGCGTCCTTATCAACTGCTTTTAAATAGGTTACCTCTCAGGCATAAGGGACGCAAGGGAACACTGTCTCTCCCCTGAGTGTTTCCCCCATTCTAACAGAACTATGTTTGTTAAGAGAGCCATTTTAACCTGTATGTGTGTGTGCGTTTTTAGAAGAGAAGAGGGAGAGAGAGAGAGAGAGAGAGAGAGAGAGAGAGAGAGAGAGAGAGAGAGAGAGAGAGAGAGAGAGAGAGAGAGAGAGAAGGAGAGCTTATTGTGGGGAAAGAAGTAGGTCATAATGGCCTCACTATCAGGGTTCGGTCAGATACCACGAAAGGCAGATGGATAAAGTCACAGGCTTTTAGTTTCACACTCCGTGTCGGACTCAAAGCGAGGCAAAGACAGGATGAAGGGTGGACTGCAGGGAGGAGGAAGACACAGGAATATATGGTGGTGGTGGTGGTGGTGGTGATGGTGGTGGTGGTGGTGTTTGGGGGGTAGAGGCAGAGAAGGAACAAGAGGTAATCTATACAGCTAGACAACTGAGCACAGAATAAAACAACGCATTGGGTGGATAGAATCTATGGTGAGAGTGAAATAAACAGAAGAACATATCCGCAGACCAACAAGGGAAATGACTAACACAGGTAGCGTGGGGGAGGAATGCCGCCGAAAAGACCAGATGTATTTCAGTATGTTGTTGGTTTTTCTCTGGCGGTGGAACTTTTGTCTGAGACAAACTTCCAGGTATTATTCATGTTGGCCGTCAAAGTGCTAATGCTGACAGAGGGACCTCGAAATAAGTCGGAGTACTTCCCGTTTTAAGCCATGCTGTAGCCCGAGATAAGAGCCAGGACTGAACTCCCTGCATAATATTGCCACGTACTACTATGTGTATGTGTGTGTGTGTGTGTGTGTACGTGTGTCTGTATGTGTTTGTGTGTATGTGCGTGTGTGTGTGTGAGTGTGTGTGTGCGTGTGTGTTTGTGTGTGTTTGTGTGTTTGTGTGTGTGTGCGTGTGTGTGTGTGTGTGTGTGTGTGTGTGTGTGTGTGTGTGTGTGTGTGTGTGTGTGTGTGTGTGTGTGTGTGTGTGTGTGTGTGTGTGTGTGTGTGTGTGTGTGCGTACGACGTGTGTGTGATTGTGTGTGTGTTAGTGCTCTCATGTTTGTGTCTGTCTATTTGCAAATCTGTGTTTGCAGACATGGATTGATGGAACATAAACAGAGGGTCCGTTTCCCCACCGGGTCTGATAGGATATCAAACAAAAAGCAGACCTTGACGCAAAATTGGAGATATTTTCAAAAGTCAAACCATCTGCAACTTGCCTGAAGATTCAGGGAGAAACGGTTCAATACACTCACGGTTCCTCGCTATGGTAGCGTAACGTTTGGCTACGGTTCAGTGAGGTTTCGACAAAATAAATGCCTGAACGTTTTCCATTTGTATTTACATTTTCCATTTAGTATTATAACAGTGAACAACATGGATCGCTGGGGTTCCGGAAGTATATGGAAACATAAATAAAACTCTTGTGCCGGCTTTATAACATCAAATGTGTTGTTTAAACACAACTTCAAACACAGAGGATTGCATAGCTCAGCAGCATATGGCAACATTTTGTCACACAGCAGTGCCTTCTACAAGCTATGATGAGGATAAGTCCGTCAATGTGAAATCAAAGTGTGGCTTTATTATCTCCCGGTATGCTATAATGAGCCGTTACGCTAAGGTAGCTCTGATGCTCTAGACATCCAACTGTCTGTAGTTAGTGCAGGAGAAGGCTTTTCTGACAACTCCACAGCAATTTGTCCTTTTGTTTTGTTGTTTCGAGGCAGGCATCACTGTCCCGGGCAAAATGTGTGCGGGAAGTAATAGTCTGTCGTGGGTTCAGCACCTTAAACATGTTTATGAATCTCGTATTCTCTACCACACAGAAGGGTCTCATATCTGCGCCAGGGTCTCATAATCTACACTGCTTGTGATCTCTGTGGGCCGTCTACCATAATCAGATGCTTATTGTTTCCTGAAGGCAGTGAGAGAAAGCAGTTGCAGTGATTTGTCTGCCTTGTCCTTCCGATTGTCTCATCAACATGCTCACTTGAGACGCGTTTGAAAGCGAGCGGGATGCGGCTGACCTCATGGCGGACTGCCGTGGAGGGGCTCTTGCTCCATAGATTTGCAGTACAGTCAAACCAGGGCCGGCTAAAGGCATAGGACATATAGGCGGTCACCTAGGGATCTTAGAGTTT
>NC_079432.1:7009879-7024879 GCF_026213295.1 Gadus chalcogrammus | reverse complement strand
CTATAAATATAAAAACAGACCGAATACGTCTCGCTTTCTCTGCACGCCGACTCTCCTGTCTGGTTTCCCATCCAGCTCGTCTTCAGTTCATTGATCGGTCTCTCTATCCCTCTCTCTCTTATCCTCCCTCTCTCCCTTTCCCTTCTCCTCCATTCTGTACATCTTGCTCTGTCTCTCTTTCTATCCACCCCTCTTTCTCCTCCTACCTCTTTCTTTCCATTGTGTCTCTCTGTCTTCCTCTCAAGGTTCAAGAAGCGCTTTACTGGCATGGGAAACACTCATTTACATTGCCAAAAGCATAAGTAGTATAATTAGATACAACATAAGATGTGATATAATTACGGCACAAATTCAAAGAAATACAATCAAATTGTCAAAAAATACAGTAATATACTACTTTAAATACGTATATACAGTGAAAAGTAAGACTATAATATATCAAATTATGTAATGGTTGGGACAGGGTGGAGCTAATACAATTATTTCCTGGAACTACGTCATATAATCACTTTTCTTTACCCACCTCCGTACATATTGACAGTATGTGATACATTGCTGCCCCTTATACATGCATAAATGTCCGAGAGATTTAAGTATCTAGAATAGGCTACATTAAGGTAATAGATTCATATATATTACACCATTCTTAGCAAGAGTCTAAAGTGTCCAGGGCCCCGTTTCCCGAAAGCGTCGTTAGCCTAAGTGGATCGTGAAGTGCGTCGAAAGGGCATCGTAGAGTTTTCACCGCGTTTCCCGAAAGCATCGTGGGGAACGAACGTCTTGAAAACGCTCGTAGCTAACGAGTACTCCAGGGGTGCTCGTAGGTACTCGTAGGACGCTAAGAGCATCGTCAGCTATAGCCTCAGTGGCGACACCATCGGACATTCCGTCTATTGGATGCGTTTTATTAAAACGCATTGCGCCTTTATGTTCTTAGTTTGGTAATTAATAAAGATTATTAATTAATTTATGAATAAAGATGTTCAAATGGCCAAAATAAAACGGGACAGTCCAGAAAATGTTTGCGCAGGCAGGGCACTCAAAATGTGTGAGAGAAAGTGGGGGGATTTGTGCAGACTGACATAGGCTACTCATAAAACGTAGCATAAAATAATGTAAAAAATAAATTAAATTAAACAAATTAAAAAAAATAAAAAATAACGAAATAAAAGAAATTAAAAAAAATAAGAAAATAAAGAAATACAATTTTTTATAAAAAACAAGCAAAGGAGCAGGCAAAAGGCTGGGATATGGTGGGGATTGGTCACGTTGACGGGAATGTTTAGTGACATGAGGGAGGGTGGAGGGGGTTAAAAAAAAGTCTCAATCACTATTCGACGCGCATGAAAACCAGCCGCGTAGCTATGAGGGAGGCCGTCCTCACACCGATCTTCCTCATCGTCATCGTCCTCAACGTCCTCCGGTTCAAGCAATGCCACCCCAGCCTTAGCTGCAATGTTGTGCAACATAGCCGTCACACATATCACGGCGCATGACTTGGCCGGAGAAAACTGGAGCCCTCCGCCTGACTTGTGAAGGCATCTAAAGCGCCACTTCCACCTCCCGATCGTGCGCTCAACGATGCACCGGGCCAGACGGTGGGCTTCGTTGTATTCCTCATCATGGACGTCTCCCGGGTTATTCACAGGTGTGAAGAGGAATTATTTAAGGGGGGAAAATGCCGTGAAACGCACAGTGCATTCAGGATTAGGACTGATATAGGCCTATGTCGGTTTAAGCCTAATCAATTGTGTTTTAATGTCTTTAGCATTCATATAATTGCAGTCTATTTTTTTCGTAGGATACTCTGCTGTTGTCCTTGATGGGGATATATTTTAACCCTTTTTAACACAATTTTCCTGCGACATTCCTGCGTCTCCCCCTCCTACGGAGCCCATTTCAGCACCGTGTCAGTAGACAGTTACAATCCTACGACGTCGTGAGTGCAGCGAATGCGCGTTCACGTTAAGAGGAGTTTCGGGAAACGCTCCAAAGAAATTGACGATGGATCGCAAGATCCATCGTGAGAATGATCGTACGAGCGTGGATCCATCGTTATCGGGAAACGGGGCCCAGTGCTGTCCGTGGTGTGTGTGTGTGTGTGTCTGTGCGTGTGTGTGCAGGTGCGGGTGCGGGTGCGTGTGCGTGTGTGTCAGTCATATATAACCTCAGACAAAATTAAATTACAAATCTCAGTGGGAAGTGGAGAAAGCTGTGAGGTAACCCCCTGGAGACCGGGTTCAAGTCCGGTTTATGTCCTCTGTTGGAAGACTCTTCTCTATTTCATGCGAATTATAAAGTAAAGTATAAACATTGTGATGATGATGATAGTCATTCGGTGTCTTGATGGTGCATTGATAAGTTCGGAGGTTAACACTCTAAACAGCTCAGGTTCGGATCCCCGCAAAAACGTCGACAGGGGTACCACAGTCGCTTCTGATTGGTCAACACTGAAAAAGCATGAGCTGTAACTGTCGTTTTTTATCGGCCGTCATGAAATAACCATAAGGGGTAACACTGTCGATATTTATCAAATAAAACATAGGGGGTAACACTGTTGTTTTTCTTTGGTCGTCATGAAAAAAAACACAAGGGGTAACACTGTCGTTTTTCTTTGATCGTCATGAAAAAAACCATAAGGGGTAACACTGTTGTTTTTTATTGGTCTTCAAGAAAAAAAAAAAAAGGGGTAACACTGTTTTTTATTGGTCGTCATGAAAAAAAACATAAGGGGTAACTGCCGTTTTTTATCGGCCGTCATGAAATAAACATAAGGGGTAACACTGTCGATATTTATCAAATAGAACATAGGGGGTAACACCGTTGTTTTTCTTTGGTCGTCATGAAAAAAAAACACAAGGGGTAACACTGTTGTTTTTTATTGGTCGACATGAAAAAAAACATAAGGGGTAACACTGTTGTTTTTTATTGGTCGTCATGAAAAAAAAACACAAGGGGTAACACTGTTGTTTTTTATTGGTCGTAATGAAAAAAAACTATAGGGGTAACACTGTTGTTTTTTATTGGTCATCATGAAAAAAAACATAAGGGGTAACACTGTCGTTTTTTATCGGCCGTCATGAAATAAACATAAGGGGTAACAATGTCGATATTTATCAAATAAAACATAGGGGGTAACACTGTTGTTTTTCTTTGGTCGTCATGAAAAAAAACACAAGGGGTAACACTGTTGTTTTTTTATTGGTTGTCGTGAAAAAAAACATAAATGGTAACACTGTTGTCTTTGTCAAATAAAATATAAGGGGTAACACTGCCGTTTTTTATCGGCCGTCATGAAATAAACATAAGGGGTAACACTGTCGATATTTATCAAATAGAACATAGGGGGTAACACCGTTGTTTTTCTTTGGTCGTCATGAAAAAAAAACACAAGGGGTAACACTGTTGTTTTTTATTGGTCGTAATGAAAAAAAACTATAGGGGTAACACTGTTGTTTTTTATTGGTCATCATGAAAAAAAACATAAGGGGTAACACTGTCGTTTTTTATCGGCCGTCATGAAATAAACATAAGGGGTAACAATGTCGATATTTATCAAATAAAACATAGGGGGTAACACTGTTGTTTTTCTTTGGTCGTCATGAAAAAAAACACAAGGGGTAACACTGTTGTTTTTTTATTGGTTGTCGTGAAAAAAAACATAAATGGTAACACTGTTGTCTTTGTCAAATAAAATATAAGGGGTAACACTGTCGTTTTTTATTGGTCGTCATGAAATAAACCTAAGGGGTAACACTCGATATTTATCAAATAAAACATAAGGGGTAAGACTGTTGTTTTTTATTTGTCGTCATGAAAAAAAACATAAGGGGTAACACTGTTGTTTTTTATTGGTCGTCATGAAAAAAAACATAAGGGGTAACACTGTTGTTTTTTATTGGTCGTCATGAAAAAAAATATAAGGGGTAACACTGTTGTTTTTTATTGGTCGTCATGAAAAAAATAAATAAGGGGTAACACTGTTGTTTTTATTGGTCGTCATGAAAAAAAACATAAGGGGTAACACTGTCGTTTTTTATCGGCCGTCATGAAATAAACATAAGGGGTAACACTGTCGATATTTATCAAATAAAACATAAGGGGTAACACAGTTGTTTTTTATTGGTCGTCATGAAAAAAAACATAAGGGCTAACTCTGTCGTTTTTTATCGGCCGTCATGAAATAAACATAAGGGGTAACACTGTCAATATTTATAAAATAAAACATAGGGGGTAACACTGTTGTTTTTCTTTGGTCGTCATGAAAAAAAACACAAGGGGTAACACTGTTGTTTTTTTATTGGTTGTCCTGAAAAAAAACATAAATGGTAACACTGTTGTCTTTGTCAAATAAAATATAAGGGGTAACACTGTTGTTTTTTATTGGTCGTCATGAAAAAAAACATAAGGGGTAACACTGTTGTTTTTTATTGGTCGTCATGAAAAAAAACATAAGGGGTAACACTGTTGTTTTTTATTGGCCGTCATGAAATAAACATAAGGGGTAACACTGTCGATATTTATCAAATAGAACATAGGGGGTAAGACCGTTGTTTTTCTTTGGTCGTCATGAAAAAAAACACAAGGGGTAACACTGTTGTTTTTTATTGGTCGTAATGAAAAAAAACATAATGGGTAACACTGTTGTTTTTTATTGGTCGTCATGAAAAAAAACATAAGGGAAATAATAGAAATACACACATACATTTTAATGTCATGTATATCCTCTTTATTGATGATTGATTATTGTGTATTGTCATCGCTTCAGTGGTGCAGTGGAGTGCACTCTGCCTAACCCACTGGAGACCGTAGCTCAAATTCTGTGGAAAAAGCAATATCTTTCATTTTAAATGTAATGCTATCATGTCTATTGCACTGTAATATATAACCTCCGACATATTTAAGTAATAAATCTCAGTGGGAAGTGGAGAGCGCTGTGAGCTAACCCCCTGGAGACCGGGGTTCAAGTCCGGTTGACGTCATCTGTTGGAAGACTCTTATCTCCATTTCATGCGAATTATAAAGCCAAGTATAACCATTGTGTTGACTTTATTCGGTGTCTTGATGGTGCATTGGTAAGTTCGGAGGTTAACACTCTTAACAGCTCTGGTTCGAATCCCTGCAAAAATGTGGATAGTTTTTTATTGGTCGTCATGAAAAAAACATAAGGGGTAACACTGTCGTTTTTTATCGGCCGTCATGAAATAAACATAAGGGGTAACGCTGTCGTTTTTTATCGGCCATCATGAAATAAACATAAGGGGTAACACTGTCGATATTTATCAATTAAAACATAGGGGGTAACACTGTTGTTTTTCTTTGGTCGTCATGAAAAAAAACACAAGGGGTAACACTTGTTTTTTTTTGGTCGTCATGAAAAAAAACATAAGGGGTAACACTGTTGTTTTTTATTGGTCGACATGAAAAAAAACATAAGGGGTAACACTGTTGTTTTTTATTGGTCGTCATGAAAAAAAACATAAGGGGTAACACTGTTGTTTTTTATTGGTCGACATGAAAAAAAACATAAGGGGTAACACTGTTGTTTTTTATTGGTCGTCATGAAAAAAAACATAAGGGGTAACACTGTTGTTTTTTATTGGTCGACATGAAAAAAAAAAAATAGGGGGTAACACTGTTGTTTTTCTTTGGTCGTCATGAAAAAAAAACACAAGGGGTAACACTTGTTTTTTATTGGTCGTCATGAAATAAAACACAAGGGGTAACACTTGTTTTTTATTGGTCGTCAAAAAAAAAAACATAAGGGGTAACACTGTTGTTTTTTATTGGTCGTCATGAAAAAAACATAAGGGGTAACACTGTTGTTTTTATTGGTCGACATGAAAAAAATCATAAGGGGTAACACTGTTGTTTTTTATTGGTCGTCATGAAAAAAACATAAGGGGTAACACTGTTGTTTTTTATTGGTCGTCATGAAAAAAAATATAAGGGGTAACACTGTTGTTTTTTATTGGTCGTCATGAAAAAATAAATAAGGGGTAACACTGTTGTTTTTATTGGTCGTCATGAAAAAAAACATAAGGGGTAACACTGTCGTTTTTTATCGGCCGTCATGAAATAAACATAAGGGGTAAATCTGTCGTTTTTTATCGGCCATCATGAAATAAACATAAGGGGTAACACTGTCGATATTTATCAAATAAAACATAGGGGGTAACACTGTTGTTTTTCTTTGGTCGTCATGAAAAAAAACACAAGGGGTAACACTTGTTTTTTTTTGGTCGTCATGAAAAAAAACATAAGGGGTAACACTGTTGTTTTTTATTGGTCGACATGAAAAAAATCATAAGGGGTAACACTGTTGTTTTTATTGGTCGTCATGAAAAAAACATAAGGGGTAACACTGTTGTTTTTTATTGGTCGTCATGAAAAAAAATATAAGGGGTAACACTGTTGTTTTTTATTGGTCGTCATGAAAAAAATAAATAAGGGGTAACACTGTTGTTTTTATTGGTCGTCATGAAAAAAAACATAAGGGGTAACACTGTCGTTTTTTATCGGCCGTCATGAAATAAACATAAGGGGTAACGCTGTCGTTTTTTATCGGCCATCATGAAATAAACATAAGGGGTAACACTGTCGATATTTATCAAATAAAACATAGGGGGTAACACTGTTGTTTTTCTTTGGTCGTCATGAAAAAAAACACAAGGGGTAACACTTGTTTTTTTTTGGTCGTCATGAAAAAAAACATAAGGGGTAACACTGTTGTTTTTTATTGGTCGACATGAAAAAAAACATAAGGGGTAACACTGTTGTTTTTTATTGGTCGTCATGAAAAAAACATAAGGGGTAACACTGTTGTTTTTTATTGGTCGTCATGAAAAAAAACATAAGGGGTAACACTGTTGTTTTTTATTGGTCGACATGAAAAAAAAAAAATAGGGGGTAACACTGTTGTTTTTCTTTGGTCGTCATGAAAAAAAAACACAAGGGGTAACACTTGTTTTTTATTGGTCGTCATGAAAAAAAACACAAGGGGTAACACTTGTTTTTTATTGGTCGTCAAAAAAAAAAACATAAGGGGTAACACTGTTGTTTTTTATTGGTCGTCATGAAAAAAAACATAAGGGGTAACACTGTTGTTTTTTATTGGTCGACATGAAAAAAATCATAAGGGGTAACACTGTTGTTTTTTATTGGTCGTCATGAAAAAAACATAAGGGGTAACACTGTTGTTTTTTATTGGTCGTCATGAAAAAAAACATAAAGGGTAACACTGTTGTTTTTTATTGGTCGACATGAAAAAAATCATAAGGGGTAACACTGTTGTTTTTTATTGGTCGTCATGAAAAAAACATAAGGGGTAACACTGTTGTTTTTTGTGGTCGTCATGAAAAAAACATATGGGGTAAAACTGTCGTTTTTTATCGGCCGTCATGAAATAAACATAAGGGGTAACACTGTCGATATTTATCAAATAAAACATAGGGGTTAACACCGTTGTTCTTCTTTGGTCGTCATGAAAAAAAACAATATCTTTCATTTTAAACGTAATGCTATCATGTCTATTCGACTGTAATAAATAACCTCCGACATAGTTAAGTAACTAATCTCAGTGGGAAGTGGAGAGTGCTGTGAGCTAACCCCCTGGAGACCGGGTTCAAGTCCGGTTGACGTCATCTGTTGGAAGACTCTTATCTCCATTTCATGCGAATTATAAAGACAAGTATAACCATTGTGTTGACTTCATCTGTGTCTTGATGGTGCATCGGTAAGTTCGGAGGTTAACACTCTGAACAGCTCTGGTTCGAATCCCTGCAAAAATGTCGACAGTGATTTATTGGTCGACATGAAAAAAACTTAAGGGGTAACACTGTCGTTTTTTATCGGCCGTCATGAAATAAACATAAGGGGTAACACTGTCGTTTTTTATCGGCCGTCATGAAATAAACATAAGGGGTAACACTGTCGATATTTATCAAATAAAACATAGGGGGTAACACTGTTGTTTTTCTTTGGTCGTCATGAAAAAAAACACAAGGGGTAACACTTGTTTTTTATTGGTCGTCATGAAAAAAAACATAAGGGGTAACACTGTTGTTTTTTATTGGTCGACATGAAAAAAAACATAAGGGGTAACACTGTTGTTTTTTATTGGTCGTCATGAAAAAAAACATAAGGGGTAACACTGTTGTTTTTTATTGGTCGACATGAAAAAAAACATAAGGGGTAACACTGTTGTTTTTATTGGTCGTCATGAAAAAAAACATAAGGGGTAACACTGTTGTTTTTTATTGGTCGACATGAAAAAAAATAAATAGGGGGTAACACTGTTGTTTTTCTTTGGTCGTCATGAAAAAAAAACACAAGGGGTAACACTTGTTTTTTATTGGTCGTCATGAAAAAAAACACAAGGGGTAACACTTGTTTTTTATTGGTCGTCAAAAAAAAAAACATAAGGGGTAACACTGACGTTTTTTATCGGCCGTCATGAAATAAACAGAAGGGGTAACACTGTCGATATTTATCAAATAAAACACAGGGGGTAACACTGTTGTTTTTCTTTGGTCGTCATGAAAAAAAACACAAGGGGTAACACTGTTGTTTTTTATTGGTCGTCATGAAAAAAAAACATAAGGGGTAACACTGTTGTTTTTATTGGTCGTCATGAAAAAAACATAAGGGGTAACACTGTCGTTTTTTATCGGCCGTCATGAAATAAACATAAGGGGTAACACTGTTGTTCTTCTTTGGTCGTCATGAAAAAAAACAATATCTTTCATTTTAAACGTAATGCTATCATGTCTATTGGACTGTAATATATAACCTCCGACATAGTTAAGTAACAAATCTCAGTGGGAAGTGGAGAGCGCTGTGAGCTAAACCCCTGGAGACCGGGGTATAAGTCCGGTTGACGTCATCTGTTGGAAGACTCTTATCTCCATTTCATGCGAATTATAAAGCCAAGTATAACCATTGTGTTGACTTTATTCTGTGTCTTGATGGTGCATCGGTAAGTTCGGAGGTTAACACTCTTAACAGCTCTGGTTCGAATCCCTGCATTAATGTCGAAAGTGTTTTATTGGTCGACATGAAAAAAACTTAAGGGGTAACACTGTCGTTTTTTATCGGCCGTCATGAAATAAACATAAGGGGTAACGCTGTCGTTTTTTATCGGCCATCATGAAATAAACATAAGGGGTAACACTGTCGATATTTATCAAATAAAACATAGGGGGTAACACTGTTGTTTTTCTTTGGTCGTCATGAAAAAAACACAAGGGGTAACACTTGTTTTTTATTGGTCGTCATGAAAAAAAACATAGGGGGTAACACTGTTGTTTTTCTTTGGTCGTCATAAAAAAAACCCCAAGGGGTAACACTTGTTTTTTATTGGTCGTCATGAAAAAAAACATAAGGGGTAACACTGTTGTTTTTTATTGGTCGACATGAAAAAAAACATAAGGGGTAACACTGTGGTTTTTTATTGGTCGTCATGAAAAAAAACATAAGGGGTAACACTGTTGTTTTTTATTGGTCGTCATGAAAA
Organism: Gadus chalcogrammus; assembly: GCF_026213295.1. Classification (NCBI taxonomy): domain Eukaryota; kingdom Metazoa; phylum Chordata; class Actinopteri; order Gadiformes; family Gadidae; genus Gadus; species Gadus chalcogrammus. The sequence continues at coordinate 7,015,365 of NC_079432.1, read as the reverse complement.
AAAACATAAAGGGTAACACTGTTGTTTTTTATTGGTCGACATGAAAAAAAACATAAGGGGTAACACTGTTGTTTTTTATTGGTCGTCATGAAAAAAAACATAAGGGGTAACACTGTTGATTTTTATTGGTCGTCATGAAAAAAACATAAGGGGAAACACTGTCGTTTTTTATTGGTCGTCATGAAAAAAACATAAGGGGTAACACTGTCGTTTTTTATTGGTCGTCATACAAAAAAACGTAAGGGGTAACACTGTTGTTTTTTATTGGTCGTCATGTTTACATGGTGAAAGAGAAAGGGAATGGGTGGTGTCTGTCTCTCTCTCTCTCTCTCTCTCTCTCTCTCTCTATCTCTCCCCCATTCTGCGTGTCTCTCTCCCTCGCTCTCTCCAAAATGTAATGCCATGTAATGCAACATGTGTTGGTTGTTCACGACAGTCCGTCGCCGGCCCCATCACGGGCTGTCTGCGATGCGGACTAAAAGCAGCAGGCGTGCCCTTTGAGTCTCGTCTGGCCACCCCCTTACCCATTTTGTCCTAACCTCGAGCTTCCTGACAGACTGTCATAATGTCACACCGATTGGCCCATCTGTCCGTCTGCCCGTCTGCCTCGCTGTTTACATCTCCCTCCGAGATTGTGATCTCTTGATCTGCAAGTGTTTGTTTTCCATTTCTCCCTTCACTCCCTTCGGCGTCTCTCTCTCTCTCTCTCTCTCTCTCTCTCTCTCTCTCTCTCTGTCTCTCTCTCTCTCTCTCTCTCTCTCTCTCTCTCTCTCTCTCTCTCTTTCTCTCTCTTTCTCTGTCTCTCTGTCTCTCTGTGTGCTCCACTCCTCCCCCTCCCCCCTCCCCCCAACCCTCACTGTCCAGAGGCTGTTGGGGCTGAGTGTTTACAATGTTTAAGATTCCTTCCAAGGATAGCCGTGTGTGTGTGTTGGTGTGGGTGTGTGTGTGTGTGTGTGTGTGTGTGTGTGTGTGTGTGTGTGTGTGTGTGTGTGTGTGTGTGTGTGTGTGTGTGTGTGTGTGTGTGTGTGTACGTGTGTGTGTGTGTGTGTGTGTGTGTGTGTGTGTGTGTGTGTGTGTGTGTGTGTGTGTGTGTATGTGTGTGTGTGTGTGTGTGTGTGTGTGTGTGTGTGTGTGCGTCTATCTCTATTTTCCTGCTGTCCCCTCTGGTGTGCTACGTGCACAGGTTAGAGAAAGAACATGTGATGTGGGATGATTCACACACATGCATTGCACGCCCACACCCAACACACACACACATACACTTTCATACACAAACACACAGTACACACGCGCACCATTTTTAGAGCGAGCCAGACTTCCGAGCATGCAGACCCGAAGCAGACAGAGAATGTAATTTGAATATACAGGAGTGAGCATCAAGGAAAACGAAATGCAGGAAACGAGAGCAGCGCATAGAAGCGAAGAGATGAGAGTCAACGTGATGAGCCGAGACAGGAAACGAAAAGAAGAAATAAGCGATTAGAGGTCAAGAAAAAAGGGAAGAGAAAAGGAGAGACGAATAAGGAAGAGAATAGAAGTGAAGAAAGGAGAAAAATCAAGGAGGGGAAAAGAGAAAGTAACAAAAAGGAGAAGAGACTAAGAAAGAGAATATTGACAAACTCTGTCAATGCCAGGCCAGTCTTTGGGCAGTTCAGAAACAAATGAAAGAGGGAAGGAGACAACAGAGCTCCAAGCTGCAGCTAATTAACACCCTCAAATAAAAACAAAAAAACAAAAAATATATATATATAGAAATAAAACCTAGACACAGGGCAGTATTAAATTATAGCCAGTGGGGAAAAAAAAATAAAATAAAATGATCCCACACATTCAAAGTACCACCATGGGCCTTTTGGCTGGAGTTAGATTTAAAAAGTAACTAATATGAAATATTCATTATAGTTCCTGGATCGTTTGAGGGCATCTCCCTCCCTCCCCTCTCCCTCTGTCTTCTTGAACACCCTGAAGCCAGGCTCTAGGTGAGCTGATCTGATGTGGGGGGCTAAGTAGCGCTAATGCTAAATGCAAACCGCAAGCTGCCTCCAAATGGAAATAGATTAGGGGGTGCTAACGTTAACAGCTGCTATTAATCACTAGTGATTAACTGTGCAGTGTGGAAATACTCGCTGCACGCGGCATATGAAGAGCAATTGTTTGGGCAAAAAAAATAAACACCGCAGTACGGACAAGGCGTAACACTGATGGATATGAACCGAGTAGACCTACTTCCTGTAAATGAGAACGAACGACTGTGTCTGTTTCCTGACTTGTTTCTGTTTTGAGTGTTCAGCAGTGAACTGTGACGGACACGTTTCTATCGTCAGCATACAGTGACACTTACTGTTCTCTGACATTTTCCGCATTAAAACATGTGGCTCTCTCAGCAAATAAAAGAGAGAAAAAATTGTTCAGTAGAGAGAGGGAGAGATCGAAACTGTGAGGGTTACAAGTCAACGCACACTAATGAGCCATGTACAGCGATGGTTTCCTTTCTCATGGTCAATAAAGGGATTTCTTGAGTTTTATGCAGTATGTGATACAATACAAATATTTATTTTTCATAATAATACAAAATGTCCTGAGTTTGAATATTCTTGCCATACCATATTTTAATAACTAATCACATAGTTAACGGTGTTTGCCAGACCCCATCAGACAAAAAGCTGGGACGACTTTTTAATTGAAGCTGTAGCAAAAGAGCTCTATCAGATAGGCAATTATTGCTCAGCCAAACAGAATAACCCCCAACTCCCTTCAGCCATTGGGCTGCCTGTCAGTGTTAGTCTCCCTGCTTGCCTTTCTATTGTCTGCATGTCATCCTCCAACGTCCAGCCTCCCTCCCTTAGTATCGAGGTTCCGTTTGGACAAAGGCTGCGGACAGAAATACCCAGATGAGGATCACATCGTTACACATCACATCACTACATCGTTACACATCACATCACTACTAGCACCAGGACTCCGAGGGAAGTACAGTGTATGGGTCTTAGATATGTACTGCCGCTTAGCCATGTATGTATAGATGATAAGCTGCGTTTCTTGGTGTTGAGTTCTAAAGAAATAAGTCTCTCATGACTGCAATTATTCATTGAAACCTAACCCAAATAATACCCCAAAACGGAGTGTGCTTTCATTTCAATTATTCTGTACAATTGGAACAAAACTGCAATGAAATAAGACTAAACAACAAGATGAGACCAGGCAATAACAAAATGTATTGCTATATTAACTAGTTGTGTATTTTTGTGTGAGATGACTTGCAGGAAAAACCTTTCGAAACTCGAATATAGTAAACGCCAACTTTTCGTAAGCTTTGAAGCTTTGAAGAAAGCACGTAGGAAATATAATGCAGTCAAATAAAAAAGGGGGGAAATTATATTGGCCTCCTTGCATAAGAGGTCAACATCCGAAAGCTGTGGAGTTCAGTAGGTGTCGGAATTGCCTCTAAAAGTCCAAAGAGGTGGAATAGGCTTCATGAGCGCTTGCACTATTGGAGCTGCAAAAGAACAAACCACAAAAGAGCACAAAAGCTCTTTTATGTTGGGTAGAAAGGCACAAAAATCTTATTTTCACTTGTCATTGTTAAAGTAAAAAATAGCCGTACCACTCAGACACATTACCAGAAAACACGACTGGACGTGACTGGACGTGACTGGAGAGAGAGAGAGAGAGAGAGAGAGAGAGAGAGAGAGAGAGAGAGAGAGAGAGAGAGAGAGAGAGAGCGAGAGAGCGAGAGAGAGAGAGAGAGAGAGAGAGAGAGAGAGAGAGAGAGAGAGAGAGAGAGAGATGGGAAGGGAGGTCGCGTGAGTGCAGGGGAGAGCGAGTGAGCAGAAGAGAGAGAGCGGATGGAAGTGAGGCGAAACTTAAGGAAAGAAACTGAGAGCAAAACAGAAACGAGTCAGGAAGGTTGGTGGTGTGTGGATGTTGGATTTAGAAAGGAAGGGACTGATCGCTGGAACACTAATTACAAGCCTGGCGTTCATCCGAGCAGGCGTGGCATGTGGCCCAGGTGCACATACGTCGGTGCACCTGCAGATGCTCTGACAAGGCTGATCTCCTCGCAGCGGTGGCTCGGAGCGGTTCAATGCCCTCGTTCCGAGAGAGACGTCAAGGGCTGTTTAACTGTAGGCGGTGGCCTCTGAACTCCGTCCTTTTTAGTTTTATTTTGTCTTTATTCCTAATGTTTTGTTTATGTCTCGGAAAGAGATAATGATCAAAACAACATTTAGAGGATCTATGTCATGCCACATCAAGTATCGTTTTTTTTAACGGAAATTTGGTCGTTGCTTCTGGGATTTATTTTGCAAAAGAATATGAAATGTGTGACGCCGCGCATGCTTTTCCCCCCCAAACATCATGTGTCATAGTACCCCCCCCCCCTCCCAGCTGTCAATCAATTATGATGATTGGAGGTGTGCGTGTCAGTCATCTGTGACAGTGTAAACATATGAATCATGTTATTAACCATCTCACTTGACACCGTACAGGACAAATATGAATACGTATTGTGAGAGTGGTGGGTAAACATTATATTTATCTGGATGGACTGCCCTGAATGCTGGTTGAATACTGCATCGTAGACAATTGATTGTGATCGCTATCCCAGCAATCGCAGGCTACAGCAACATGGCATGGATTCGGTTTGAATCAACGGTAGTGGATTGACGTGGCGTTTCCTCCTTTCCTGTTGTCTAACCGTACAAACAAACCAAACCTTGTCATACCCAACAACCTGCATAGCGTTTTTTTTTTTCATCATTACAAGTATGTAAGTGTGTGTGTGTGTGTGTGTGTGTGTGTGTGTGTGTGTGTGTGTGTGTGTGTGTGTGTGTGTGTGTGTGTGTGTGTGTGTGTGTGTGTGGGTGTGTGTGTGTGTGTGTGTGTGTGTGTGTGTGTGTGTGTGTGTGTGTGTGTGTGTGTGTGTGTGTGTGTCTATATGTGTGTGCGTGTGCATATGGGGGGGAGTGGTGCTCTTTACTGTAATGTCAATGCTGAAAGATCCGCCCCTTGCTATTGGCCGGTGTAGGGGACCCCACATCCTGTGGATCATGTGTCTGTGTTTATTGTACCACATCCCCATGGAAAACCGCCCTTCACAGTCAAGTGTCCATCAGGGTCAGAATTGAACGGGCTCAAAATAAATTGAACCGCCCTCCGAATTTCGACGACGGGGCCTTTTGAATGCCCCGGGAAAATCAAAAAAGTGAAACTCTGTCATTGACTCTGTATTCGCCAAGCACGTCTATCATGCCCGGTCCGTCATGCAACATAAAAAGCATCAGCCAACGTTTGTTACAATTGCACAAGATGATCCAGAATTGCCTCCAAATAGCATAACATGGGGGCAAAGAAACCCCTTGTTGGAAAAATATCAAATCCAAACCCTATGTTCCATGCACCTCAGTGGAGCCGGCCTGGCTCACTGTCTACGGCTCCCGAGGGTCTGACCTAGGGCTTTGACTTTTGCCCAAAAATGATTTTCGAAG
>NC_079432.1:7002379-7004879 GCF_026213295.1 Gadus chalcogrammus | reverse complement strand
ATCTATGTGTGTGTGTACGTGTGTTTGTGTGTGCATGAGTGCGTGCATGTGTATGTGTGCGTGCATGTATGCGTGTGTGCGTTTGTGTGTGCGTATGATTGTCGTTCTCCGAGTACATCTGCGCTTGTGTGCATGAGTCTGTGTATGGGTACGTTCATGTGCATAAGCATCTGTGCATAAGCGCGCGTGCATTTGCACGTATGTGCTAGTCCAAGTGGGTTGTGAATCCACCCACACTGACGTCTGTGTCTGTACCGGGGAGAAGCTGTCACTAGCTAGCTCACTAATGGACTACTCGTGCCTGCAATGTGAACACGAATGCGCAATGTTCATCATTGGAATCATTTGTGCATTCCCCGTAGTCTCTCTCCAACTTATGTACCTAGATCAGTCAGTGAAAGGAATAAACATTGGAAGAAGGGCGATTTGCCAGCGTGTACAGAGAGCTTGGGTGAGGTGTGTGCCTGTTGCGTTTACATTCTGTTCCGCCCGAATTGGCCCACCATCGGTAATTCGCCGGCTTTAAGTTCAAGCGAGGCCGTTGATTAAAACGAGCCCTCTCGCTCTCTCGCATCCATGGCCGACCCGGGAATTACAAGACAGACAATATCGATACTTGTAATTGGTTGTAGTTTGTAATTACTTGCGAATTGTCTTAAGATGCAATCGTCTCTTTTAGTGGTGGGAGGAGGTCAGACACATTTAAATGCAAATAGAAACAATGTTTTTATGCACCGCCCCCCCCACCCCGCCATGTGGAATTTCAAATTTCTCTCTGTCCTTTTCGGCTTGGCTCTCTGACTAGTGATGAGCTGTCCGCGCATCGGGAGATTAGAAATGTTCCGTATTTGGACTGGTAAAGCTCAGACTCTGGCTCGCTTCCCTTTAACTTTCATTTTCTTTTCACTGTCTCCGCCTCTTCAACTCTTTCTAGTGCTCACTCAAGCAGGAGTCACATCATTCCAGTGTCTGCACATCGGGCTTATACTGGCACATTGGACCGTGGAAATTGAATAGGTGGTGCAACGACTCAGAGGTTCCTCACCTCCTAACACCTCCTAACACCATCGGTGTGGAGGCCTTCCTGTAAACTGTAAAAGCGGAAGTAAATACTTGCAAGGATCCACCCCCCCCTGCAATTATCACCTGGTGAGATGAAAAGGTTAACGTGAACATGAAGACATTGAACTTAGCTATATCATTATAAATATCTATATCTATATATAATCGATGTAGCGCATGCCTTTGATGTCACCAACCGCATCTGATGAGGACGGTGTTCAGCATTAATTCAATGTCAAGTTATTCACTAAACTTAGTCTGTCAAACAAATGTGAAATCTATGTTTTAATGTCTTATAACTTTTCACTGTTGAGCAGCATGTGGATGGCAATTGAGAAGGTCTTGTTTTTCAGAGGTGAACACCAGATTGAACAACAAAAATTGTGGGACACAAGTTCAGTTTGCAATGCACACCTTATTGCGCCATCATTTCATTCCAATGAGGAAAATATTGGAATCTGATGTAGGGGTACAGCATTACAACTTAATTCTTTCTTAGTCGATGATGCACTGAACAATTTAGATGCTCTCATTTCCTCAATCGAATAGTTCCTTTGTTTGAGGAAAACATTGTGCCCGCTACATCCTGGGTTAACATTTTGATATTCAATTATGCAAATTGGCTGTGGAATGACTCCATGATTGCTATTTCATGTACTGGTAAATTAACGTCTCTAAAATGCCACCCCTGCGAGTATTAGGTGCGCATTTAGTAGGATGCTTATCTACACTTTTCTCTATTAGTCTCAATTCCCCCAAGTGATTTCTAAAGCATAAGAGCATCACATCTCCCTCCCTCTATCGTCTTCTTTAACACAAATACATCCTGGCTATTTAGCGAACACATATTTCTATAATGAAACACTCCTAAAAACACTCTTCAGGGACGAACAAAATAACCCAATTTATAGAATTGAAATCTCCCGCCCGTTCTTTCGCAAACGGCCAATCCCGACAGCCCAGTGTCCCCAGAGAGCCAATCTCCTCCCTCCCCTGTCCAACCGCTGAGTCATTTGCCAGTGTGCTTCCGCCTCAGCCTCTACCTCCGTCCGCACACTACCACAGTCTCTCAAGGTTTAACCCCTCTCATGGATACACAGCGAAGGTTCCCCCCCGCAGGGCCTGACACTGACCGCCTCATCATGGGGATCCATATCCTGCATGGATATTCTCCAGTTGATGTACGTTTATTAACAAATGCTAACGCGTATAGCCTCCAAACAACACTGTATGTATAAAACAGAGAGGGAGTGTGTGTGGTGGTGCTGAAGAGGAAGAGGAAGGAGGTAATGGAGGGAGTTATAAAGAGTAGGAGGAAGAGGAGGAGGAGGAGGCAAACGGCCATAGAGGGAGTGATCGGGGGTCCGAAGCGATCCCTGCTTACATATTCTAACAGATGTATCTAATCTCAGCGCGCACACTGCTGTGGAGGCATCAG
>NC_079432.1:6947379-6997379 GCF_026213295.1 Gadus chalcogrammus | reverse complement strand
TAAACAAGCCTATTCATAAATCTTGTTCATGGTGCAGATGCACTGGCAAAATTTACTTTATCTACACATATATCAACTAACTGGCTCATCCGGCAACCAAATAACCCATCCACACACACACACACACACACACACCAAAAAACCTAGACTAGTCATGATAACACCAATAGCGAAACAGAGGCAAACATTCCACAGACACACAGACCCACTGAAAAAAACAGCCTAACATGTTGGCTTCAAATATGACCAGTGCATTGGCATGGCTGAACATCCACATTAGTGAAATCGATGCTCCTACTCTAATGGATGCAAACAGCACTGTGAGTCAACAGAGACAGATGGCATGATCATTAGGTTCGGGGCAATTTCAAATATATCAATCTGTTCCTTTCAACGTGCTGCCTTTACTTGCGGAAGTACATACCCCACACACATCCCATGCAGTGCCCTATGCTAGATAGAATTACCATGGTTCTATCTACAGCCAGCAGCGCTGTCGTGTAGGAAGAATTCATGTTGGATTATACCACGCACAATTTCCATCGTCAGCTCACGCTGTCTCTGCCGTCGACAAACTGTAGCCGACACAAATCTGCATTTTTAATTAAACCCCTGCTGAAATATAACTCAGATCCGTGCTGTCGGTCACAAAGGGCCTTTTCCATTGACACCTTGCCGCGTGATTACGCCCCGCCCGGTTAGCCACGATTATTATAGCTTATTAAATATCTTGAAGCACTTCATCGGGGTTAACTGAGGTAAAAGAAATACTAAATACACCGAGTGCTTTTTTGGCAGCACGCCCCAAAACAATCTGTAGCAACGCAAAATATTACCGGTAGGTGTTTGATCGGCAGGCCACAATGTGAGGTAAAACATTGTGCAAGACTGGGCCCTGAGCCCTGACTCCGCCCCCCCCCCCCCCCCCAATGTGGGCAGACCTGTGACCCCTTGAAGGGGGATATGTTATGCATCGCTTGCAATGTATGGAACAAAGGACGGTCCGGAGAGAACATTTAAAACCAAGACTCTGACCCCTGTATGACCTCCTTTCATCATTTGTATGCACACACACACACACACACTCACACTGACACACACACACACTGATACACACACATACGAGTGCACATGGACACACGCCCATACGGTCTGGTAGCGTTGCTGATGTTGGCACATTTGTGCTCTGGGACAAGAGCAGCTTCCCTGCCGCTGATTACCACTTTATCCATCCCCAGCAAACACCAGACAGCTACACTCTGCATACCAATGAACTAGACCAGCCAGGGGGGGGGGGGGGAGAGAGGGAGAGATGGAGAGATGGAGAGATGGAGCAGGAGGAGACAATGCAGGAATAAGACATGGATCAGAGAGAAAGAGATAGGGAGGGGAAGAGAAAGAGGGACATGGAGAAGAGAAAGACCGACAGATAGAAAGACATGGATCAGAGAGAGAGATGGAGAGAGAGAAAAAGAGCGACAAATGTAAATACATACAGTAGAGAGAGAGAAAGAGTGAGAAAGAAAGAGAGAGAGGGACGATATGGAGCAGAGAAAGAGCGATAGAGAGAGACCATACAGTAGAGAGAGAGAAAGAGAGTGAGTAAAGAGAGAGAGAGAGAGATGGAGAAGAGAGGGAGAGAGATTATGAAGAATGCAAGAATGGACAACAAAGTGGATGGAATGAGAAAAATGAAGGAAGGCAAGGGGGAGGAATGAAGGGACCGAGTAGGTAGAGGAGAAATAAAGGAAAAGGGGGAGAGACATGGAGAAGAAAGAGAGAGGTCACGAAGAATGAAGAAAGGACATAGGAAGAAAGGACCGCAGGGAGGGAGGGACGAAGAGAGGAGGAAGGGAAGGAAGGGCTGGTATTGCAAGTTGCAAAAGCAGACGTTGAAGATGGGGGGCAATGTAAAGAAAGAGAAGGAGTAAGCAGAGAGAGCAAAAGGTTACACTAACAGCAGTTAATAAACGCTGTTGGGTTAGCACATTCCAGCCTGCATTATGCAACTCTGACACCGGCCTGCTCATTGGACTAGAACAGTGTGACTGTGAAGTCAGCACATCAGAGCGTTTCTCTGTTGAAATGCGTCACACCTCTGTGTTCAATCAAACGGACACGGAAATACTTCAGCACCTTTTTTTCACTGTGTGACATTTCGGCGCGAGAACAAATTCTAACCATGTTTTGGGGGCTTATTTCCCTTTGATTTCTTTCTTCAATAAATTAGCTAGGCCACTGTAAAACCTTGAGACAAAATACGTAATTAGATGGGTTATTACAATTTCTGACTTTTTTTCTTTAAACTCTAAAGTGCATACATGACATAGAGAGCAAGAGAGAGAGAGAGAGAGAGAGAGAGAGAGAGAGAGAGAGAGAGAGAGAGAGAGAGAGAGAGAGAGAGAGAGAGAGAGAGAGAAAGTGAGAGAGAGAGAGAGAGAGAGAGAGAGAGAGAGAGAGAGAGAGTGAGAGAGAGAGAGGAGGCAGGGGATGTATGTGTCCGATGAGAGATCCTTGGGAATGAGTCACAGTCAACAGTCTGAGGGGCCCTGATAAGACATGACTGCAGGCGGGCAAGAATCAGAGCTGCTGGAGGAGATGGATGGAGCCAGAGACAGATCCAAATACATAGGAACGCATGCACACACAACCACACACACACACACACACACAACACACACACACACACACACACACACACACACACACACACACACACACACACACACACACACACACACACACACACACACACACATATACACACATTCACAGCAAACACACAAACCCTAACACATAGATACACACACAAACAAACACACACTGGCACACACAGAAACAAACACACACATACACACACATGTCAACAGGATCACACAACACACACACTTAGTTATTGTGTAGGTTTTTAGAATAAAATGGTTTGAATGGAATGCATCTGTGAGAGTGTTTGTGTGTGTGTGTGTGTGTGTGTGTGTGTGTGTGTGTGTGTGTGTGTGTGTGTGTGTGTGTGTGTGTGTGTGTGTGTGTGTGTGTGTGTGTGTGTGTGTTTGTGTGTGTGCGTGTGCGTTTGTGTGTGTTCGTGTATGCTTGTGTGCGTTAGTACAAAAACAACTGAAACTGTTAAATCCATTTGTTGTCTAAATATCACCACTTGGAATTTCTGTTCTTCTTCTGTTCTTCGTTCTTCTTTTCTTTTCAGTGCTATGTGGGATATTCAGAGGACAGAAGTTGAAATTAACGCTTCGCTGCACATTGCCAAACCAATCCTCAATATTGGCAAAAAACTGATGTTTTGTGACAAAGAAACTTCAATGGATTCCAGGGCATCTTGAAACTGACTGGTGCCATATGTGACAGTCTGCAGAGGAACGACCATGATGCAGGAGATGTTTACACAACTCTCACTGTCTGTGTCGATTTCAATCATATATTTATGGAAGTATTCATGCTTTGTGTGTTTAGGTATTTTGCCAAAAATAAATGATGGAATAATTTCCCTACCAGCTCAGTTAACTCACTTTCCTCATGTGCAAATGTTTTTGGAGGACAGCTGAAGATGATTAAGAATCTAATTTGATGGAAACTAATTCACACTCTTTAATTTAATTCAACTATCTTCCAGGGAATTTAATATTCAACCTTTTGTTTGCAGTGTTAATTCAACCTCAAATATATTCGTCTTTGCAGTCTTATATTTGGCAATTTCTTTGACACCATAAAATATCATACCTTATACCATAGCATTTTTAAATATCTGTTCCTGATTGTTCAATAATGTTCTAAGGCTGTGCATTCGTGTGTTTGTGTGTGTGTGTGTGTGTGTGTGTGTGTGTGTGTGTGTGTGTGTGTGTGTGTGTGTGTGTGTGTGTGTGTGTGTGTGTGTGTGTGTGTGTGTGTGTGTGTGTGTGTGTGTGTGTGTGTGTGTGTGTTTGTACGCTTGTATGCATGTGTTTACATGTACTTATATGTGTGTTATGAAGATGTGTATGCATTTAAATAATTACCTCTGGGTTCAATAAGTCAACTGCATCTGTATGTATATGTGTACCTGCTTGCATGTGGTAAATGTTTGTGTGAAGCAGACGTGAAGAATGTTGGATTTGTACCATTTAGTGATTTTCTCACTAATTAGTGAACAGAGACATATCAAATTATTGAAGTTGGGAAATATCTCACTTTCTCTGTATGCATTCCAAAATTGTCTTCACCTTGCCTTATGATTACATCAGCTGCAAATATGAATAGTTGTTTGTGTATGAGAGAAATATAAACAGAGAGAGCTAGAGCTAGAGGGAGAGAGAGAGAGAGAGATAGGTAAATAAATACTGAGGGCCAGAGAAAGAGGGAGACAGAGAGGTAGACCATTTTTTGTGTGTTTTGTGTGTGTGTTTTGTCTGTGTGTGTGTGTGTGTGTGTGTGTGTGTGTGTGTGTGTGTGTGTGTGTGTGTGTGTGTGTGTGTGTGTGTGTGTGTGTGTGTGTGTGTGTGTGTGTGTGTGTGTGTGTGTCTTTGCGTTTCTGAGACCAGCATATGAATTCAGTCATCCATCGAAAAACATTCACACAAAGGTAGCGCTGCATCAAAAACAAATAATTATACTCTGGTATAGGCTGCTCTATTATTCATTCAGTGCATTTGTGGAAACAAACACACCTGGATTTTTGTTTGTACGTATACATTCTTGATGCACCAAGTGCATACACTCTTTATGCACTGTGCATGAATACCCATATTCATATTATATTAACAAAGAGGTTGTGTGTGTTTGTGTGTGTTTCTGCTGGTGAATATTTGTGTGTGTGTGTGTGTGTGTGTGTGTGTGTGTGTGTGTGTGTGTGTGTGTGTGTGTGTGTGTGTGTGTGTGTGTGTGTGTGTGTGTGTGTGTGTGTGTGTGTGTGCAGGCATGCTTTTGTGAGCCAGTGAATAAACAGGGTCATCCCTCAAACCTCGCCAAGCCATCTCTTCCCTCGCTGATCTGACCCCTACTCCTCAATCCCAGCTACCCCACTCTGTGACCCCCAACCAGTCACCTCACTCCATACCCCCACCACTGCAGTGCTGCTCTCTTCCGTAGAAGTCAGCCATTACAGAGACCTGAAAAAATGCACGCGTCTCTGACTTGACGCCGGGACACACCGACGCGAGCCTGCGTCAAGGAACCCGTCAAACGCTCAGAGATCTCTGAACCATCCGTCGGGCGAGAGCTTCAAACGAGAGCCGAAGACAGAAGCGTCTCTGTGATGTCAACCTACAGGTATTAATAATTTACACCTGATACGGGGATCCGGGTGTAATTCCTGCGTGAGTGACATGTGACTTACTCTGAACAAACACATGGAGACAAACCGCAAGCGACAAACATGGATTTAATTCAGCTGTATCTCTCTGCATGCGCACAAACAAACAAACACACACACACACACGCACACACACACACACACACACACTGAAACACACACTGAAACACACACAGGTAGAGTGGGATAGGGGATGTTATGTATTTGGCATAGAAGCTATAAAGCATATAGTCGATCCCTATTGAAGAGACATGATAAGTTTTCTAAAATGGTGAGGTGCTGTTTTCTATGGAAGCTTGTTATGATACTTAAAAAGACACAAAAGAGAAATACAAAAATAGCAATTGTTTGGAAATACTTTGGACACTTTTTTTTTTAATTAACAGTGACAAAAAGCTTTAGAGGTGGAGAGGGTATGTATTTCTGTATTATGGAGCCAAGCCTCTAAGGTGACAAGATGAATATCAATAACCATAAGTGCAATGTGTAGAAACAACATGTTTTGCCAATTTGGCGTACCTAACCCTAATGTTAGGGTATGTTTCCTATAAAAAATATTCAAGCATGTAGATGCTACTATGATAACGCAGTACGCACACATGACTTCGCAAAAGGAAAATAAAAACCAATCTACAATCCGGAACAGGCAGCACAACACCACGCCACGGTATAGCAACGACGCTTCATAGTAGCCCTGCAACCCTGCGAGCACCGCATTGAACGTAGTGGCTGACAGACACATACACCGGCGCCTGCGATTGGCTCGGCGGATGAAAAGCAACTATTCGGCAGTCCAATAAAAAGCGCAAAGGGCGTAGGTCGCCGTTTAAGGGCGGAGCTCTCCTTGGTACTTAAAACGGAGCTGGAGCCGGACAAACAGTTGCATTGCGCGCACGACAGAGGACTTGGAGAGATCTCGTGGAGCGTGGATAGAGCGTGGAGACCTTGCGAGAAGACAAGGGAACACAAAGAGTCGCCACAGGGAGAGCAAGGGGGCGCCATGGCACTCATGGACCTGAGGGATCTTTAACCATTCGTCCTGGGAACAGCAAAGGTATTCTCATCTGAGCCGTGCCTTTTTAGCTTTGTTTTTTTTCGTCGCGCATAATGACACGGCGATGGTCATCCCTCGCACTATCCTCCTCTCTTTGTGATCCGGAGCATCACAACTTTCAAGAATGGCCGTTTCGTTCCCAGCAGAGTATATTCTCCTTTACTTGTCGGAATCCTCACGTGCTTTGGGAGAACGGCGGTGAGATTCCTGTGGTCGTAATGACATTTTGTTTTTGAAGCCCCGTAACGTCTGTAGCCTACAGCATACTAAACCAGAACCACTCTTTCTTCTCCTCTATATTTCCCCCATCCTGACGCTTTTCTTATTTACCAAGGCGTATATGCTCGCCCTGTGCACTTTCCCCCACACCTTCTCCAAGAGTGATTGACTGCTGGATGGGAAGGGAAAGCTGTGAATGGATGCTTATCTGTAGCCTAGTGTTGTGAGCCTGATTACGGCCACACTGACTGACTGAAAGTGATCTTACGACCAAGGGGATTTCTCGTTGTGGGGCTACTATTCCTCATTTAACACTGGCTTGGTATAGCACACGGTGTGTTGATTATGCAGGTGCAATTGTCCATGATGTCCCAAAACACATTGTTTTACCTCACGTCTCTTCCTTGTCTCTCCCTTCTCGGTTCCCAGACACCGCATTCCATGCCTCTGTTTTGCCAGGTCATTGATGGGAAATCAACTGGATCGGATCACCCACCTAAACTACAGCGAGCTGCCCACGGGGGATCCGTCCGGGCTGGAGAAAGACGAGCTTCGGGTCGGCGTCGCCTATTTCTTCTCTGACGAAGAGGAGGAGGTGGACGACCGCTCTCCGTCAGACTGCGGCTTCACCAAGGACCACAGCCCGGGCGAGGAGGGGCCCTTGACCGTCAGCGAGGTGGAATACTCCGCCTTCTGCTCCCAGGAATGCATCTTCTCCAAGCTCCGCGAGAACGAAGACCTGCACGTGTACTCGGACAAAACTTTGCTGACTATGTGCAAACCGGGGGACCTGCTGGAGCTCGTGGCGGCCGCGCAGGCGCCACACTGGGCCGTCTACGAGCAGAACGACCAGGTCATCCACTTGCACAAGGGCGAGATCCGCAAAGACAGCCTGCTGGAGGTCAGCGGCGGCCGCCACGGCAGGATAGTGAATAACCGCTACCGGTTCCGACCGCTGCCAGCGGACCTGGTCATGCAGAACGCGGCCGGCCACCTGGGCCTGAACAGCGGGGAGATATGCTGGACCAACTCGGAAAGTTTTGCCGCCTGGTGTCGCTTCGGGAAGCGGGAGTTCAAAGCCGGGGGCGAGGCGCACTCGGCGGAGCAGCAGTATTTTCTCAAGGTGCATGTGTCGGGCAGCGGGGTGCACACGCTGGTGTTTCGCAGCTTGGAGGACATGATACGGGAACGACGGCGCGTGGACGCGAGTGGAATTCTCAAAGAGCTTTCTTTGGTGCACGGGGGACATGAGTGAATTTGGGATTCCGTGTGATGGGCCCCCTCTCCTCTCTCCTCGCTCTCTCCTCCTCCTCTTGCCTTTTCTCGTCGACGCTCCGCACGACACACGTGAGCGCGCAGACTGCCCAGAAAGACAAAAACAAACACTAGGCTACACTCGCGCGCGCTTACGCACACGCATACACGCGCTTACGCACACACACACACACACACACACACACACACACACACACACACACACACACACACACACACACACACACACACACACACACACACACACACACACACACACACACACATATCCCCACGTATGGACACACACACAAATACGCATACGCATACATATGCACACACACACACACACACACACACACACACACACACACACACATATCCCCACGTATGGACACACACACACATACGCATACATATGCACACACTCAAACATACACACACACACACACACACACACACACACACACACACACACACACACACACACACACACACACACACACACACACACACACACACACACACACACACACACACACACACACATTCAATAACCTGTTGTTGACTTATGGACGTGGCTGCCTGCCTGCATGTGTGTCAGGGGTGGACCGTTGGGTGCGTGTGCGTGTGTATGTGTGTGTGTTTTGTGCGTGGACTACTGCGCGCGCCGCTGGAATGTCTTCATCAGAATGTGTGTTGAAAACTGAGAAAAGCGCCCCCGAAAACACAGACAGTGCCCCGTTACGAAGACCCCGTGTCGTGTGGGTGGAACGCACGACCTCCTTAAAGAAAACCTTTTTGCCGGGAAAACACACACACATACCCACACACAAACTCACAATGTACCTTTAACGATCCACATAGCAAACAAGACGCATATCTATCTTCTTCTAGATTCCAGATAACGGAATCTGCTCCGCTCTGCATAGGGGCGCGTGCTGCGGCAGACGAGGTGGTGAGAGCGGGAAAAGGAGGGCGATGGGGAGGGGGGGGGGGGGGGGGACGGTGGAGGACTGGAAATGACGGGGGATGTTGAATAGTTGTCGCGATAAAATGTTCATTCTATTTTTTTATGGTTAGCTTTAACATTACTCCTAACGACCGGGTAAGAAGGACTGTACGCGCATCAAAACATTAAGCCAATTATTCATGTAGCCCGCCGTCGGCCCCAGTTGCCTAAACAAAGCACCAGGCTGGTTCAAAGCCCGTCTTTTGGCCATATTGTCCTTTCCACAGCACTGGTTGTCGATGTAAAGTGTAGTCCTATATGTTGATTTCGAGTTCCTCTATTTTTTGTATTTGAGTTTGAAGAAAAAAAAAATGAACCCTGATTTTTTTCTGGTTGAAATAAAAATGAGGTTGAAATATGAAATTGATGCTAGGAGGTTTTGCTTGAGTTGCCATGGGGGTGCGCACGCACATGGCGTCGCGCGGGCACGCATGCACGGTCGCGCGCGCACACGTACAAGGTAGGCCTCTATGCATTATTGATGGTCTTGTGCTTTATGACCTAGCCTCGAACCAAACTGCGCTCCGTGGATCATATCTGAAAGCAGTGAGATGGTCATCTCAGTCGAATATAAACAACTTCCATGGGAAATCCATATAGCAATTCGCAGAAGAATTATTGTTTCGATTTATTATCGGCAGCATAAAACCTAGTAACAGCGTGAATAACAAAACCTAATTGTGACTTTGCAATCCAACATGTGGGTTTCGCAAACAATATTGTTAAACAAATTTAGGTATTTGTTTTGTTCTATCAATAACTTTTTCAGAGCTCCAGACACATTCTTTTATATTGGTGGACTGATCTGGAGTTACGCATATCACTACTGGGTCTAATATCATGAAATGCATTTCTTATTGCGTCACAAGGAAACTTTTGTTACCGTGCTCAAAGCCGTGTTTACCTCGAGCCGTGACTGTGTGGCTGAATCAAAAACGGGTCACATCTCAGGGCCAGCTATATTCTATCAGCAAACATCAGATTAAAGTCTCACAACACACCCTTGTGTGTGTGTGTGTGTGTGTGTGTGTGTGTGTGTGTGTGTGTGTGTGTGTGTGTGTGTGTGTGTGTGTGTGTGTGTGTGTGTGTGTGTGTGTGTGTGTGTGTGTGTGTGTGTGTGTGTGTGTGTGTGAGAATGTGTCATATCGCGTTGTCTTGTATCTACATGCTTTTGATCGATAGCGTAGCGGAACAAAGCAGGCGGTTGAGATTAACTATTTTGCTCAGCCCTGTGTCAGACACAAATTATCTCTCACAGCAGGCCGTCCATACGTGCTGCACTTTGTCTGGGCTGCAACTGTTGAATGTGTGTTGAATGTGTGCGTAACAGTCATAATCAGTCCCGTAGCTCTGGAGGCAGGGAGAGTAAAGGGGCTCAGAGAAAGACAAGACTAATGCACATCAGGGCCACAGGTTAGCCGTAGCTGTAACTACCCGGGTTCTCCAGCTGCTAGATGGGGCACTGCAGATGTAGTGTGTGTGTGTGTGTGTGTGTGTGTGTGTGTGTGTGTGTGTGTGTGTGTGTGTGTGTGTGTGTGTGTGTGTGTGTGTGTGTGTGTGTGTGTGTGTGTGTGTGTGTGTGTGTGTGTGTGTGTGTGTGTGTGTTTGCTCTTATCTCAAATGCTTTTTTTCTGATGGGAAAATTAGATGGAGAAAGCAGAACGGAGGCAAGGACATGACTGCATGTTGAGTGCATGTGAAATGCATGCTGATTGCATTTGAAGGCTTGTGTTTTTCTTTCCCCTGAAAAGGGAATTGCCAACGTATTATAGTTAATAACATTGTAGGGTTACGGTGGAGTCAACTGGTGCACAGCATTTAAGGTGCATTAGCATAGCACAGAAATCTTTAAATCCGTTTTAAGCAAAAAGTCCCATCCAGTAAATGCACATTCCTCAAGAGCTTTAATCCAGGGGTGGTGAATTGTTTTAGGGTTTAACGACAGGCCATTCGTTAGGGATTTACGTGAACATTCCTGCTATTGTCCTCCTATGTGTGTGTGTGTGTGTGTGTGTGTGTGTGTGTGTGTGTGTGTGTGTGTGTGTGTGTGTGTGTGTGTGTGTGTGTGTGTGTGTGTGTGTGTGCGTCTCTCTCTCTCTCTCTCTTCTCTCTCTCTCTCTCTCTCTCTCTCTCTCTCTCTCTCTCTCTCTCTCTCTCTCTCTCTCTCTCTCTCTCTCTCTCTCTCTCTCTCTCTCTCTCTCCCACCCTCCCTCCCTCCCTCTCTCTAGTCTCTCTTCTTACCCACGGATGGACGTTCTGTGTCATTAATGTTTTAACAAGTAGCATGGCTGGTTGACCCAGGGTGTGGTGGGAGGGAGGGGGGGAGAGACGGAGGAGAGGGAGAAAGAGAGAGTGTACATTTTAGTTTTTGACCAACAACCACATAGGATGGATTCATCAGATGAATGAGTGAGCCATAAGAAATAGAATGTGCTTTGATAGTAGCTAGTAAATGTTATTGTCTTATACAATGTGATATGATAGTAGCTAGTAAATGGGGTTGGTAAATACAATGTGATATGAAGGTATCACTCAAGACTTTAATTCGACATTCAGAGTAGTGTTTGGCAGCATAGAAGCTACTTTAAAGTGCTATATCATGTAAACATGTGTGTGTGTGTGAGTGTGTGCCCCCAAACAAAGTGCCACTATAAGCCTATCACAACAGCACCAATCCTGTTATGCAGATGTTGAATTCATTACAGAGCCACCATATGCCACCCATAAGCACCAGCTCAGATCTCTCTCTCACACAGCCGCTCTCTCTCGCTCTCTCTCGCTCTCTCTCGCTCTCTCAGTATTTACTCTGTATGCCTGGTGCTGTTACTAGGGAAACCCACTGCCATTGTTGCATCTCCCCTCACAACTCTGCTGTCTTACGAGCCTCCACTACTACAGAGCAGCATCACCACCGAAACACACCCTCTCTCACGTGAGAAGGACACTCATGCACTGTAACGTGCACACGTACACACGCTGAGCTATTGTTCTTTCTCTTGTGGTAGCATTGGTGGTTTTAAATGCTCACTGGGGGGGGGGGGGGAGGGGGGGGGGAGGTTGTGGGGGATCTGTGGACACCCAGAGCCTCTCACAGCTGTCCCACTGCCAGCTCGATCAGCGAGTGGTGGTCTCTGAGGAGATGTTGGGTGGAGGAAGGAACAAGACAGCATATCCCCTCTACGTGATGCCTTTACGAGGACATGCCTCTTATCTAGACACAAGCCACGGATCAAAGTGGGCTGGTGTTTAGTCTTCTTCTTATTCTACTGCTTCTTCTCCTTCTTTTTCTTCCTCATCCTCTTCCTCTACCTCTGCCAGCTATATTTTATAATATGGCAGCCGCGCAATGATAAATTCTTTGAGGACAATATCGGTATGGGTAAACCTTGTAATCGTCTCTCCTACCTTCATTGACATTGCACAACAAATGTAAACAGTAGCAATTTAGCACTCCTATGTCATGAAATCAATTCATTTGCCGCCAGTTCGGAGTTTGTGAACATCAAACTGCGAATCACCATATACTTGGCAAAACTTCAGGTTTATTTTGCGCTCACAGTCGAAGGCTCTTAGGCAGAACCTGCACAACAAAGTCAATTGGAACAATAATATTGCTAACAGATGTTTAAGTGGAGCCAAGAGCGACGATAACAACGGTCGATCATCCTGATTGGTCGGTCCTTCGCGGCTGTGGCGGTAAAAGCGGAGAGAGAGAGAAAGAACATGAAGGAGATTTGTCTGCCGACCATTTCTTTTGTACAGGCCTCCTTCGTTGTGGTACATACATTGCCAACCTTGAAGCTGCAAAAGCCTTGAATGGATGGAGTTTATAATCGTTATTGATGGCCTCTCAAACTCCACTCTACCACCAACGCTTCACGTGCATTGGTTCGGACACACACGGGTGGTTAGGGGTCTGTGTGTGCTGCTCAGGTGAACACATATGCATGCATGTATTCACACATACACACACGCATGCGTACATGCTTGTATGTATGTATGTGTGTGTGTGTTTGTGTGTGTGTTCGCCTACATGTGTGGATGTGTGTCTGTGAAATATGTGTGCTATGTGCGAATTTTTCATGATTGTTTTACAAACGCTAATGGCGTCCATGTTTTTCTGTTATGGTTCACAGGGGTGCCAGAGTATTGGTAAGCACGGTAATCATACTTTGGTTACATTGGTAATCATATGGATCATTGCATTTCACAGGACTCCTATATTTATCTCATGGCAGTACAGTCTTGTCAGGTGATATTTATGTATGCCGCAATGCATCATGGGATTTGTTATTGCCAATACTCCGCCATATTGAGAAGACTCAAGAGAGTTGTAGTACTGTAAAATCCTAAATCAAGTTATATACCGTAACCTAGGCAAAGGAAGATTTTGTTTTGCCAAGTTTGCATTAGAGACATTGTAGCAATTTCAAACACAAGAATGATGATGGTGAAATAATGCTGCGGGGGCTCTCAGTCCTTCATAACCCGAGTTAAAGGTTGGGTATGGAATTCTCTTCTTTGGCCATTTTTGCAAAATCCCTTGAAATACTTCACATCACACTTACAGCCACTGAGTTAGAAGTACTGACATGAAAATTAAACAAGTCAATCAACTGTGCAATGGGCAGGGCTCTAAAAACTCCAGCCAATGATTTCCAGAACCACCGAGTGGCATAGGACAGTAAGTACGTCAATCAAACGGTCGTACTGCACTCCCCCTCCCCCGCTCCCCGCGCGACCCCTTCGTGCACGTACTCAAAGCTCGTGACCCAGAGCAAGCTTCTGTTTGTTGTTATCCTGCGGTAGCTACTGGAGCTAGCTAACTAGCTAATCCACATTTGGACCTAGCACTAGAAGACAACCCTAAACTCCAACCTAGCTAGCCTGGCTCGCTCTCGCGCATCTGTGTTCGCGCTCGTGCATGATTGCGCGTCCATGTACTTGGAATGGGTGGAGTCAGAGTCAGCGTTGAAGGAGAGGGGGTAGGACCATTTGAGTTGTGTGTTTTCAAAATCTGCTGGCATTTCGCAAATCCCATACCCAACCTTTAAGAGTGTCCCTCAAAATGTCCTCTCTTGCCCCACGCCAACGCCATTCTGCCACACCACTGTCAAACTGCTCGATGGTAGATGAATGAGAACACGTTGCGCTAAATGACAAACCACAGAAGCAGGAGGAACGGGAATAATTATGTGATTTTCAGGACAGAGGGGAGTCCTACTTCGAGGCTGTGTGGCAGCTTTTAAAGTGCTGCAGGCGACGGTGGGGGTTAGACATCATTCAGCATGACAAAATAGGGTGGTCATGTACTTCTGTTGTTGATGTCAGCGTTTGGAAATAATGCCCGTTCCCCCCTCGCCTGTTTTATTCTGGCTCTCTCCAATTGGACGCTGGCTGCTTCACAATTTCAAACTAGTTCCGTTATTGCGCGGAGACGCTGCGAAAACGTCCACCGTCGCGATTCGAATAAAGAGTAACTGTGAAACGCCGATAATAGGACAATAATTTCTGCTGAAATCCCTTTCTTTGTTTGAATTTTCCCTCGGGGTTGTCCTGTGTCTGATCTTGACCTCCTCCTCCTGCGACTGACTCACTGTTCCAGGTCGGAGTCCCAGCAGGCCCACCCCGGCCTCGCCGACCGCCCCCCACCCCCACCCCCACCCCCACCCCCAACCCCAACATCACAGTTTGATTAATGGATGTGGGCGCGCGCGGGGAAGGCCAACGCTAGGCGATCTTTCCGTCTCTGTGATTTTAACCCTTCTGAAAAGCCCAGGGAAAAGGTTACGGTAAATGCCATTATGAGCACTCAATGACCCCTCTGTTACCCTGCTCTGAGTAAGTCACTGGTAAATGTCAGGGCCCCCTTCCGCGAGCGGTAGCGACGGAGAGCGTACGGGCGGTGCCGGCATCACCGACGGGGGTTTGTTTTGTGTATTTTATACCCTTCACTATAATGAATGCAAATCTATATCTCGCTGGATGGTGATAAGGGAATTAGCTCTCCAGAGATAATGAGAAATATATCTTTTATTCAATTTATCCGCCCACGCTTTTGAACGTCGGCTTCGTGACTCACACAAGCGTTTTCTTTTTTACCCTTGGACGAACTCTGAACTGCGGCAAAGAAGAAATTATAACAGTAAAGAAAAATCTGTTGGGCTCATCGCACGCACACTTGTCGCTGTGGACTGTGGACCCGTTCCAGAGCAGAAAAAACTAACCGGAAAGATTACTGTTCATCTATGTGTTGTGACTGCGGCGTCTTTGGAAGCACAACCCCTATCGACGTGGATCTCCAAGCAGCGCACGAACAAAAAAAGAGGCCTGCGGTTCAATAAGGAAGCGATGAGGTTGTGCGGGGGAAGGGCAGCAGGAGTGTGGTGATACTGACTAGTCAATATGTCGATGCAGAGGGCGCTAGCTCAGCTAGGTGGCATCTCAGTGTCAACGCGGCTCAATGGAGACTAATGAAAAGCACCTGGCTGAGGATTGAGAAGGTATCACATACCATCACATCACAGCTCTCTCTCTCTGTCTCTCTCTCTATCCGTCAGTCTCTCTCCCTCTCAATCTCTCTCTCTCTGTTATTCCCTCTCTTATTTAAAGTAGCCTGTGTATTTTCATGACTGTTTTTGGGGGCACCAATAGGAGAGCGAACAATCCAGTGAAAAACAAGGAGACACTTTTTTACTCAACGCTAAAAGCAATAACCTTGTGAAACAAAGGTCTAAATTAGTGCACACAGAGACACCACACGCGCACACGTTACAAGTCGATGGAGGATAGAAATACGATCTCTCAATCCGTGTCTTTTTCTGCAATCATCCATATAGTTAATGGGTTTTGTAATTGATTTTTACAGAGACAGTAAAGAAAGTGATCTCAACAGCTGTCCTGCCTTGCGGGCCACGCACTCGCCTTACCGTTCAATACCCAATCATCCAATGATAATAGAGACTATGCATCTGATTATAAGAACAGGAAGTGGCCGTGTGTGTGTGTGTGTGTGTGTGTGTGTGTGTGTGTGTGTGTGTGTGTGTGTGTGTGTGTGTGTGTGTGTGTGTGTGTGTGTGTGTGTGTGTGTGTGTGTGTGTGTGTGTGCGAGTGCGAGCGTGCACATGTGTGTCTGTGTCTGTGAGCGAGCGTGTGTGCGGGAGCGTAAAGGGTCCATAGACGAGAGAGAGAGAGAGAGAGAGAGAGAGAGAGAGAGAGAGAGAGAGAGAGAGAGAGAGAGAGAGAGAGAGAGAGAGAGAGAGAGAGAGAGAGAGAGAGAGAGGGATGCCGAGAGTCTGCATCAACCTGACGAGATTTGTATGCTGGCATTAATGGAACATGAAACCAAGCAGAAAATTGCAAAATAAATGAGTCCTAAGGTGGTTGGCGGTTGTGATGATATAAAGCCCCTTGTGTGGCCAAATACAGACGGGCAGACAGATAGATTGACAAGGGCACCCCCCCTTTCCCCCTAAAGCCCTGCCAAAGCATCTCTTAATTCAAAGTTGTGGTACAGCCAGGCTAACACACACACACACACACACACACACACACACACACACACACACACACACACACACACACACACACACACACACACACACACACACACACACACACACACACACACACACACACACACACAAACTGAGAACCATACAGAATCAAGAACACAGGAGCGAAATGCATATGACGAGAAAACACAGATGTACATTTCAAAGTCAGAGTGATTTATTGTCATTTATACAGGGAAAACGCAGGGTCTTTCTGTACATTGAAATTCATTTCGATTTAATAACCACATAAGACAGTGGCCATGAATACTTCATATCAAATGTCTATGAGAGATGATTTGCGGTGCAGCAGGGAGAGGAACACATGCATGTTGGGTTATAAATAAAACATGATGTCGGTATGCTTTCGAACAGTTCAAAGTTTAACCTGAAAGGGATATTCAGAGATTTTGGGAAATATTTTTCAGTAACGCATAGCCAAATGAGTTATTTTTCTCTACCAGCCCAGCACCTAATCTCGGATCCAGCAGTCCTACTAGCTTAAAGCAGACCTTGTCATTGGTGGAAGGCACTGAGGCTGGGTCAGAGATATGCTACCCAAGATAACTCATTGGTCGTAAGTGGAACTAGCTTCAGAAGGGGCTTTTCATAATTGCATTTTAATAGTGGCCAGAGTACAAAGAGTTGATTTGAGACCTTCAAAGACAAGTTTTCGAACACCTTTTTATGTGCACCAAGAAACAAGCGAAATCGCCCAATTATCTTTTGAAATGGGGTTTTAACTCCATTCACTGACAGAGATGGTCCATCTTACCTTCTTCTATTGATTTCAGCTAACTCGGTCAAATGCTACCTGAGTCGAATTGACCGCTGATAGATAAAAAACGCTTGCCTGAATAATATGTGGAAAATATAAAATAAAAATAATATTCTCTAAAAGGGCTGAGTCTTCCTGTAATAAAGTTAATATCAGGACTGCATGGGATCGGGAGTTGACCGTAATACTTTACAGTTAGTTAAATAACAGTTAAAAACATTCTCAGTATGGGATTTGCGAAACGCCAGCAGATTTTGAAAAGACACAACTCAAATGGTCCTCTCCTTCAACGCTGAATCTGACTCCACCCATTCCAAGTACATGGACGCGCAATCATGCACGAGCGAACATTAGCTAGTTAGCTAGCACCAGTAGCTACCGCAGGATAACAACAAACAGAAGCTTGCTCTGGGTCACGAGCTTTGAGTATGTGCACGAAGGGGTCGCGCGGGGGAGCGGGGGAGGGGGAGTGCAGTACGACCGTTTGATTGACGTACTTACTGTCCAATGCCACTCGGTGGTTCTGGAAATCATTGGCTGGAGTTTTTCAAGCCCTGCCCTTTCCACAGATGATTGACTTGTTAGTCAGTACTTCTAACTCAGTGGCTGTAAGTGGGTTATGATAGGGATTTCAAGTAATTTTGCAAAAATGGCCAAAAAAGAGAATTCCATACCCAACCTTTAAGGGATATTTACCAGACCTCAAACCATGCACCATCATTAAACAGTGGAAACTTCCTGAAAGGCTAGACTGTCAGACACACAACCACACACACACACACACACACACACACACACACACACACACACACACACACACACACACACACACACACACACACACACACACACACACACACACACACACACACACACACACAAAAAACATGATACATATACATAACAAAACACACAAACACTCCTACATACATACTACATGCATACATTCATACATTAATACATATATACAGGGAAACACACACAAAACCAACACACACACAAAAACACACACATGCATACTAGAAAACAGACACACACACACACATAGAGAGTTCTGGAAGCTGTGCTCTTAGCTCTCTGATACGCATGAACGTAAACAAAGAAAAAGACG
This sequence comes from Gadus chalcogrammus, assembly GCF_026213295.1. NCBI lineage: Eukaryota > Metazoa > Chordata > Actinopteri > Gadiformes > Gadidae > Gadus > Gadus chalcogrammus. The sequence goes on along the minus strand of NC_079432.1, from coordinate 6,979,099 downwards.
GACAGGGCGCTACCTAGCGTAGTTAGCAGCAGTGATTTGCATGTTGAGTAGCTCGCAGCAGGTCACGTGATTAACGGCAGACACCGCGTATAGGGGGTGACGGGGGTGGAAACGAATCATCAATGGCCTATGTTCCGAAAGGAATACAAAGGCTTAACTAACTAACTAACCGCGTATAGGACGTGTGCCGGCCCCCTTGTCACAGCCATCCACAGATGACATGAGAGCTAACAACAGATAGCACGGGCCGCTGTTTCTGAAACCATCTGGAGGTGGTGGTTTGTGGCCGACAGGAGACAGGGATCTCAGAATCCCCTGGGAAACATCCTCCAGCAGCCCCTCCTCTTAATATGTGTAAGCGTGGGTGTATGTGTGTGTGTGCATGCGTGTATGTGTATGTGTGTGTTTGTGTGTGTGTGTGTGTGTGTGTGTGTGTGTGTGTGTGTGTGTGTGTGTGTGTGTGTGTGTGTGTGTGTGTGTGCGCTTGCGTGTGGGTGTGTGGTGAAGCATAGACAAAGCAGTATCCTAATGCCAAAGAAAGACAGTTATGAGGAAGAATGGAGAGAGATTGAGAGAGAGAGAGAGAGAGAGAGAGAGAGAGAGAGAGAGAGAGAGAGAGAGAGAGAGAGAGAGAGCGAGAGCGAGAGCGAGAGAGAGAGAGAGAGAGAGAGAGAGGGATGCCGAGGAGGAGAAAGGAGAGGATAGGGGAGAGGAGGAGGATGGGAGGGGAGAAGAGGAGAAGGAGGAGAGGAAGAAGAGGAGAAGGAAGAAGAGAAGAAGGGAGAAGGGATGGTGAAATATTGATGAGAAATGTGGGGCACGGAAATAGAGCGGCCATGCATTTAGGATGAGGGGTAAAGGACACTTACATGCACACACACACACACACACACACACACACACACACACACACACACACACACACACACACACACACACACACACACACACACACACACACACACACACACACACAGTGAAATTATTGAATTAAACTGTGACTCAGCAACATTCTCAAACCACTTCCCCAAAAGGAAAGCTTTTAACAGATCAAAAATAGTAACAGGTTTATTTCAGATCTGTTTTCCTTCTTTCATCAGGGATATTATTTACATGCCAGGTACCCTACTGAATAAGACTAATGAGCCAACCTCACAAAATGGTCTCTAGATATCTGATGCTCCACCACCACACGCCTTACACAGCAAGCTCTATATTTGTAGTAATAATGATAACAATATTATAATATAAAGTATTGGTAAGTGCTACAGCTGTAATAGTAGCAGATAATTAATGTACAGAAAGCTTGACTGCCATGTCCCGTTTATAAATATACCTCATCATCTGTTAACACCTCGCCATTTCCATGTGTTATGTGTGTGCGTGTGTGTCTGTGTGTGTGTTTTCCCTCGCTTGTGTGCTTGTGAGGGTGTGTGAGTGTGAGTGTGAGTGTGAGTGTGTGCGTGCGTGCGCGCGCGCGCGTGCGTGCGTGCGTGCGTGCGTGCGTGCGTGCGTGCGTGCGTGCGTGCGTGCGTGCGTGCGTGTGAGACCGCACATAGGCATGTGTTTGAGCACATTTCTACTGTTGAAGATGAAATGTAACGTTTCACAATGACTTCCCAATCATAATTTGCTGTTCCAAACCAAATTAATTTCATTTGTAAAAAAAAAAAGGGAGTCTGAAAACGGCACATTTAATCTTTTAGCCTTTTCTTCCTCCTAATACTGCCACAAAATGTTTGGCCTGTGTGATACAGGTGTTTGGGTAAATAGTTTGATTAACAGTGGTTCTGTCTTTTCTTTTCTTTTCCCCTGAGACAGGAAACAGAACTCAGCTAGCAGGTGCGCTGCTGATTGCACCTTGCAATGGGTCAACGTCAACGATAAAGAGCAGGGCTGTTGTAAGAAGCTAATTGCTAAAACTAATGAAAGGCTTTCAGACACAGGGGAAAATAAAGCTGTAACGAAGTAAAACAAACAAAGAAAAAAAAAAAAAAACATGCCAAAACAGTTAGGTAAGGAGAAGGTAGTTAGGATCCCTATTTTATAAAAACTTGCTTTAGTTTGGCCGCTTGATAGTCCACAGCATTGTTTTGTGTTACAAAAGGCGGGAACCACAATGTCATGAGATGTGGGAGAAAAAGGGATAGTTTAACCAGAAATCACAAATCAGGGGGGAAGAAAATATGTACACATATATTCCATTTCTTGAGCAACTAATAAAACATACTCTGTTATGTCATCTGTGAGAAAGTCATCCTTTATGTATTGAATTTGGGAACAATGCAGAGACCTATAGACAGACCGTAGTATGGTATTGGATGCAATATTGCCACTAGCACAGTTTTGTCCTATCGCCAAAACTAACATTCAAAACTTCAAACTCGAACTATGGTCTACAAACAAATAAAATAAAGGAATTCGCTAAGCCTCTAAATTCAACCAACGTGAAACACGACAATCGGCCAATCTAAACACACATTAAACTCACTGTCTCATCCTTACCGAGTGGCTACGCAACATTAGCATGAGCTTGTAGCTGCTGTGCTAGCTGCTCGACTAGAGCAGGTAAACGACGCTGAGGAGATTGTGTAAACTGAGAAGAGGGTTGGCAGGAGATTGTGTTCATTTGTTGATTGCAAATTCATTGTTACGTGTCCTTATGAGACAAGCACTATGACCAGATTTCCTTCATAAACCAAAATAACACCTTGGACGTCAATGGTCAAAGGGGAAAGGCTGGCTCCATTTCCTCTTGATGTGACAGCAATTTAAAATAGAGTGACATATAGTGTGTATCCCTATTTCACCTGGTTCTATGAATCACAACTGCACACAGCGTTTAGCTTAAGTACTACACATTACACAGAACTACATTTATTTCCTTTCAACGAAACCGTTTCATACCCGACTCAAATGAAGTTCACCCACAAATGTCTGGCTGAACACTTTTGAAAGATCCGGATCTATCAAAAGTGTTCAGTCAGAGAGAGCGCCATAGAAGGACTCGTTACCTTGGCAACCTGGAATCTTTGGCTCCCTTCATGAAGCCGTTGAGAAATACTGGGGAGGTGGATGGGCTTGTAGAGAGAGAGAGAGAGAGAGAGAGAGAGAGAGAGAGAGAGAGAGAGAGAGAGAGAGAGAGAGAGAGAGAGAGGGGGGGGGGGAGAGAGAGAGAGAGAGAGGGGGGGGGGGGGGAGAGAGAGAGAGGGGGGGGGAGTGGTGAGTGAGGACAAGAGACAGACGGATAGATACGATATATTTAGAGCGAGAGGAAAGAAGGAATAGGGGTGAGAGAAAGAGTAAGAGATGGAGGTATCCAATGGATACTAACAAAATATATATATATATATGTATACATTTTTAAAGAATGTCCATTTTTCGCGAAGAATGCTCCATATGCTCCCGATTTCTTTGTTTGTCTGTCTGAGAATGCCACATGAGAGCGGAAACTGCGTCATGGCTGTCACAGCCGAAAGAAACACACTTACATACACACACAAACAAACAAACAAACAAACAAACAAACAAACAAACAAACAAACAAACAAACAAACAAACAAACAAACAAACAAACAAACAAACAAACAAAACAACAAACACACCAACAAAGCAAACTGGAAGATCACAGGTACAGAGCGGCCAGAGTAATTGATAGGACCTTGTTTGGATGGGCCCTGATAGAAATGGCAAACTGACAAACACGAAGATGCAAGTTTCTACAATTTTCACTCTAAAAATATGGTGCTTATTGTACTGTTAAACACAATTCCAACAGTGACAGGCGAAGGGAAAGCGAAAGGGAAAAGACAAGCCCAATGAAATATATATCTCAATGTTTTCAGAGACTGTCGGGACAGAGAGGAGCTTCTTAACTCTCAGGCTTCTCTCACTCTCTCTCGCCCTCTCATGCAAGTCCTCTCCCTCATCCTTTCTCCAACTCTCTCTCTCTTCCCTCCCTCACTCAAGCCGTCGCTCATTTCTCTCTCTAACTCTCTCTCTCTCTCACCTCCATCCATCTCTGTACCTCTCCCGCTCTCCAACTCTCTTTTTTCTCTCTCTCTCTCTCTCTCTCTCTCTCTCTCTCTCTCTCTCTCTCTCTCTCTCTCTCTCTCCTCTCCTCTCTCTCTCTCTCTCTCTCTCTCTCTCTCTCTCTCTCTCTCTCTCTCTCTCTCTCTCTCTCTCTCTCTCTCTCTCTCCACATACTGACATTCACTATGACAACAGCGGGCTGTATTAAACTGGTGAGCAACAGTGGCTGTTTGAATGGTCCTAGAGATGGAGGCCGACCGTGGCAGAGATTACGGGTAAATAGAGAGAAATTCTTTCAACTCGGAGGTAATAATGAGAAGCAGTGAATCGCGACGGAGAGACGCGATTCACTGCGACGGCTCCTCTCCAGTGCACCGTGCACCTCGTTGTTATTCCACGTGCGGTGCTGTAATGACAATCATTTCACCGTAAACATCACCTCCAATACCTCCAAGACGTTATTTTTCAGCCCAGCCCCCATTTTCTCCGGGGGTTAATTAAAAGTAAAACTGTGTTACCGGAGCCGTTAAACACACGGAGCGCGATGGCGCAAGGACTTGTCAGCGGAGGGCGGGAGTATTTAAACAGATGCCGCGGTGTTGTAACGCGTGAGAATCACAACGCGTGAGAATCCCAAGGCTTTACGCACGGTTGCCACCGCCCTCACAGTCTATTGCTCCGAGACTATTTCCCATCTCGGTTCTGCCTTTGTTCTTTTGGGAGCCGCGCGGTGACTTCAAAGTCGTCCCTTGCAGGAGAAACGGTATAATTAAATCTACACCCGTCGATAGGAGAAGACAATGGCGGGCTAAATGGCTGTGTTATCTACTTCAGCCTGACACACTATCAAACGACCGCGTCTATTTGAAGGTAATAGGGCCGCGGAGACACTGACAATAAAATGATAGGGAGGCGTGGGGAGACGGACCCCTGGATCACGAGGAACTGTCATCGACGAAGGGGGGGGGGGCAGGTGAGGACTTGTGATGGAGTCTACCTTTGTTTGAAGTGGACCGCACTCCACGGCTGGTTAATATATGGCCTGTTTGAATTGTTTTTTTTGTTTTTTCTTTTTATATATATATATATACATATATATATATATATATATAATATATATATACATATATACACATATATATATACATATATATATATATATATATATATATATATATGCTATTGTTATTATTAATATTTTGACTGAATGTTTATACATTCTTTTGTTTTTATTATTAGTTGTGGTTAGTTTGTTGAAAAATAAGGTTCAGGGCCATTTAACTAGTAATACATTTATCAGTAATACCATGGATTTGTTGAGCCATACCATGAGGCTTAAGCCACAACAATACAGCAAAGTGATGCCCTCCTAGGAAGTCTCAGGGTCGCACACGAATTGCATGAGAATAGCAGGGTAGAGCTTTGGGGGAGAATGGATTAAACAGTGACTCAGCAGGAATCTCAAACCACGTCCCCAAAGGGAAAACCTTCAAAGATCAAAAATAGTAACAGGTTTATCTTATCTTCAGATCAGTTTTCCATCTTTTCATTACATGCCGTTGTATTCCGCTGAATAAGGTTGCTGAAGATGAAGATGAAGACAAAGATGCTTGTCTGAAGATCCAGAGACCTGGGTTTGAGTCCCACCCCTGCTGACCCGATTTAATACTGTGTGTGTGTGTGTGTGTGTGTGTGTGTGTGTGTGTGTGTGTGTGTGTGTGTGTGTGTGTGTGTGTGTGTGTGTGTGTGTGTGTGTGTGTGTGTGTGTGTGTGTACAATATTTTGTTTTGTTTCTTTTTGACATGAAAGATGACCAACATACACGCACATAAACATACATAAACACACATATACACACTCACAAGCACTCACTCATGCAAACAGCCGTATGGAAGCATACATGTAGCAAAATTCAAATGGAAATACAATTTGCAATTGAATAAGTCATGACATTATGCAATTGACTATTCATAATGCAATTTTATAATTTGAAAATAGGTTATTCAAAGTGTATTTTAATATGCAGAGTAACAATGAAATCAATCAACAATAAAAATATAATAACATTTTGTCACATTTTTTGAGTGCCTTTATTCAAATGGTAAGCTATAGCACCCCCGTGATTGCAATGCACATTGCCACGCTCCGTGTGTTGCAAATTTCAAATAACATTTGAATCCCCAAAAAAGTTAGCAAAAGATTTTGCAAAGCGTACTGCAAAAGATTTTGCAAAATATATTGCAAAGCATATCAGCGAATCGCGTATGGGTGGGAACTACGTCACTTCCTCGTAATTTCCTTGTTGGAGTGGCGAAGTGTCTACCAGCCTACCCAGTGGACTGAGTAAACATTGCTCATCTATCCAGCACACAGCGTCGACGGGTGATCTACTGATGGTATTGTGTGCATAAAATGTCCTTTTTAATATCAATCTGTACACTTACAAAGTTCTCAATGCCTCGCTTTATATGTTAAGACTCTTATTATACTACCAAAGAAGTGTCGGGCTACTTTTAGCATTTTAAGTGGTTTCAAAATAGCGATTTAGTTTTAACCATAACCAGTGCCCCCATCGTTCCAAGGTTATAGCGTGTTGATAGAATCGGCTAAAAACAGCCAACTGAAGAAAGCGTCTATATGCGATTTTTGTGCTCCAAAACGAAAGTTTCAACTCGTTATCATACAAAACATATCCCAAATCCATTTTACACCGGAAATACCCTTTAAGCTACGGAGAGGGTCTCGAACAGGATCTCCATCAACGGAGAGGGCTCTCCGTGACTTAAGTACAGCACTTTGCGGAGGAGTATAAACCTGCCTTCACTGGTTGGGCTGAAGAGGAAGTGACGTAGTTCCTGCCCAGATGCGATTCGATGATAGACCTTGCAATATCTTCTGCAAAATCTTTTGCAATACACTTCGCATAATCTTTTGCAAACCTTTTTGCGGATGGAAATGACGTTGAATTTTGCAACAGACGGAGCGTGGCAAAGTCCATTGCAATCACGGGGGCACTATAGCTTTTCCATTTGAATAAAGACACTCTGTTTTATTCTATTGTTATCGTTATACGTTTTTCAAATTGTATTGAGAATTTTAACATCTCTTTGCATATTAAAATACACTTTGAATAACGTTTTTCAAATAAAATTATTAAATTGCATAAGGAATTATTATTGGATTGCAAATTTCAAATTGCATTGCCATTTGAATGTTTCTACATGTATGCTTCCATACAGCCAGACCTTGGTTAATAATGAGGTACAAATCAATGTTGAATTTGACTGCCTTATTAATGAGATCAATTCTGCAAGCACGGCTAGACTGCTCAGATTAACTTCTTGCAGACAAATACACATGGGAGCTGTGTGTGTGTGTGTGTGTGTGTGTGTGTGTGTGTGTGTGTGTGTGTGTGTGTGTGTGTGTGTGTGTGTGTGTGTGGGTTTGTATACAGTATACTTACGGCATTTAGGTTGTGTGCCCTGTTCTCACACACACACACACACACACACACACACACACACACACACACACACACACACACACACACACACACACACACACACACACACACACACACACACACACACACACACACACACAATGTCATCCATTCATCCACTCACTGTCACCTACCTCTTGGCAGAAGCTGAACTCATCTTCCTCCCCTGTCTAAAACATTGTCATTTTTTCCCTCAATCTGAACGTCAATGGGCTGTCACAACGCTAATCCTACTGGCAACTTCCTGAAGGCACGGAAAGGTGTTCCCATGACAGCAGACTGTAACAGCTGGACCAGAAGGACTAGGAGCTATGATTACACTACTATGTACAATACAACATTTACATTTAGGGTATTCAGCAGACGCTTTTATCCAAAGCGATCTACGAAAAATACATTCAGAAGAAGGCGAAACATATATCTCGCAGTCGGGTACAGTAACTTAGTAAGGATGTTCATAGAACCAAGTGCAAGGCACTAACAATCGGGGGTGAACCCATTCCCCATATGCAACGAAGATAGGATAAGATGCTACACAACTGAGTACTATAACTGAGTTCGACATACAATAAGTGTGTACATTAAGTGCCAGGGAGTACAACATACAACAAGTAGGAGGGGAGGGACGGGGTGGCTTTGCAGACTCCAGGTGAACTCTGAACAGGTGAGTCTTGAGATTTCTTCGGAAGCTGGTGAGTCCTTACATCAGCAGGGAGCTCGTTCCACAAAGTGGCTTTTTTTTAAGGTGAAGTAGTTTTCGAATCAGGCTGCCCTATTTAGCATACACTTTTGGAAATGGAAAACGTCTGGAAAACGTTATAAGTTGGCCTCGAGGAATGAAGCCCTACGATTTTATAGACCTCCTATATTTTTTCTTTGGACTAGACGTAAACAAGCGCTTTAAAACGAGCACATTAAACGACATCATAAAGACGCGCTATTAATTTGCTGACTTTTATTCATGTCCCTGAAGTGCATCCCAGTAGATTTGGAGTTTTGCGCGCCTCTGCCAAGGCTTGGTTTTTCTTTCAGCCAAATGTCTTTATTAAAAAGCTGAGGACTGTGTGATGAGTGGTCAGATGATCAGAGCATGTGATAACAACAATGGACAACTATGGATGTCCAGCGAGCCGAACTCGCTGGACATCCGCCCCGACCAATAGACAAACAATCAGATGCTAAGCTAACATCAGGGAGCTGCCGGTTTTGGTGTTCGGTTACTATGGCAATGAAATGTGAGGCAGATTGATAAAAAGCTTTTACATTAGTGTGCTTTGTTGTGTAATGCAGCGCTCAATTAAGAAATAAACAGAGGAAAAAGGGACGCACAGACACAACACATAGTGTTTCTGAGAACTTGAAAAATAGAAGTGAGTTATTGTGCATTATCGAAAGCATTGCAGTGTGCTTTCCATTTAATTTGAGGCACAAATTACTCATGCACCGAAAGGCACGGATGGGAACTTAATCAGTTGCATGGAAAAATGTATTAGTCCACTTAGTACCCAATTAGATTCCCCGTGCCCCACTCTTCTGAGACATCAAATAACCGTTTTTTTTTTATCCTGTTATTTTTTAAACCCTTGCTCGTGTTTTATTTTGTAGCATGAAATATTGAGTGGTATTTATGAAAATACGTGGGGTTTTTGGTTTGGATGGAGTCCCCTCATGTTTGATTCGTTTTGAGGTTAACACTCTCTGATTCGTTACATATCCCTCGTGGTGCCGGGGCAAGCAGCCAGCCAATCAAAAGCTCACATTCTGTTTGAGTACAGTGATTGACAGCCAATGGAGATTATTTATGAAATATTTTGTTTTATTGATCTCTTTGGGGGGATGAAATATAAGTCAGTGTGAACTTCAAGGGATCAGGAAAAGACTGAAATAAAATGATAAAAACCATCCGACTACAGAATAAATGCGAAATAAGATATATGCTTAGAATATCCAATGGACATAAAGTATTGATTATTACGCCATTTCCCTAATCTGTACACTTGTCACCTAGAGCTACAGAGAAATCATAAAATCACTTTCAATGCGATTTTCCTTTGCTGACTCTCTTGCTAAAAACTTGGCGCAATATCATACAGCCACATGAATGGCATCTGAACAACAAGGAGTTTTTCTTTTTCTAATACATTATAGAAAGTCCTCAAGGAAGCCAAATTTGACTTGGCTGTTGTAATGGATGCTTTCCATCCTTCCTTCAGGCCTTCCTTTCGTCTTTCCTTCCTTCCCTCCTGCCTTGAGTTCTCCCCTCTGTCCCTTCCTTCCATTTTACCATCCTCCCTACCTCCCTCCCTACCTCCCTCCCTCTCTTGACTCCATCCTCTTCCTCCCCTCAACAGTTTTTACAACTGCATCTCCTTCTCATAGGCTCCTCATGTTTAAATGCAGTCAGATGTTGGCGTGGCGAGCTGCAAAGGAGAGGAGCAGGTGTTCTATACATCCTCTGGCTATAGCACAGCTCCTATACAACATAACTCCTGATAAACCTTGTGGTTTTTCCATTTTGTTTCTCCTCCCTCCCTCCCTCCCTTGGTCTTTCTGATGTGTTTCTCATTTGGCTTTGCTTTTGTGAGCGGATATCGTCTGTCCCATCAACAGCTCGCGATGTTTACCACATTAGCTTCCATCGAGACAGCCAGTCGGATTAGCGTGTTGGGAAGTTATCGGCCGTGCGGAGGTGTTTGTTAATTTTTTTTGGGTCTCGCTGTCACTTTACCAAACACAGAAGCTTTAGGGTGGGGGGAGGAAATAAATGTGACGCCTAAAATGAACCGTAAGCCAGCAGTCTGCGGAGGACGCTTTCCGCTGAGCTAAGCTAACGCGATGGTGACCCTGTGATTTGCCACAACAATAGAGCTGCCGCGACTCGCGAAAGTAAAGAGCCTGTCATCTGACCACGCCGTCTGACAGTGCACGAGAACGGGGGAAGGAAGAACTCGGTCCCCTTTTGATCGGTAAAGTGAGGATGTCAGCCCTGAGAGAAGTCATTGCATTTATGATCGGGTAGGTACACCGTCCCACCCGACCCGCCGGTGATGGACTGCTGAGACCTTTGCCAACACCTCATCCACCACCTGAGCTAGTGGTTGCAACTGTTACGAAAAGCATGATATTTTACTATCCACCGAACAGAGTTGTGAATCAAAGCCCTTGTTGGGTGGATGGTAAAGTAGCATCACATCACACCACGTTGTAACTTATGACAGTGTGAGTTGGTGTGTTTAGTGTCCTCTCTGAGTTTGAATAGACCTAGGCGAGGGACTGGATTGCAATTGTAGATGACTTATGGGGTTTGGAATGGATGTGGCTGTTTTGTATCTTTCTGTGTGTGTGTGTGTGTGTGTGTGTGTGTGTGTGTGTGTGTGTGTGTGTGTGTGTGTGTGTGTGTGTGTGTGTGGTGTGTGTGTGGTGTGTGTGTGTGTGTGTGTGTGTGTGTGTGTGTGTGTGTATATAGATGTGGACGGTTGTGGGTGCATGTGCATTGAGAGGGGGAGATTGTGTATGAACGTGTGAGTGAGTGAGTGTGTGTGCATGTGTGTGTGTGTTTGTGTAGTTTGTGTGTGTTCATTAATTCAGCAAATTGAAACAAGACGATTGGGAGTCAGGCCAAAATTGGATAATCTACTATGAGGAGGCCTGGGTTATTCTCCTGCCCGGGGGGGCCTGTGGTTCTGGCTATCAGCCTACACGAGTCACAACGCTCAGCGAAGTCACTATACGCGTGATTTAATGCTTGCTACAGCTCTCCTCTAGCGAGCGACAATCAGCGCATTAAGAAGGCCCGTATCCCGCTAGATTTGAACGGACACGGAACGGACAACTCTGACTGTGAGAGGGAGACAGGAGAGAGGGGGGGGGGGGGATAAGGGGGGAGGGGGGGGGGGTAAGGAGGGCCAAGGCGGGGTAAGGCGGGGGGGGGGAGGGGAGAATGTGGGAAAGATTGGAAGGGATGACAACTTACCCAGGAGCAAATCCCCAGTCGCCCTGGTGACAACGTTGGGAAATGCAAAACACATCATCATCCCAAGACCTGAGTAGGCCTGGCAGGCCGGGCCCTGAGACTGATTATGGAGCGCTGAAGACACCAGTATGTGGAAAGTGCCTAGTTTTTTTCTTTCTTTCTTTTTTTCTCATTCTTTGCATGGTCGAATAAAGTGATTTTTTTTCTTTTTCTTTTTCTTTTTTACATTTGAATTGCTAGAAGAGAAGTGGCCTTCACGACAGTGTCCCGAAAAGAGTTTCCCACCCAGTCGGGTCGGAGAGGACCACTAATGGGATCATGTTGGGTTAAAATTAATTTCAGAGTTTCCAACGAAGCTGAACATGTAAACAAGAACTTTAGGAGGCCCGAGCAAAAAGGAAAAATAACACCGCAACAACAACAGAATGACATAGAGAAAGAGAGAGAGTTGGAAAAGAGAGTGGGACTTGGTGCAAGAGTGAAGAACTCCAAGGGCCCTATTTTAACAGTCTGAAACGCAAGTGAGAAGCGCCAAGCGCAAGTAGCTTTGTGGGCAGTTCTATGGCGATGTTGCTATTTTACCGGTGCATAAATGACTCTTGCGCCCGGCGCAAATCTAAAAAGGGTTGGTCTGAAGTAGCCTAATTTCCCGTAGGTGTGGTTTGGGCGTAACGTGCAATAAACCAATGAGAGTGCCAGCTCCAATCCCCTTTAAGAGCCATGAGCACATTTGAATCTGACCAGTTGATATTTTGACAGCGTGTTTGCAGTCTCCGATGAGACAGATGCAGGACTACATGAATATTCAATCTTCAAATGGCTCAGTTTATGGCCAAATAATATGGCCTAATTCACGATTGGAATAGCGTTTTCTCAAAGCGAGTCCTCAAATAAATGTTGGCAAAGAAAACTTAACACACATATGATATGCGGTAACTGTGGTTCTATTTAATGATATACGTAATACATTAACAAAAACAATTTCTTACCAGTATTGTATGCCCTATCGTTATCGACTTGTGTTCCTAATATGCATGTGTCCCCCCGTTAATATAAATTGCCATGGACTGTACTATGCGTTACGTGTTTAGTTTGCATGTGTTTAAACAGATGGACGCACACACGCGTCCATCATCATTCATTCTTTTTAACTCACTCGCGGTAAAACATTGTTTTCTCACGATCAAATACTCATCAATCCCAAAAAGTTATGGGCTTGTGCACGATGTCTGTATACGTTTGCTGTACGGCGTTTGCGGATGCATTTATTTAAAAGGACAACTTATTACCGCTGTATCAGTTGTTCTTTCCCAAATAATTTACCAAGAATGTGTGGCTAGGTAGATGAGAGAAGCAAAGTGTATGCGCGAGGTGCACAAGCAACATTATGCATGCGCCCTTACAATAGCATCTGAACAATGCGCCACTGAATTTAAACCAGGTATTTCCTGGTTTGTGGCGCAATTGTTTTCTGAAACTGTAAAATAGCACGAGGGAAACGTTTGCGCCAGAACACGCCTCCTCCTTTCGCCGAACCGCCCCTTGGGGCACAAGATCATACCCTCATTTACCGACGCGTGGAGGGAAAAGAACGCTCTGCGCCAGTTGCAAACTAGCAACGACACATGCGTCAGTGTAGAAAGTAAATTGCGCCGGAGGCAAGATAGGGCCCCAAGTGTGTATTATCTATTCACACCTTCTGTTGAGAGGAGATTGCCAGACAGTTGCATGTGAGCAATAATTGTTGTGAGTTTTTCAAAAAAAATAAATGGGATATTATATAACAGGGATAAGTTACATAACATGTTGCATATAAAATATAGTGTCCGTCCCACAGACTAAATGCTGATGTGAGTGGATGTAAACTCAAAGGGATGTCACGCCGTTCCAACCCTTTTAAAAACCAAACAAAATAGAAGAAAACACTTTGTTCCATCGCAGTCAACTAAGACACACAGCAACCTTTGGTGCGACCCGACATGCACTCAATTATGAGATATTATAATCACACAAACACAAACGCACGCTCCCAGACGCATGCCGATGTACGCATGCACCCAGACACGCACTGATATGTAAAATAAACAAGTAATCACACATGGTGCACATACACAGGCCATTCTCTGAGACACACACGCACGCATGCACACACACACAGACACACATACTCACACACGTGCACACACCCACATTCACACACACACACACACACACACACACACACACACACACACACACACACACACACACACACACACACACACACACACACACACACACACATACAGGTTTTCCACTTCTTAATTAGGCTGAAGCCCTGGTGTCTGGTTTCAGCTTGCGCTCTCAGTGTGGTGCCAGGACTTCTAGTTAAGATCTCAGATCTGTCTCTCTCTCTCTCTCTCTCTCTCTCTCTCTCTCTCTCTCTCTCTCTCTCTCTCTCCCTCTCTCTCCCTCTCACACGTCCTCTCTCTCTCTAACATGTCCTCTCTCCTTCCTCGCGGCGCCATCTTCCGCACGCTGTTCCTTGCTTCATGTATGGTTCCTCTTCTCGCGCCGGGCGGCAGGCCTTCCACCCACTCATCTTTCTTTTCTTTTTTTTTAGCCGAAGCTTTATCTTATCGACGCCTTTCTCACCGCTTTTTACTTGATTAGCCTCCCTCCCTCGCTTCCTCTTTGCCTCCCTCCCTTCCTCTTTTCCTCCCTCCCTCTCGTCCTCCCTCCCTTCCTCTTTTCCTCCCTCCCTCTCCCCCCCCTCCCTCCCTCCCTCCTCAGTCTTCTTTTTTCTCGTATCTGTCATTTCAGTAGAGCTTGTCTCCCAGGGCTGCCATCGCAAGTCACGCTTTTGATTCTATCGCCTCACTTCCATCCGCTCTCTCTCTTCTGCTCACTCGCTCTCCCCTGCACTCACGCGACCTCCCTTCCCATCTCTCTCTCTCTCTCTCTCTCTCTCTCTCTCTCTCTCTCTCGCTCTCTCTCTCTCTCTCATCCTCTCTCTCTCTCTCTCTCTCTCTCTCTCTCCCTCCCTCCCCTCCCCTCCCTCTCTCTCTCTCTCTCTCTCTCTCTCTCCCCTGTTCTGGGCCCCCCCGCCTCCCACCCTCTCCCTCCCTCTCCCTCCCCCTGCTGGGCGTTAGAAGTAGCTGATCCAGGGGGCCCGCTGATGTAACCGCACCAACGGTTTGGTTCTGCAGCGAGAGGACGTCACACCGCCTTTAGAGAAGGACCGCGCCGCATCACCCTGCCTCCGTAAACAAACAAACAAACAAACAAACAGGGGCACATATCAGGGAATATTTACCGGGTCACACGCACAAACACACACACACACACAAAAACACACACACACACACACAAACACACGCGCACACACACACACACACGCACACACACACACACACACTTACACAAACACACATCTATGCACAAACAAACAGACACGGACCAATTCCAAATGCACACAAATTCAGATTCATATCTAGAAATATTTCCTTTTGACCACAGGTTGCACCCTGCCTCTTCCTGGCATGAACACTACCCCACCCCCCCCCCCCCCCCGTGCCCCTACACACACACACAAAAACACAGTTAATAGACCAAGATTGGAATGTTGCCATGGTTACCTTACCCATCCGTTGTTCATCAGGGGGGCCAGGAGGACCCCTGCCGAGTCAAGACTCTGGACTGAGTGTGTGTGTGTGTGTGTGTGTGTGTGTGTGTGTGTGTGTGTGTGTGTGCGCGCGCGCGCGTGCGTGTGCCTGTGAGGTAGTGGGTGTGCAACGAGAGATATGAGGACCATTAGAAAGTCCGAGAAAGGCAGACAGACAAAGCAGAAGGACAGACACAACAAACAGACGGACACAACAGACAGACAGACAACAGACAGACAGACAGACAACAGACGGACAGACAGACAGACACACAAGGCAGAGAGACAATAGAGACAACCAGACAGACCGACACTCCAGATGGACGGATAGACAGACAGACTTTAAAGGGATATGACGGACGGTTAATCGGACGAGGCAGGCGATGGGGAGACATCGGGACACGGGGAGGAGAGCAGTTGTTGTGCGAGGGGCCGAGGGGGGTGGGGGGGGGTGGATGGCCTTCCTCCTCTCGTGTTGTTTACCCCGCCAGCGGACCGCGTCATCCTCCTCATCATCACCAACCCCCTCACCATCCTCATCATCGACATCATCAAAGCCTGTAAGTGACAGCCTCCAAACCTAACCGCTCTGAGTCAATACCAACTCACACACACACACTCACACACCCCCCCCCCCCCCCCCCCCCCCCCTCCCTCGCCACACGCACACACACGTGCCCCCTCTCAATCCACCGTTTCCCTAGAAACTGATTGCTTCATTCTCTCCTAGCTTTCTCCTGGCTATATCCCCCCCCCCCCCAACGCGCACACAGGCAAACACACCATGCGCACACAAACGCACACACATCCCTGGCAAGGTAAACACCTGTTGTCATCGTTTAAATGGCCGCCACTACTTGCTGTGATTCGGCAGCGTTTCTTATTCATTATAGTACAATTGTTTTGCATAGTTTTGATTGCTGCTACACCACCTTATTTTTCCTTTTTGTAATCACAACAAACCAACCGACACACCCACACATAAGTATACCCTAAGCGTCTGTAACTAAACACCATTTAAAAGCATTTGTAGTGTGTGCAAAATAAACTGTGAATAAAACCGAAACGCAGATGAAAGAAACAGTTTGCTACTGATTACATATGAGTTATTTATTCCATGCACACACACACGCACACGCACGCACACACACACACAGACATGCTTGCACACAAACACATGCAAACGAAAACACATCACACGCAAACACATATATACGAGCACACACATGCGTTCGTATATACACACACAAACGGAAATGTACACACATGCACACATGCTAATACACCCAAATACACTCACCCACACACACACGGACACACACAAAAAGTCCACACGCGTTACATGTTGTTTTGAAAACTACAGTTGCTCCCGACGACCAGAGGGGCCGCCCATGAGCCGAGTTATCTGGAGCCCTTTAAAGAGCAGAAGAGGCCAACGCAGAATCAACAGGGTCTCTGTGTGTAGGTGTACGCTTCATCTGCTGAAGGGCACGCATGCACGCGCACGCACGCACGCGTACAAACGCGCACACACACACACACACACGCATGCACACACACACGCATGCACGCCCACACACACACTCTGTTGATGGAAAGTGTCTTCCATTTAAAGTGCATCTGTGATGTACTTCCTCCCTCCCACTCCAGTCTCCCTCTCCCTCTCTTTCTTCTCCCTCTATTTATTTTCCTCCTTTCATTTGAAGTGTTTCATCTCTGAAGAGAGACAGCCATGTCGTATTTGAGACTGATGGGGAGAAAACTCCCTCTTTGCACCCATGCTACATATATTGATTTTGCCGTCCGGGCCTGTTAAACATGCTCTCTCTCCTTCCGCCCTCAGTCCCTCCTCAGTTTGTGTTTTATTTGTGTTATTTTATGAGTTTATATTCTCACTCCCCCTCTGCTCTTGTCTCATCTCATCTTGGTTTTCTTTGTTTCTCTCCTGTGTGCCAACAGCATGCTGTAACCAGTGCTGGACGCTGAATGCAGCAGCTTACATGGTTGGTGTGTGTGCGTGTATGCGTGTGTTCATGTGTGTGTGTACATGTGTGTGTGTCATATATATTATTTGTCGGTTGCTGCTTCGGGCATCTGCATTTTTTTGCTTTATCTCAAGCTAGAGAACATAGTTTCAGTCTCTCTTGCTTTCTCAACTTCAAAAATGTTAAAAATTAATTTCATTTATCATTTTACATTTATCTTCTACTAGAAAACATATGTTTCCTTTAAAGATTCATGGCAAGGGGGTGATAGATTATTGAATATTTCTCGACGCAGACTCTGGGTTAAAGGTCAGTTTGTATGCAAGGACGGGAGCAAAGAAAGGCGAGAGTGGAGGCCACAAAGGAGCCAGCAAGGCCTCGGAGCATTCCCAGGATTCTTTGGTTCGACAAGGCCAGAGCCAGAAATGCAGAGATTTCCTGGACGGCAAACAAGGTTTTCCTCACTCCCCTTTCATGTTCGTCTGCTTCTGTTTCTCCCACAGTGGCTACCCACAGGGGGCCTGCTGCACGCCAGTCAGAGCTCTCGTTTCAAACAGATAACCCCATTTAGCCAGAGGAGAGAGTCTGCAAGATCTCACCTCATCTGGCTTACCTCAGGGGGTTTTCCTTGTGGTTTGCGCTCTCTCTCCCTCTCCCTCTCTCTCCCCCTCTCTCTCTCTCCCCCTCTCTCTCTCTGCCTCTCTCTCTATGCCTCTCTCCTCTCCCCCCCCCCCGCGCCTCCCTCCCCCCCCCCCCCCCCCCCCCCATCCCTCCCTCGACTCTCTCCCGTTTGAAGGACGAGGCAGGCCCGTGCAGTTCGACGTGTTTACGAGAACAAGCGAGAAGATCCCGCCAGGGAAAGGAGTGAAGGGAGAACGGGAGGAGGGTCTCAACGCGTCTGTCTGGGAGGACCCCTGGTCATGATCCCTTCTATCCCAGAGGTACAGAGGGCTATGTTTCTCTCCTGAAACCCGAGGTGTTAGACGGGTTCTCCAGGTGATCCAACACACACATGCTGCTCTCCGCGGCTCTACTGCTCTAAGGTGGGTCCCCCACCTTAGTGCCAGGATATTGGTTGGACTTTAGGCAGGACCAGGCGCTTCATAGCACTCTGTGGGATTTGAAACCTAATCCTGTTGTAGGTTGCTAATATAATTGATGCCGTTTATGGTTTGCTTTAATATGAATTTATTGGTCCACGTAATGAAAGTTGTCTCGTTTTCAATACCAATTGGACAAATAATGCAGCTGATTTTTAGGAACCTGTATCCATGCGATACTTTTTCAAAATCATGCCCTTCTATTGAAGTTGGTGGGCCTTGACCTTTAGGTGTGGATCTGATGACGGCTGATCTAGTCAGTAGTTAGGGAGTTCAGGTGCCTATGGCCACCATGATGTTACCTTCAGACTGATCCCCACACCTAACCGCTTATTAATGGAATGTCTAGAAAATATAAGCTGCAAATCGCATTGGAATAAACGTTGCTTCTATGTGCTGATGGCTGACAGTGTTCTTGACAGCACAAGCAGGAGATATGAAATCCCAAGACTTATGTAGGCCAAACTGTCTGGAACCAGGATAACTTTGATGATACAGTTTTGACACTGGAGGAATTTGCTGATCGTCATCCATTCCTTCCCCGTCACAACCAAGCTGCCAGAAAGCCTCATGGTAAAACTTTGACTAAAACTGTGACAGTTTACTTGCTAGGCAACGATTATTCAGTTAAGTCAAACAATCAAAGAGCCAACCGCGGCACACAGAGAATACGGCGCTCTGTGGTACATTATCAGAGCGCTGAGCCTGTGACACGACTCACTTTGATATTTAAACACATGAAACAACACTGAAGCAGCAGCTTGCTCACAGATTTTAAAGAAAGGCAAACGAAGACAGAGCATCTGTATCATTCCAGACAGAGAAGGAACAGAAATTTGGCTTTGCTTTCCTTTTCGGATGTTCCCCCCCCCGTCCAAACGACCACAAATAAATGTTTAATTCAACTCTCAGTGCCACGCACAGCCCATCCAAGTGAAGGGAGCATATCAAGACCCTTGTGGGTTGGAAGGAGTCTAGCACGAGCAAATGGCACCGGCTCCAGCCTGGAGTGGATTCAGGCTTCTGCTGTCACAGGACAGTCATTGTGGCGCTGGCAGCACCGCATGTTAACCATGGAAACAGTCTGAGGCGAAATGTGATGCATGAGTGAGGATTTACAAAAGGTGAGGCGTTTCAAAAGCTCAACTTAAGCTGTGCTCTTGTCACTTCTGGAGCGGTTGTGGGCTCCGATGGCGTTTCCTTAGTCCTTGTCAGACTTTTTAAACATTTTTTTTAATGTCATTCATTTTATTTTGAATTTAAGTACCATGTACAAGGCTGGATCTACTTTGAGTCTCTCTCTAAAAATGTCCACGGAGCTCATGGGGTCGGGGGGAGGGGGTGGAGGGGGGGAAGCAAGCCAGGTCAGCACACTACGCCAAAATAAAAGCCCTGCATTTCTATGCATTCCAAGGCCCTGACATCCCTTCACCCCTCTCTCCCCCTCTCTCTCTCTATCTCGGGCTTTGTTCCACCTGCATTAAAATCTGCCTGATGTTACCTTCTCCATCAAGCCCTTAAAAAAACGATTATTTTACCAGGCATGAATAAAATATGCTGGTTAGATGACGAATCCGTAGCTGCCTGTTCCCTCCGCAAAACGGATTCAAAGCTAAAGCCTTGACTCCTGCAGAGTGCAGTCGGAGTACAGTATGACCCGCTGCCATGAATTCCATCCTCGTAATCACCACGACTAGAGACCAAGGTGACGTTCTGAGCCTGTGTGTTGCTTTCACTCGTCTCTGACAATTGCATGTTCCTCCACAAAGAACAGGTCTTACATACCTGTCCTTTGTGGGGTTTCGCAAAGTGTCGAGTCCTGATGAATTTATGGTTCCTTTGAACCATCGCGCTCTTCTTGCACAAATGTATACACTTACCCTTACACACACACTTTGTATAATGTAATCTAATGAAGTGGCTATTAAGTGGCCATTGTTGGATACGAATGCGTTGGCTTCGGATATCAGACCTTATCTGTAATCTGCTACTTTGGGACGTTCAGTGTCAAAGGTGTATGACTAATGCAGCGTTGATTAGATAAAGGCAATGATTGGCTACCTCGGCCCCGGAATGATCTTGAGGATTGAATAAAATTAGGACTTGCCACATCTAATCACGTTAACGGAGCACAAGGAACTTAATTCAGCAACGGCCATGCCCTAAGGCTGTTCCCTCTGGAAAGGAGGTGTGTGTGTGTGTGTGCGTGTGAGAGAGAGAGTGCACGTGTGTGGCATTGTGTGTGTATGCAGGGGGGGGGGGGGTTTGGTTTTAACTGAAGGTACTCGTAAATTCATGGTTATTTCGAATGGATTTTCACTTCTGAGGTTTGGCTTGAAGTTTCACACAGGAGAATCAGGGAGAACACAACTCTGCTCTGATTTCCCAAAAGTGCCAACGGCCCATGCAGACACTTTATAACCCTGCTCCTAGCTGTCTCAAAGTTTCAAGTCACACATAATCACAAACAGGGCCACCAATACAATGCGTGCACGTGTGTGCGTGTGCGTGCGTGTACACACACCACACAATGTGTAATTGACCCGTTATTCTCTGGGGTGTAGTTTACAGCGCCTTTTCAAAGTGTATGAATCATAACCGGCAGCTGCATTCTACAAACTGTCGTTGACTTCGACACTCTGTCTCCTTTGTCTAGAGTTTCATTACACTCTTGTTTATTATGTCAAGTTCCCCTCCTTCACTCATAAACATGCTGCAAAATGCAATATTCGTTCCGGTGTAAATGCCTGAGAGTACAGAGAGAGAGAGAGTTTATTAGGGTTTTTTCGCTGTCCTATAGATACCTGCTAGTGCTACAGGCTCCTCCAAACAGTTTTTACTCTGCGGTCCTGAAATGAAAACGTTTGGATTAGTGAATATTTCCGGACGGAAAACAGAAAAAAAAGGAACAAAAGCAAAGCAGGCTAATGATTAATCACAGCCTCAGAAACTCATGGAGGTGACATGAGAATAAACGGTACAATCAAGCTAAAAGGCAGGAGCCAACCTCCCCAAAAAATTAAAATAATGAAAAACATTCTTAACCAGCGCGGATGAATGGGTCACCCTTCCTTTTATCTGAGGCAATTACAACACCGGCTCCATCATAGAGCGGTAGCAGCCCAAACTATTAGGCAGCTTGTCAAATGTGTCTTGTTAAAAGCAATGAAATATTAAGAAAGGAGAGAAATGCCCTTTAAGCTAGGCAATACAATTTGGTGAATCCCGCCAGCGCAAGCTCGATTTTTAAGTATTTAAGTATTCAACCAAAAATATCCTATCCCTCCCTTCAGGCCTCGCTGCTAAGAAGCTCCCCGTAAAGAAAAAACGATTTTGTCAGAAAAACAAATTTATTGACTGCTGTCGGGATGTAAAGAGTTTCGACAAATATGATCAAACACGCTTCTTAAATAAATTGCCTCCCCTAGCTTTTAAGCACAGAACACAAAAATAAAGAAAGCAATACTCATGGTCCAAGAGAGATTTTGTTAAGAACACAGATTTATCCATTCAGTCCAGGGCAGGGCAGTGGAAGTTCTCACAGAACTGGTAGCTCATGTAGGTGGGAGACGGGGGGGGAATTGGAGAACGCCATCAGAATAGTTTGTACATAGTTCAAACCCTTCGTGAGTCATGGAACACCATACTTATACAGAATGAGTATATATATATATATATATATATATACTGTATATATATATATCCATTTAGACCTCCAGTCAATGTACTGTACATCATCACTCTGAATCTTTTGCCCTGCACATTTTATGCACCTCATCATTTTGATTTTCTCCCCATACTACCGTTGCAATACTTTCGATTTGTATTTATTATCACTGCAATGCGCTCCAGATTTTATTCATTATTTACACACCCAACTCAGACGGCTTTGTGAGGAGAACTTCCCTGCGTAGAATGACTGTGTAAACATAGTTAAACAACGTCCTTATTTGCCCATTAGTCCTTGAGGAAATACGTACACGTACAACATCGTATTTTCTCTGTTCTCTTTCAAAATCCTAAAAATAACACCCTGCTCCGCTTTATCTCATGTGCGTGACTGTACGCAAACGTCACTCTCGTTAAAGCAAGAATAACAAAGAAGACACAGAAAAAGGTTGCGTGTTGAAACTAGAGAGCAAACGAGGCTGCGTCGGAGCTCACACGCGCTCTCTGGTCGCAGCGCTGCAGCTCTCTAGGAGGCGTTAGAAATACACTGCAATTAAAATGCTAATGTTTGGTGTGCACACATGAGTGCGCGCGAGGTGTACACTGCTTTCCAAACTTTATAGGGAAAAAAAAAACATTCATTAAAAATCGCGAAATGAGGCTCAACTCATTAAAATGCTCAATAGGGGATTGTTTAGAGAAGGGAAGCAAAATAATAATTGTAAAAGTGTGGAGCTGAGTTGTGCGTCACGCGGTTTGCCTCGGAGGAGGTTGTTGTGATCAGGTGTGTTTCAGAGCTTGAACAAGTCAAAATGCAGCGGAGATCTCATGGCCACTCAACTCTACACTTCACCGGTGGGCAAATTGATTAAATTAAAACACAAGCACATGCAAGTTCAGATTTGGGATTTAGATTTATTTCATGATGTTTGAAGTTGAAGGAAGCAGAGCAAATGCCCCGTGCTCTTTTGGGATTTTGTGAGAGGTCATAGGTGCTAACAAGTGTACACACTGAAATACACATCTTCCGCACACACAAACACAAACAGCAATTTATGTCAAAATCATTAGTTCCACGGAAAATAACTAAGGCAAATGCACTTGTTGCGATGGAAGGGCATGTAGTGCGGAAGAAATTAATTAAACGTTATTAAGATTGGAAAACAATGGCATGGTAAGGGAAGGTGTTCAAAAGTCAAATAGGAAAACGACAATTGTACGGCGAGGAAAAGCCATGGAACAATAGCCCATATCACTGCGACAGCATTCCCCTGATAGGGCTTGGTTAACCCATTACATAATAATGGAATAGGACGCACTCATTGACTCTCTTTCTCTCTCACACACTCACACACACACACACACAAGTACAAGTCGAAGGAAGATAGAAAAAAAGATAGACAAAAGCATACCGAGAAACACACAGAGGCTTCAATAGCTTTCAATAGCTAATCCGATTTATTGCCGAATTATGTGGCGACAGGAAGTCTCTGTGTGTGTGTGTGTGTGTGTGTGTGTGTGTGTGTGTGTGTGTGTGTGTGTGTGTGTGTGTGTGTGTGTGTGTGTATATATATATATACCTGTGTGGGTTGACTCATATATATACTGTGTGTGTACGTGTAGCCGTGTGTCACACTGTGTTGGATAAAGTAGGTGTAACACAAGACACAAAAAAACGACATTCATCCAAAAACATATTTAGGATCAACGGTTTTATCGTCTTTAGGCAAACGATTCCTCCACAATCCTCCGCACACACACACACACACACACACACACACCTCTGCGGGCCCTCAGAGCCACCTCTTGAGCACGGCCAGCGCGGTGCTGAAGGTGACCTGGGCCGGGTGGGTCCCGCGGTGGGCCAGGAGCAGGGAGCCGGCCTGGGGCCCGTGGCCCGCCGACAGCAGCTCCGAGGCGGCCTCCTCCACGTCCCAGCCCCCCCGCTGGTGCTGGGACAGGAGGTGGGCGCTGAGCAGCGGGTAGAGGGCCGACGGGACGCAGCCCACCAGCAGCCCGGCGTCCAGCAGCAGGGACAGCAGCTCAGCGTCGCAGGACAACGCCGTCTCCTGGGGGGGGGGGGGGGGGGGGGGGGAGGGGGGGGGGGGGAGGGAGGAGTCAAAGTGGTAAATGAGTTTGTGTGATTTTATGAGTGTCACTATTTTGGATTTTTTGTGTGTGTGTGTGTGTGTGTTTGAGCGAGTGAGTGTCCGATTTTGTGAGTGTGTGCAAGTGAGTGAGTGAGTGAGTGAGTGAGTGAGTGAGTGAGTGAGTGAGTGAGTGAGTGAGTGAGTGAGTGAGTGAGTGAGTGAGTGGGTGAGTGAATGGGTGAGTGAGTGAGTGAGTGAGTGAGTGAGTGAGTGAATGAGTGAGTGGGTGAGTGAGTGAGTGAGTGAGTGAGTGAGTGGGTGGGTGAGTGAGTGAGTGAGTGAGTGAGTGAGTGAGTGAGTGAATGAGTGAGTGAATGGGTGAGTGAGTGAGTGAGTGAGTGAATGAGTGAGTGAGTGAGTGAGTGAGTGGGTGAGTGAGTGGGTGAGTGAGTGGGTGAGTGAGTGAGCGAGTGAATGAGTGGGTGAGTGTCAGATTTTGTGAGTGTGTGCGTGTGTGTCTCAGAGACTCAGGAGTAGCGGTGAAATGGAGTTGTACATTTCAAAATCCCCAAATCAGTTGCATCGTATCCACAACCCAAATACTAAAGAGAGATCCTTGGGGCCAAGACAGCGTCTCATTGACGGTCAACTGATGGTTGAGTAAACGTTCATGAGTGATTTGAGATGATGCCTTTTCTATTGCAACTAATTCATTTAGACGCAGAGGCTTTCAGAGTCGCCATTCATGAACTGAGAGCATGTCGTGGAAAACGCTCTTCCCTGTTGACAGTCATGAAGTGATTGTCGATGTTGATTTCAAACGGTGTCTTTTACTTGCAAAGCCTCTAAAATAAATGAGCATATTGGCGGTACATGGTGACAGCAGTAGGAACACCAGGTTTTATCACTCGAACGCAGATCACTGAGAACGGAGCAGATTTCTTTCTTTGAGTCTCTGTTTTTTTCGTTGTTATTTTCCAAAGATGACGGTGGGAGAGGGAGCAAGAGCGAGAGAGCGAGAGAGAGCCCTGTGGTTGACCGCTCTGTCCTGTGGTGAGGCGACTCACACCGCAGGACACCAGAACACACATTCACACAAATAGAGGCACACACTCACGCACGTACACACACTCGCACACAAACAAATAGAGGACTGCACAAACACACACACACAGACACACACACACACACAAATAGAGGCACGCACACGCAAGCACGCATACGCACACACACACACACACACACACACACACACACACACACACACACACACACACACACAAATAGAGGACTGCACAAACAAACACACACACACGCAGACATACACACACACACACACAAATAGAGGCACGCACACGCACACTCACGCACGCACACAAACACAAAGAGAGGCCTGCCTGCAAACACACATGCACACACACACACACACAAATGCATACAGACATACACACACACACACATGCATGCAGACGTACACAGTGTAATACAAAGTGACATCCAGGCACACTAAAACAAACGCACACAGCTATATGCAAACACAAACACTGAGTGAAACAGACTAAGACAGACACATGGGCTCGGAGAGAGACGTTTCCGTTGAAACAGACAGAGACAGACAGCGCGCTAGACAGACAAGACCCCAACACCCCAAACGCACAGAGACACAGCAGCCGGAAACAGGCTCACGCTGTCCCTGAAGTGCCGTGTTTTGGTGGAATAAAAGATGAAAACATGTTTGCCCTCCACCAGCGACGCAGAACGCAGTGTCTGCACCACAATAAACAGATGCTTGGGTAATATTTAATCTGCCTTCCTCCCTTCTCCCTTTTCTCATCCTCCTTGAGAGCACACACACACACACACACACACACACACACACACACAGAAATCGTTTAGGTGGCTGACGTTCCTTCGAAAGCGTTTCAATCGAGAGCGGTGCAAAATATGGGCTTCCTTCTGCCTTTCCATCGCTTTCTCTCTTGTGTTTAGCTTTCTCCCTCTCATCTCTGATCCATCCTCCTCCCTTCCAGTCATCTTGTTCTCGGGTTGTTCTGAGGAGACAAGGCTGTCGGCGTCGCGGTAAGTTTTTTTTTTTTTAATCTTTTTGTAATCACATTCCAACGCCAACAGGGGAAACAGAAGAGGCAAACACTTCCCCCGGTGCACATGGAAACACCTCCCCATACACCTCCTTGCACGCACGCTCAGATGCATGGCCACCACGCACTCCACTCACGCACGCATGCAAGTGATAGGGTGGACAACGTAAAGCGCTGAGAGCGGATAACGCAAGTGTCAAAAAAACGAGCAGGAACAGAAATAAGAACAGCAGCGGGTTGCGTCTGGAACAAATGGGAAGAGTTTGGTATGAGATTGCAGAGCGGGTTCGGCCTTTGAGAAAATTGTTTTTCAGAAAGGTTTTTTTTTACTGTTTTGTACCTCAGGCCGACGCTACCTCTCGCTTTGGTGCAACGTCTGAATGGCAGCCATGCTGATTTACAAATTGCACTTAAGTACGTTGGTCCCCCCCCCCCCCCTAGGACCTGGGAGGTCCTGTATTGACGCTCGTTTCCCATTCATATCTCCTCGCCGACTGTGACGTTGAGTGACAGTGAATTATTATTGTGTGCTTTCTTTCCCTTTCCTTTTATTCTATCCCCCGTCATGTCATTGAAGAGCAGAGACAGCCTTGTTTGTTCGCATCCGGGGGCGCAAATCAAATCAATGTGGGCGCTGGAGACTATCACAGGGTCGTAGATTGTCTTGCACTGGGCGGACGACGTTGATTGGTTTGTTGAGTCCCTTGGGGGGGACAGAGTATGTTTCAGAGCATTGCCGCTATACCAGAGCACAGAGAACAGGAGGTGAATCGCGGAAGAGACAAGCGTATAGTTCCTGTAACGGCCTTTAGGTGGTTTACGGTACAGACTAGCATGTAGCTCCGGTATAAACTAGCATGCAATTCCTCTACCCCCTGCTCAGCGAAGAAGTTGCCAAAGTGGCATAGTTCCGCTTTAAAAGCTAAAAAAAAAGGTGGTTTACGGTAGAGACTAGCATGTAGTTCCTCTAAAGGCCTCTTGGTGGTTCACAGTAGAGACTAGCATGTAGTTCCTCTAAAGGCCTCTAGGTGGTTCACAGTAGAGACTAGGGGGTTCACTGTAGAGACTAGCATGTAGTTCCTCTAAAGGCCTCTAGGTGGTTCACAGTAGAGACTAGGGGGTTCACAGTAGAGACTAGCATGTAGTTCCTCTAAAGGCCTCTAGGTGGTTCACAGTAGAGACTAGGGGGTTCACAGTAGAGACTAGCATGTAGTTCCTCTAAAGGCCTCTAGGTGGTTCACAGTAGAGACTAGGGGGTTCACAGTAGAGACTAGCATGTAGTTCCTCTAAAGGCCTCTAGGTGGTTCACAGTAGAGACTAGGGGGTTCACAGTAGAGACTAGCATGTAGTTCCTCTAAAGGCCTCTAGGTGGTTCACAGTAGAGACTAGGGGGTTCACAGTAGAGACTAGCATGTAGTTCCTCTAAAGGCCTCTAGGTGGTTCACAGTAGAGACTAGGGGGTTCACAGTAGAGACTAGCATGTAGTTCCTCTAAAGGCCCCTAGGTGGTTCACAGTAGAGACTAGGGGGTTCACTGTAGAGACTAGCATGTAGTTCCTCTAAAGGCCTCTAGGTGGTTCACAGTAGAGACTAGGGGGTTCACAGTAGAGACTAGCATGTAGTTCCTCTAAAGGCCCCTAGGTGGTTCACAGTAGAGACTAGGGGGTTCACTGTAGAGACTAGCATGTAGTTCCTCTAAAGGCCTCTAGGTGGTTCACAGTAGAGACTAGGGGGTTCACAGTAGAGACTAGCATGTAGTTCCTCTAAAGGCCTCTAGGTGGTTCACAGTAGAGACTAGGGGGTTCACAGTAGAGACTAGCATGTAGTTCCTCTAAAGGCCTCTGGGTGGTTCACAGTAGAGACTAGCATGTAGTTTGCCACGAAAGGTGGTGGAAGAACGACCTGCCACAATTCTATGTCAACGGGAAGACATATTATCTATTTGTTTTAATGCATAGCCAAATCTGTCCATATTTCTTTACAATCTAAGCAAAATGCGCAGTTTCTTTGTTTGGCAGTTTCACCCAATAATCAATTCATAAATGACTGACTGTTATTCATAATCCATTACGATGACTCCTCAAGCATAAAGCATCCAAGATCTGGAACTAATCTAGTCTGAACAGCTCGACGTTTTGGATCATTGCGAGACAAACGCTTGCTCTTTTGGGCTTCATAAATGACGAGGCGGGCCTTGTAGCGGACATGTGTCATTATTGATTGCATGTCATCGACCAGAGATCCATGTGAACGAGTCGGAGAGGCAGCTGACCTTGGTGGAGGGAAGGACGGTGCCAGGAAGACAGGAGGAGAGAAGGGGAAAGAAAGGAGGATGGAAATGGATGGAGGAAGGAGCATAGGGAGGTGAGAGAGGATAATGACCGAATATGGAGCTGTTCAACTGGGCAATAAAAAGGCATGGGTCATGTGGGTCTAACGAGGAGAGAGGATCAGCTACATAACGACCTGAAAGATAGAGGGGGGTCAATGGTCGGCCAATCTATGATGGAGATAAGGAGGAAGAGATCATTAAGGTGTATTTTTAATTGGTTAGGGCGGTTTGTATTAAATTCGTGTCACCCGATGATGGGTCACTTACTGCATCTGGCAACCCAGCGGCCCACACACACACACACACACACACACACACACACACACACACACACACACACACACACACACACACACACACACACACACACACACACACACACACACACACACACACACACCCCTAGTCTAGCATTCCTGCTTGACCGTGTCTCGGAGGCAGCAGGATTTTATTCCTTGCGTCAGTCGGCCTGACAGCTGAGCTGTAAATAGAAGTGACAGGGGGAGAGGGAGAGAGGGGGAGAGTGAGAGAGGGGGAGGGAAAGCGAGAGAGAGAGAGAGAGAGAGAGAGTGCGAGAGAGAGAGTAAGAGAGTGAGCGAGTGAGAGAGTGAGAGAGAGAGAGAGAGAGAGAGTAAGAGAGTGAGTGAGAGTAAGAGAGAGAGAGAGAGAGAGTAAGAGAGTGAGAGAGTGAGAGTGAGAGTGAGAGAGAGAGAGAGAGAGAGAGTGAGAGAGAGAGAGAGAGAGAGAGAGAGTAAGAGAGTGAGAGAGTGAGAGTGAGAGTGAGAGAGAGAGAGAGAGAGAGAGAGAGAGTGAGAGAGAGAGAGAGAGAGAAAGTGAGAGTGAGAGTGAGAGAGAGAGAGAGATGAAGTGGGGTGAAGACAGCCCCCCAGGAGGGAGATAACGTCTGTTTGTCCTCCTCCGCTGGGTCGTGGCGGTCGTTCTCCGAGTTTGCGTCTCCGAGGCTGATCGCTTTTTAGTTCCATACCGATTCAGAACCAACAAAAGCATGCGGCGTGTGAAGGCATGCCTTCCGTAAGCATGCAAAGGAAGGGGGGGGGGGGGGGAGCTTTCAGGTGGGATCAGACCGCCGTGCCCTGAGCATTTTACCCTTCTTATCTGCCTTCACCTCACTGTGCTGTCCATACCGATTCGCCTGTTAAACAGCAGTGGCGGCCGCAACATCTTTCACACACTGCACCGCCCCCCCACCTACTCTCTATCCCCCCCACCCCCCCACCCAGCCAGCCACCTATTCACTCACTCACTCACCCTCGAACAAGCAACGCCCCCCCCGCCCCCCCCCCACCCACCCATCCATCCATCAGCCCATCAACCCATGGCTCACCCGCCTGCCCGGTTGCAGTTCCCACCTATCCGCCCAGCCATCCACTGGCCAATAAAGCTCATCTCTTAATAACAACGCGCTGGTGGAGCGCCCCCATTCATCACACTCCCCTCTGTCACTGAAGGTCACGAGGTCTGGGGGACGCCCAACTTGCACCACATTTTGTGGATGTGTGGGAAAACATGTGTGTGTGTGTGTGTGTGTGTGTGTTTGTGTGTGTGGGGCAGGTGTGATTATGAGTGCTTGTGTTTGTGTGTTTTTTGTTTGTGCGTGTTTGTGTTGGTTTCTTTGTTTGTGTGTGTTTGTGTATGTGTTTGTTTGTGTGTGCATGCGTTTGTGTGCATGCGTGCGTGCGTGTGTTTTTGAGTGTGTACGTGTGTATGCATGTGTGTGAGCGACTCAGATGAATGCTGCTTAACCCTCGGCACAAGAAGCCTGTTATCAATTGACAGGCATTTAATACACCGCTAATGCCTGCAAAATGAACACAGACCTTTGTAATCCCATACAAACATAAATGTTGCGTGCCCATTGCATTCGCCTCCATCATACGGTTGTACGCACTAGTGTTATCACAAGCATCAGGCAGCAGAAGCCAGTTGGAGATCCCTCCACCTCCTGTGTTTGATTTGCTGTAGTTATAGTCTGTAATTTAGCTCTAACGATTCATCTGAGCCCCGTTTGCCTGAAAGATAGTTCGAATGTCTTTAATTGAGAAAAATAAATAAAAATCCTTATTGAGTGTAATTCCCATTGTGTGTTTTTGGAATGGAATTAATGCCCGCATATCTCTCAGTTTAATTTTGATTTCCAAGGCGTTTGTTCAATGCCAAGATGCCTCTGGACGCACTCGGATTGACCCTCAACCAATCAGAGCAACAAACGTGTGGCACATCAGCAGCAGTCATCTTGGTTATATTTAAAAAATGACTCACAGGCACTGCCATAGGGCGCTGTTCTGTTCAGTCATCGCATTAAACCCTCCCCCTCCGCAATAAACGCTTCTGATTGGCCCGACCCGGTCCAGGTCAGTGTGAGGGGAGCATATGCCAGAGCAAATAAGACACGGCCCCCACAGATTCGCCTGGCTCCCAAGGAAGCAGAACTACAAACACGCAATAACTCATTGAAGATATGAATAATATTCAGAAATATATTCAACATTCAAAAATGACTGAACGGAACTGAATAAATAAATATGTATTTCCGTGTAAACAGCTTTCGTACATGTTGACGCTAAATGAAATAAATGCTGTGAAATACGGCAGTGAAATGTTTTCTTCACAATACTTGCGTTGAATTCCCATCACGCCAGTACAATGTCTGTCACGATGACAATCTTCACAGTTGGGAGATGAAATACGAAAAAGAAACGAAAACAAATTAGCATTTATAAGTCGCATCTATATGCGTACACATTGCAAACAGTGGTAAATTATAGTGGCGACGTGGGGATTGAGCTGGCCCGCACGGAATGGGGTTTGACTTGGCCGGGCCTTAATCATCGTGTCTGGGTTTGGGCGGTTAAAACTGTTGACGTCACCGCCGGCTCACTGCCCCATGTTATCCTGTGTGCGTGTGTGTGTGTGTGTGTGTGTGTGTGTGTGTGTGTGTGTGTGTGTGTGTGTGTGTGTGTCTATCTCTGCATGTGTGCATGTCTGAGTGTGTGTATACATCTGCTTGTGTGTGTGCATCCCTGCATGTGAGTGTGTGTGTGTGTGTGTGTGTGTGTGTGTGTGTGTGTGTATCCCTGCATGCAAGGGAGTGCATGTGTGTGTGTGTGTGTATCTCTGCGTGCAAGTGTACGTGTTTGTGTGTTTCTCTGCAAGTGTCTGTGTGTATGTATCTCTGCATGCATGTGTGTGTGTGTGTGAATACATCCACATATCTAAGAGTGCATCACAGGTCAACCTCTCCAAGGCCCCTTTGGCAAAACAACTTCAAACAAATT
>NC_079432.1:6904879-6942379 GCF_026213295.1 Gadus chalcogrammus | reverse complement strand
CAAATTATTTCCATAACTCCCATTCACACACACAGTTCGGTGTATCTCAGCTGTGTTGGTTTGTGTGTGTGTTGGTGTGTGTGTGTGTGGTGTGTGGTGTGTGGTGTGTGTGTGTGTGTGTGTGTGTGTGTGTGTGTGTGTGTGTGTGTGTGTGTGTGCAAAGAGATAGGAGGAGGCGGCGGCTTCATTAAAAGCTCAGCTCCGTCACTTTGATAGAGAGTCCGGGCCTCGGAAGGTCCCGATGGTTCAGAGAGCACCATTTTGTGGCTTTTACTTATCGGATCTGGGTGGTGGGTGGGGGGGGGGGGGGGGGGGGGGGGGATGTAGTTAAAAGCCAACTCCAGGATACACTGGCTGCCGCTGTTGCTTCTACTGCTACTGTTGCTACCTGCACCCCGGAGGCCAAACTCTGTTCTGCTGCCGGACAATAGACCAGATGATAACGATGATGAAGACCACGGCGGTCCTCAAGACCAGAAATCCCTCGCTCCCCTCTTGGGGTGAAGAGCGGCAAAAAGCAGGAGGAGAGAAAGGGTCTGTGATTGGTTGTCAAGCTAGTCGCTGAAAGACGGCCCGCGGGGTCTGCGTGTCCTCGCATAAATCACGAGCGGTGTTGTCTAGCGCTTCTCTGCTTGCTGCCTTATTATTCTTTTTTTATTGTTGACCACCAACCGCCTCCCCCCCCCCCCCCCCCCCCCCCCCCCCCACTCTTCATCCTATAACCGTCTTTACAAATGTTTATTCTATTCCCTTCAATCTTCCAGTTTATCCCCGAAACACGGGAAACAGAGACGCACACAAACAGACACACGAGCAAACAAACAAAAGGAGTTTGGATTTCCCTTTTTCTGCTTGAAAGATCGTATTCAGGGAAACGCTTAGGACAGCAGAACTTGCGGAAATGAAACTTGGGGACGAAAAAAAAGGAAAGAGAAAAAGTGTCCGTCTCGCCCGGTCATTTATCATTTAGTCACATACTCATTTTTATAATCTTGTATTTCAGAGACAGAAGCCCCCCTCCAGGGATGGGGTAATTTCCCGGGCAATCTCCCTTGTTTCCTCAGCCCTTTAACCACTCACATACAAGTGTAAATATATTTCAAACCTTTGGCAGCCACGGGTCGATTGCACCACCGGTATTAATAAATGTTGCATTGCAAATTCCAATGAAAGAACTAAAGACAAACAAAATAAAGCTGTGTGTCGCCTTGCTGGATATGATTCATGCTACTAGGGCTGGATCGTCTAGTGTGGCGCAGAGGGAAGGGGTAGTGTAGGATAGTGTGTTCTGTGTCCGACTTCCAGCCGGAGCGTTCTGGGTTCTGGATACTTCACTGGGAATCGCGTGTGCGCGTGTGTGCGCGCGTGCGTGCGTGTACGTGTGTGTGTGTGTGTGTGTGTGTGTGTGTGTGTGTGTGTGTGTGTGTGTGTGTGTGTGTGTGTGTGTGTGTGTGTGTGTGTGTGTGTGTGTGTGTGTGTGTGTGTGTGTGCTCCGCCCACCTCGCTCATGCTGTTGATCTGGTCCTGGGTGAGCAGCAGCAGCCTCGCGTCGCCGCTCTCCGCCATGAGCTTGAGGGCGGGCTGCTGGAGGCCCGTCTGGCCCTGGAGCTCCGCCGCCATGTGGCCCACGCACTGGGGAGGGGTGGAGGCGGGGTGCGGGGAGGACGGGGTGGAGGAGACAGAAGGGGATGGAGGGGACACAGGGGTGGAGGGTAGGACGGGGGGAGAGGTCGGAGGAGACAGAGGGGACAGAGAGGTGGAGGGTAGGACGGGGGAGGGGACAGTGGAGACCGAGGGGACGGAGGAGACGGGACAGAGGGGTTTGAGGGGGTGGGGGGGACAGTGGGGACGGGGAGGGGGGATGATATGGAGGGGGACAGAGGAGATGGGGGGGGGGGCATTTCGAGAAGAAGACAAAAGACGTTGAAAGAGTTAAAAAAGAAAGTAGTGGAAGCCAGAACAATAGGGGGAGGAGGGTGGGGGGAGAGGGGAGGGGGGAGGAGGGGGAGAGTGAGCAAAGAACTCAGTGAAGGTTAATCTTGCTTTAAGGAGGGTCGATGGTGCACGTGTATACACACACACACACACACACACACATACATACGACGGTATACATTGACACACAAACGGGCAACATACACACACACACCCTTTGTTGTCGGGCGCACTACTACACTGTGATATATGGACACAGTAACACAATTCCCCCACTCCCGCATGCTTCGAAGGGCTTCATTGCCTCGGATTACAATTCAAGCCGTTCGGGCCAGAGTAAAAAGCCACCGCGAACGCCACCTCCCTCCCCTCGCCCCCCCGCGCCTACCTCACCCCTTGCCCCCCAAACACCCCCCCTCAACCCCCACCCCCCCCCCTCCACTCCAATATTAGACAGCCACACAGAGACGGCCCTATTCACGCTGAATCGCATTAGCGCTAAACTAATATCCCAGTCAGCCGACGCGAGACATACAGAACGGCATCGGGGCTTACCACTTATAGCGCCTCGGCGCGGCATGAATAGCATTAGGTATCAAAGCGCGGTGAGCGTCTATAGTACATCGCTGGCGGCGTTGAGCTGATGCAAACTCATTTCTGTGGGTTACAAGCTTAATAGCTTCGGGTTTTCCGTATTGGATACTGGCCGGGTGGCAAGAGGGGGCTCCGGGCTGAGGTGATATTGAAATGCGGACAGGTAAAGTCTGGATTATTCGGAGGGAAAAGAAATGGAATTATAATAAAAAAGTAATAGAGCAGGAGCTGGGGCTGGCATTGACTTCAAGCGACATCTCATTGGCTGTGGAATATCCATATTCATTCGCCACCTTCACACTGCTCAGCGTGACTTTGTTTCAACTCGACACATTAGCATTCCCCTCAAGCGAGTAGTTCCAGATTTTAACACCCGTTTTTTCATTTCCTCACTAACTTTAAGGTTCTCTTAAAGCACAGTGTAGCAAAAACGTCACTACTTTTGCCCCATATTTCATATTGTTTTCAAATTTTGGACGCATTATGGAAACCCGCCGAGATTACTTTTTACACCATTCATTGCGCATGATTAAGTTGGGAGACTAGGCTCAGACGTCAAACCAGGTGGAGAATGTATAAAGTACAGTTTAAACCCTAGCTCGCACGCAGACCTCAAAGAATGGAATGGAGCCGCATACTCAGACAGGCACACACAAACACACACAGGGACACACACATAGCAACGCATGCACACTCACACACACCTAGACACACCGGCTCACACACACACACACACACTCACCCACACAGCATCCCATGCACACTCACACACACACACACACACATAGCAACGCATGCACACTCACACACACACATAGCAACGCATGCACACACACACACACACACACACACACACACACACACACACACACACACACACACACACACACACACACACACACACACACACACACACACACACACACACAGCAACGCATGCACACACACTCCCCTAAACACACACACACGTGGGCAGTACCTGTGCGGGCAGCTTGTGCTTGGTCCTGTAGAGGGATCGGACCATGGACAGGACCTCCTGACCCAGGTCCACCTGCACCTCCGGGCTCTGGGACAGCGCCAGCAGTGCCGAGCTCAGGACCACCCAGGGGTTACGCTCCGTTCCCACCCTGTGGACGCAGGGGGCTGGCATGAGGGTCTGTGTGTCTGGTATGGTAGGTGTGTGTGTGTGTGTGGGGGGGGGGTTTGTGGTTGTGAATGTGCTTGAGTCTTTGCGTAAAGACTCGATGGAAAACGAATTGGAGATCACAATCGGGATGCTCTTTTCAGTTTCTGTATATGCATGGCACATACCCATAACGGTGGCGTGATTGCCTTGCAATCGTGGGTTTGCAATCCAAATCTCCACTTGATAAATCTGCATTTTATAGATGTAGGTGAACCTACAACTCTCCAAGAACATAATACTGGAAACAGCTTAGCAACAGAAGAAGTCAATAGAAAGTGGGACTTTTCATTACACAACAGATGCATGAGCTTCATCTCAGGCTGGGACTCTCGAGACTGAATATTTCATTAGATGTACCCCCAGCTCTCGACCCATACTAATTGTGTGGCACTCCTAAACTCCCCCCAAAACATAGTTATTTTTATACTACCGCAAACACACAGACACAAGGCAAGGACCAGAGATGAAGTGTTGACATTCAAAAAACAAACACCCTGTACAGATAAGGTACACAGGAAATTGCCTTCTGGCTGTCAAAAAAAGGCGGAGAGAACACGAAGATCACAAAATAGGAGTCGCCCCGTACCCCGTTACAAGGTGCAGAAGCACTTAGGAGATACCAGAGCAGGAGGGATTGTTTTTTAGGTCGGCGCACTTCAAGCAGATGCGGGCCGGGTTTGACAAGGGAACGTGTAGAGGCGCCGTTTGCCTATAAACGCATGGAGTTAATATTAAACAGCTAAGTGATGGATATTAGCCCCCTCTCTCAGCTAAGAAGCAGCTGCCAGCGGTGACTTGTGAGAGTTGGCTTCTACCGTTCCCCTAAGAGCCTATCTTAGGCTTCTCGCGAAAGATTAGGCCCCAACGAAGGCCAGAAAAGCAGTGAGAACACAATGGGTCTTTATTAATTCATGCTAATGAATCCTGCATCCAAACTGTAATTAATCTGTCAGGGAAAAACCAAAACAACAAGCCCCAAAAAAAGCTAATTGGGATGAGGTCGAAGGACCTGGGGAAATAGTTGACCGAATTTGGCTTCAATCCTTTTTTTCAGGAAACCTTGATAATTAGTTCTTGTGTTTTGAAAGGGAAGGCACTACAAGGCAAACTGTCCTTTTGAAATGTTTAGTTTAATTATGTCTCTGCTCTCCTTTAAAGGTTCTGACCGGAGACTGAGCGGATAAGGCAATAGTAAAGTGCAAAGTACATTTCCAGCCCGAATGAAAGATGCCAAATCCATCACTTGCCAGTCTAATAGAAAATCCACAGGGGCATAAAATAATTGCCTAAAACTATACTTAAAATATTCAACACTGTCTATACCGCTTAAAATATTTAGTTTTAATAGGATTTATTACTAAAGCAAGGAATATTTCGCAAGTTTCAATCGAAGATAGATGAAAATCTCTAGGATTTGTTGGCATAAAACTTTGGGCAGACTTTGAGGCCTCCTAGTTTTATGTGGCTGGTTGATAGGAAATGTAATGTGATGTAAAATAGAAGATGTTTACCCTGTGGTGCATCAGTAATTAATTAGGTAAGACAGAATAATTTATAAACACAATGCAATCAACTGGAATAGACCAGTAAGCTTCTGTATGGAGGAAATGTGGACGTGGTTTGTGTTGACGCAGACCCTGATCTTTCACACCGCTGAACAACACGACGACAAACCGACTCCACGGGTTCTGGTCACATGATCAAAAGCACATTAGCAGCTGTCTTCTCTGTGTGAGTAGAGTGGATTATTCTCCCCTTCTAATCCAATTCTTCCTATTCACTATAATAAGCTCTCAATGTGTCCAAGAGAAGGATGTTAAACATAAAATCCAGATTTCATTGCGTCTGCTTTTACCCCGATCCCTTGGCCAACCAACACAGAGGCTCTGTTAAGATACAAGGGAGATATCCCTTGAATTAGGCTCCGCCCATCTCTGGCGCAATGTGTTGCTCAGAGGCTAGCACTACTGACTCATTAGTCGTCCGTTTCAAACAAAATCAATGGAACGCTGGATCATCATCACAAGCTATGAGTTCAGACCAAAGCAGCCGACAAAAGAGTGTGACGTCTTTATCCTTGAGAATCACGTGACGTTCTTTTACAAGCTAATAGGTTATCAGTTCAACCGTTTGAAAGGCATTTCAATGCTTGTAAAGCCTGTTATCTAACTGACTCCGAGCCGAAAAGCGTTAAAGCCGTTACCCAACGTCCACAGCCTACCTTAGCCTCATTGAGCAAGGTGCACCTAACTCCCTCCCTGCCTCTCAAAAATACCTAGATTCACTGTATGCAGCTTTGGGTAAAAGCTGCTAAAAGTCTGCTAGATGACTGAGTACTAAGTAGCACATACATACAGCGATTGTGCCAAGTGGAGAGGTGGACAAGGAAGAAGCAGCAGTAGCAGCAAAGGCCAGATGGGGGGTGTGGGAGGTTAATCTGACGTGTCCTCTTTACCCACAACTTGGGACTTAAGTCTGCCGGCAGCTCGGACACGCTCCACCACCCCCGGACTAGAGTGTCATGTCCCCGCTCGCAACCTCGTCCTCATCTGTGATACCAGGGGCATATGGGAGCAGGGAGGTGTCCATTTTAGGGCCGCTTGCCTCCCCCATCTGTCTCATCAGTGGGGTAGGGAGGGGGGAGGAGGAGGGGGGCCTGCGACTTCGCTGTGTTTCGTGCAAGAGCCAAATCTGCCTTAAAAGTCAGGCGTGAGTCATCGACCAGGCACGTCACGACTTCAGCTCTCGAGGTTGTGATGTTTAGCAGGGAAGTGTTCTGAAGGGGGCAAACAACAACGACAACACACAGCCAGACGCACACGCACGCACGCAGGCGAGTGACACTCGGTGTGCGCACAGTACACACGCTCACAAAACACACAAATAAACAGTGTGAAGGGCCCCACGCGAGAAGGCACTCTGAGGCTTAAGAGGGTATCTCTTAAGGCTACGGGAACACTCTTCGGGAGGCCGGGCGGGCGTCATCCCCGCCTTACGCGCGTAAACAATGTGGATTACCTCAGCCGAGGCGCCGCCGTTGACTTTTATTTAACCTGTGCTCACCTCTAGCCGCTGATCCCATTAGCATTGTGCTGCGATGGCTTTAGCATAATGCAGCAGATAAAAAAGGCGGAGTGGGGCGGATTGTACACGGATCTGAATGAATATTAAGCAAGCAAGCAAGCAAGCAAACACTCTCTCTCTCTCTCTCTCTCTCTCTCTCTCTCTCTCTCTCTCTCTCTCTCTCTCTCTCTCTCTCTCTCTCTCTCTCTCTCTCTCTCTCTCTCTCTCTCTCTCTCTCTCTCTCTCTCTCTCTCTCTCTCTCTCTCTCTCTCTCTCTCTCTCTGCCCTTTCATGCGCGTTAAAGCAGGATGCAGCAAAATTAGGCGTGATGCAGCAAAACGATTTGGAACAGTTTGAGGTTTTGAATGAGTGTACCACAATATGCTCATGCACGCACATACCCACCCACACACACAAACATGCACATGCGTACAATCACACACACACAAAAAGGAAAAATAATCAACCTGAACGTAGAGTAAGCAAAAGCTTTTAGAAGTTTTGACAAATTTTTGCCTTTCTGGTGCGTAAATAGCAGAAACAATTAGGAGTCAAAATTAGGAACAATTTGAAAACGCCTTTGCCTTGCAAGTGTTAATGGCTCTGATGTTATTACCTTCGCTCTAGTGCGAGTCAAAAAATGAAATGGTGAACATGGAGAGGCACTGCGTTGGTTTTTAAATATCCTAATCCCTTCCTCCCTCTCCGCTGTTGGCTGTTGAAAGAAAGAGGGGGGGGGGGAGCATGCACTGGCCCAGCGATGACTCCAGCGGCAATCATAAAAGCACACGCGTGCACGCGCGCTTGTGCACGCTCAATCTCTTTCAACTCACCAGATTACACCATCCGTCTTCTTCCATTCTCTTGTCTCATCCACCCCTCTAAAGAAGAGGGGGGGGGCTACTTCGCTCTTCCGATTGATGAAATGTCTGGTGGTTTATCTGCTCGGTTTTCTGTTTTTCTGCCATTCTTTTATTTATTTTTTGACGATAGCATTAGCATTCGGCCCATCGTCTCCCAAGAAACCCATACGCCGAGCGCTCTGCACCTTCCTCCACCCTTTGGACCCCGTCATAGCCTACGCGAGCCACATTTAAACGTCTATTTCTCCAGGTCACCGCGACCCCTTGTTAATAAATCGGATTCCCACCTCACAGAGCGGCTTCCATTGCAATCCAAACTAGTTCTATGGCACCCCAAACAATGCAGTGGTCCGAGGGTTAACTGGCTATTTTCCCAGAGCTGCTTGCTGGGACTATAACATAACCTAATAATACCATTCACTCACTACAACACCGTTCTTGTGGCATTCCGGTTCGACAGCAGTGTGTCGCTCGTTAAAACACACAAACTCCAATTCCAAGTTTCAGTTGGCAACAGAACTTGGTGTTCCTCTGAACGAGTTCCGGCCAAACTCCGAGCCCTGACGCACTAGGCTGTGTCGTCGTACCCCCCCCCCCCCCCCCCCCCTTACTGCGGTCCACGTGCTTGTTTTTGCAGTAAGCACAGCAGCGCATAGGAAGAGCCATCAAATCATTAAGCACTTATCCGTACGAGCGACAATGCACACTGGTGCTTGTAATTCACCAGCTGCTTCCAGGGGCACCTTGAGGTTCCCGAACCCCCTCGCTAAAGGTTTTTTTTTTCTCGTTTTCACATCAATCACGCGCTCTTCGCTTGGTAGAAGCCATTACAATCTGCAGATGTACCCTGTTTGCCTAAGTCCCTTCCTCACGATAAGGTGGATCGCGGCATCGCCGGAGGGTATTCTGGGGGGGGGGGTTCTCTGAGCTCATTAGCTCTATTATCCCGGGCCGCCGCCGCGCAAAGGGAGTATGCACAATGCCTAATCAATGCGTTTGATTAGCGA
The DNA here is from genome assembly GCF_026213295.1 of Gadus chalcogrammus. NCBI lineage: Eukaryota > Metazoa > Chordata > Actinopteri > Gadiformes > Gadidae > Gadus > Gadus chalcogrammus. Next base: position 6,933,731 of record NC_079432.1, on the reverse strand, counting down.
CTCGGGCGATTTCGGGCGATCCATACGAGCCTCTGATTCTCTAATTTGTTCGTCAGAGCTTCGGTAACCGAATGGCAAATCTCAAAGCCTTGAAAAGAAAAGAGAAGAAGACCAGACTGTTGAAATACCAATCATTTGTCATCGCTGTCAACCTTATCGTTGACAGTAATTCGTGTCATTAATGAGCCGACGCGTTGAAGGGGCAACAGCTGCACTGATACACCGAGTAGATAGCGACAAAAGCACCAGCGATAAGCTAATTGAAACGCTGAACCGCCACCCCCTGACGACCGGCCGTGAAACCGTGTGACGCTCGTGTGTGACCGAACAAATACAAGTGAAAAACGTCCTATGTTGAGGATATGAAATTAGAAAACATCGTACACTGGGGCGCCCCCGGTGGTTCACCAGGCTAGTGCGCGTACCATTAAGGGCTCAGTGCTGATGGCCGCGATCCGGTTTCCGGTTCCGTGTTCCTTTGCTGCACGTCCCCCCCCGTTCTCTATCTCCCAGACCTTCCTGTCTATCTCACTCTGTCACAAAGCAAAGGAAAAACGGAACACATCTTACACTTCCTCGTTCATCATGGGCGGCCAGGCCTGGAGGAGGAGCATAAGCTGCTGAAACTCCTCCCACTTGCGGGCGCTCCCGAGCAGGTCCAGGAAGAGGCGGTAGCGCTGGTCCTCCGTCTCCACGTCCTCCATCTCCACCTGAGGAAGGACGAAACAAAGTACAATAATTCAATCCCTGTTTTTAATGTGCGCCAGTTGCAACCAAAACCACCTGAGATCCTCGGAACGTTCCCTCTTGCCATTTATTTAATCTAAACTTAATCCGGGCTGAACAGAGGTAATGCGAAAGAAAATTAAAAGACAAATGAACCAAAGCCCACGTGTACAGTACACGCACACCACAGGCATCATCACAGGAGCGCTGCAGCTGACATTTAGCTGGAAGCAAAAGGTGAAAGAAAGAGGAAACTGCAGGACAAGAAAAAAAAGACAGAGAGAGAGAGAGAGAGAGAGAGAGAGAGAGAGAGAGAGAGAGAGAGAGAGAGAGAGAGAGAGAGAGAGAGATGAAATATTAGCACTACTTTCATGCATAGAGAAAAGGGAACGCCAGGGAAGAAAAGGGGGAGAAAGAGGGAGTGTGCGAGACTGAATGCAGAGGTGGGCGGGGGTAAACGTGGGAGGAGGAGGAGGAGGAGAGGAGAAGGCGAGAGGAGAAGGCGAGAGGAGAGAGGAGGGAAAGTAATTAATTTCCTTCTCCAAGGTTGGCTCCAGTGTGATTTAACAGCTCAAAGAGCGGCTGATTTCTGAGGGGAAAACTACATCCTGCCAAAGCATGGTTTCAGCAAATCTCATAGGGAAGCACACACACACACACACACACACACACACACACACACACACACACACACACACACGCACTGACACACACACACACTTACACACACACTGACACACACACACACACCCTACCAAACATATAGTGCGGCACAGCCGCGGCATGTGCTGACAATATGAGTTAATAAATCCACGGCCGCTAGAGGAAGCCCAGAGCCTCTTGTTTTGTACCCCAACCTTACAGAGTATCAGTCCTCTGAAAGTACAAGGGATCTAATCATCCAACGCAGAAAGGACACCGCTGAGGCCGTCGCCACCCCCGGCACGTGGGCCCGCCGCCGGTGGACACATCCACCGAGTAAACGGGATGAAACTGCGGCAAGGAGTGTGTGTGGGAGGTAATTGGCTGTGTTTGGTCGCCGCGCGAGTGCACGTGACGAGCAAGGCAGGAGGATTTAAAAGGTGTGCGGATGAACCCAGCCCCGAACCTTTGGAAATGGGAGGTCGTTCGGGAGATGTGTGGGGGGGGGGGGGGGGTGGGGGGGGAGACACACAAATAGAATCCTAACTACCTGCGAAAGGCCATTTTTCACTCCCATGCTTTCGAGCTGTTGAATCCGACGTGTAATTTCCATTGCAAAGCGCGGGCGGGCAAGTTTGTCAGTTTCTGGTGCCAAACTTTGGAATTAGTGTGGGCACCTTGAGCGACGCGGAACCTTTTCCAAATGAAAATCGTTGAAGTCTATATTTAATTTCTGTGTGTACTTGAGATTGCGGGTTCAGTGACATTGAGGGGAGATTATAATATATTGAGGTTAAAACGTAATGGGTTTTGAAAAAAATAACAGATGGGTGCAAGACGCAACTGCGAGGGGACATGCATGAGACCAGCAAAGCATAAACACATTGAAAGACAGACACACTGTGAGAGATGCATTGATAGAGAGGGAAAGAGATGGAGATAGAGATAGGAAGAGAGATAGAGCGATAGGGATAGGAAGAGAGAGGGAGGGAGACCAACAATCCGCAAGCAGGTGCTGCACCAATAGCTAAAACACTGATTACAAGCGACTCCCTCCACCCTGCCATCTCTCAATCTATCCTTTTATCCGTCCAGCTTTCTCTTGATCAATCTCGACTTCATTAATTTTTCCTCTTCTACATTTAATCCACATATTGCTCCTATCCGGTCGCCTTCTGAGTAGCTATTACAGCCTTTATAAGCCATAAGTCAGGCAGTTGCGAGGGTATTTAATGTGACAGGTATTGCTTGATGATATTATAAGTCCCTTGGCTGAGCCTGGAGATCATATTATGGCAGCTATACCAGAACGGACAGAACTGCGAGACAACAAACAACAAGACACCTCTCCGTCACATGTAACAACTTGACCAGTTGTTACATGTTGTTACATGACCAGAAATCGATTTTTATCCATCCATCCATAATACATTTCTATAATGGTGAATTATGATAAAAGGCTACAGCCAATGAGAGAGAAAGCGACAAACAAATGTATGTAGCTGGGCTGTGATTATCCAAGGGTGCGTGTGAATGAGTGTGTTTATGGATGAGTGTGTATGGGAATGAGTGTCTATGGAAATTAGTGTACATGGGAAAGAATGTGTACGTGAACGAGTGTGTATGTGAACGAATGTGTATATGTGAACGAGTGTGTATGTGAACGAATGTGTATGTGAACGAGTGTGTATGTGAACGAGTGTGTATGTGAACGAGTGTGTACGTGAACCCAGTGTTAACGTGAACGAGTGTGTATGTGAACGAGTGTGAATGGGAACGAGTGTGTACGTGAACGAGTGTGTATGTGAACGAGTGTGTACGTGAAGCCAGTGTTAACGTGAATGAGTGTGTATGTGAATGAGTCTTTGCTCCTGCAAATGGAACGATGAACTGCCCTTCCCTGGTTGTCATTATGGGTCTCCCACAGGGCGCGGTAACGGGAAATCACCCTGGAAGGGGCCTAGTTTTGAGCGGGGGAATCACATGCAGGGATGGGACCTAAAATATATCACAAAGAGCAGTCGGCGAGGACGTGATGACAACCAGTAGTTACCATGGCTGCTGTTGCCGCCACGGGGCTCTGATAATGTTTCAGTTTCATTGTGAGGCAAGTGGAGGGAAGACGAAAAAGTGGAAGGCCCATTTGGAAATTGGCTGCTTTAGCAGGGAAGCTCGCTAGCGTAATGGCCCTACATGGCGCTATGCCAAGTAAGCAGCATGTTTTCCATAATATTTCATGCTCGCAGGTTCGTGTTGTGTGCTGTGTGCTTCTGTCTGTGCACAATGTAGCACATGTGCTTGCTTGTGTGAGTGAGTGAGTGAGTGAGTGAGTGAGTGAGTGAGTGAGTGAGTGAGTGAGTGAGTGAGTGAGTGAGTGAGTGAGTGAGTGAGTGAGTGAGTGAGTGAGTGAGTGAGTGAGTGAGTGAGTGAGTGAGTGAGTGAGTGAGTGTGTGTGCGTGAGGTGCGGTGTGTGACACAAACAAACATATATGGTTGGATGGATGGCCAAAAGCACTCACACCCACACCCACACACACAAAGTATTTTCTGGTTTTATTATAGTTTGGTGCAAAGAGAAGCAGGCTGAGGTTTATCACCAGCACAGAGAAACCCTGCCTTATTGCATGCTGCTGTTCGGGAGTAAACAACAGCCGGCTCTGTAATTGCATTTGGTTACACCGATTTCACATATAAATACACTCATACGAGGATCCTATACCCATGCTATTCCGATACACGTGATGCACACCAGTACTGGATGGCGGGCGAGATAGGGAAAGGCATGACCATTCAATATATAATCCCTTAAACACCACGGCCATTAGTGTATACAGATGGTAATGACACTGCACCGACCGCTGTGTTAAAGCTAATATAAATAAAACACTGAGAGATCGTATAGACTTTATATGCAATTATTTCACACTATATTTCGTCGATATAAGACACCCTGTTAATACTCTGTAAGGCACCCACTTAATGTTGTTTACCATGTGGCCGTCTTAGACAAAACTATGTTTCTTATGAATTTTTCAGTGGCACTATATGAAATATAAATTCAAATGCAAAACACAGCCAGAGGGCCAAATTGTCGCTTTTCTCTGCCGTCTCTAATGCATGCAGATCGGGCTTTGATATTGGAATTGGGGACGGATCACATCGCACGTTCCCTTGCTTTGTACACGGGTTGGGCGCCTGGTTTGAAGCATGCTCAGGAATTAAACCGATGAATTAGGATCCACCCATCACGGCCGACTTTGATTCAATAAAATACACCAGACATGCCGAACTCTGTATCTAACGCGATCAAACACCAGCGTGAACCAGCCGGAGTCCTAAGACCTAAGCCTGTTGGGCATGGGCGGCATTAGATTGGGGGCGACAGGGGGGGGCCAAGGTCTTAGCCCCCCTTAGCTCAGCCCTAATGCCGCCCATGCTGGGAGAACCGCAGTTTAGCAGGATTACCACTGAGCAAAGTAAACAGAGGATACAGAGCAGCGAGGCAGCGGTGATGAGGCAAATTAGTTTCGCACTATCTTATAGCAATATTGCCGCGTGTTTAAAGAGACTTAGCAGGGAAGATTCCCCCCTGTCTGTATTGTATTTCAACGCAGGGTTGCGATGTTTTTCATCTAAATGTAAATGTTGAGGGGATGAAATTGAAATCACTTTGCTTTGCAAGTTTCCGAGTCTGTGAAGTCTCGTCGTCTAGTCTCTAAAGCAGCGTGTTTAGTGCAGATGATCTCTCGCAGTGTTTATCATCAGGCATATCTAATGTGTAATGTCGCGTCGGAGGCCAGACACATGCCGGAAGCCGCAACCCTGAGAGATGCGCAAACAACTGACGAAAAGCAAGGTGACAGTTTAATGCAGTTTCTTTCTCCGTGCTGAGAGAGTGAGAAGGGGGGAACAGAGAGGAGACAGAGTCAGAGCTCTTTTGAGGAATGAGTCAATAAATAGAGCAAACATCTGGGTCCCTCTGCGACTGGCTCTGTATGGGGGGAAATAGGGGTGAAGGGGGCTCTATAGGGGCTTGAGTAGGGGTGAGGGGGGGCGCTGTAATGTGTGGAGAAGGGGTGAGGGGTGAGGGACGGGGGGAAGGGCTCTCGGTGCTATGCTAAACCACTTAACATTGAAGGAGGTAATCTTATGATGGAATGATGAAATATTTAACTATTTGGAGGGTAAAGGTTTCCAAAGGGAGTCTGTCTGTCTGTCTGTCTGTCTGTCTGTCTGCCTGCCTGTCTGCCTGCCTGTCTGTCTGTGCCTTGCAAATGTGAACACACAAAAGCTCCCGGGAAAAGAGAACGGTCGATGGGTGGCAGAGATGTGCTCAAATGACGCGTCAGCAGTCATCTCCTCTGACTGTAACACAGTGGATGATGGTGGAAACACATTCCCCATCATCCTCACGGCTGAATTAAAATGTCTGTCACACCTCGTTGGCAGCGAGGCATGTCAGCTTCATTGTGAAAATTCCCGGGCTATGGAATGGTGTTGCCATGACACCGTGAATTGCAGAGAGTCATGTCGCTGTCAATATTTTCCCAGACTTTCCCATCAGATCCCTCATGGGAAATTGAACGCCGGGCTTGGGGGACTGCACAGGGAGGTCAAAGGGCAGGAGGGCAAGGAGGTCAAGTGACTGGTCTTGACCTCACGTCACTGGGATTTCAGGGTACAGCCTTGCTCAGAGGCAATCATTTGATATGGAAAGAAATGATTTATCTAGATGTTAAAATAAGTATGACAATATGCTGTGAGTCATTGCATTAGAGTATTTTGAAATATGGTTTCAGACTAAAATTTTTTTTCCTTTACCTCTGACATTTCAAACCTCCTATTTCCCTCTCTTCCTCCCTGTCCATCTCTGCTCCCCCTATGCCCGTTAAGGGCATATCTTCTCATCCTTAATGAATTTAGACTGAACCACTGAGTATTAATATAAGTTGATATTTTCATGTTAACGTGGGGACAATACCTTTAAACAACGATAAACGATAATATAGAATTATTGCCTGTATTTATGAGAGTTAAGTTATGTCAGGAGATAGCGAAGACGCCGATAAACAGCGCCGCGGCTTAGGTAATGAAGCTAATTAGCAGGCGAATGCGTTTGATGGTGTTATTGGCGCTATGCACCACATGGCTACGACTCCAGCTTACATTAGCGATGTGAACCGCTAATGGGCAACACATGGCGAGAGGTGTCAAAAAAAAGGACAGGTTTCAAAGGCTAACAAATCCCCTCATTGAATATATATATATCTGGATGACTGCTGTCCACATAGAGCGACACACAAACAGAGGGAGAGGGAGAGAGATAGAGAGAGAGAGAAAGAGAGAGATAGAGAGCGAATAAGCGAGATGGGAGTATTAGTTGATTGGAGGGATGCAAGACTCTCTCTCTCTCTCTCTCTCTCTCTCTCTCTCTCTCTCTCTCTCTCTCTCTCTCCTCTCTCTCCTCTCTCTCTCTCTCTCTCTCTCTCTCTCTCTCTCTCTCTCTCTCTCTCTCTCTCTCTCTCTCTCTCTCTCTCTTCTCTCTCTCTCTCCTCTCTCTCATCTCTCCTCTCTCTCTCTCTCTCTCTCTCTCTCTCTCTCTCTCTGTGTGTTTGGCCTTTTACTGAGTGCATTGCGAATGAGTTCATCAATATTCATTCCAGCACTCTGGGCAGGATCCCCAGCGGTGGGCAGAATAAAGTTGCAGAGGTCGCACATTTCAGCAGGGGGATAGAGAGGGATAGAGAGGAATGGAGACAGAAGGAGAGAGAGAGCCATAGACCAAATGACACAGATGGTGAGTGAATAAGTAAGAATAATACAAATTGAGATGGGGCATGCGAACTGGAAGGCGGTTACTACCGCCAACTGGTGCGGAGGGAGGGATGTCGAACCACACACACACACACACAAAAACACACAACTGCAAACACACATACCCCCCCCCCCACACACATACACACACACAAACACAAACATACAAACACACATACCCGCAAACACACACATACCCGCAGAAACACAAGCGCACAGACACATAAGTAATTAAACACATGCACAATACACACACACACACAAAAACACACGCACACCCGCACACACAAACACACCTGCACAGGGAGCATGAAATCCTATGACATTGGAGACATTGACCCTTGTTTCATTACACCCTCATCACGCCATTTCTCTCCCCGAAAAAAAAACTAATTAGGACAACAACTTGTTTGACTATTCAAAACAATTTGGTCTGTGATGTATAAATAATTTTCCATTAGCTCGCCCCAAATGAGGGAACAACATTTACGTTCAGCAACCACAACCAACCTCTCTCTCTCTCTCTCTCTCTCTCTCTCTCTCTCTCAAAAACACACACACACAGACAGACACACACACACACACACACACACACACACACACACAGAAGGAAGAAAGATTAAATATTAACCGCCGTTATAATCGGCAGCCTCAATGTTTTAATATTTCAATTTCAATATTTGGGCCATAACCCCGCCCCTCCTTAATCATGCATGGTCATATGGACCTCATGCATATTAAGAGGCTGAGGGGGCAAGGACAAATGGAGTCCCTGATTATGCACCTGGCAGCGCGTGGATACACGTGTCAATGCCTCAGGAGTCCCAGCAGCTCACTGGCTGCCACGCCGTGCCACTCAACTGTGGCGCTCGACAACCGGGGCTTGAGCACAGGCTTTTACACGTGTCGCTTAAGACACACGCAAACATAAACACACACACACCAACCACACACATACATAAACATAGACAAAGTGCGTCTAAGATCCGTTTTGGCACACATTATTGGCACTCTACTCTCTTCCCCAAACCCCGCCTATTCCCCTACCTTCTCCCGTTCCAAAGTGAGACAACAACGCATAAATCAACTTTTACAGCAGCCAAGAAGAATAGATAGAAGTTGGCGCAGGCAGCCTTTCACAGCCATGTTAATCTGACGGTTAAAGTAGCCATCATGACAGCGACCCTTTGACCGTCAACATTAAGGCAGCAGCCAGCCATAACACATTTATAATTCATCTGCTCGAGAAAAACTCTCCAATATATATACATATATAAATATATACACACAAACAAACATACTCTTCTCTGTTCAGCCCTACTCTCAGCCCTCCAAGCAGTTCACCCGCTGGTTCCCTTCCAGTCAAGGCCATCAGAGTTTTCAATACCTGCCTGTCTCCTGCTCCCAGATCCCACCCCTCTTGTCCTCGGCCCCCCATCAGAGCTGACCGCGTCGTGTTAACATTCAAGTACATTCGCAGTGAGCCACGACGATCGGTATCATTACTATGGATCACCTCGCTGTAGCCGTTCGCTAATACTAAATTATGCATGTGTGTGTGTGTGTGTGTGTGTGTGTGTGTGTGTGTGTGTGTGTGTGTTTGAGGGAGAGAGAGAGAGAGCGAGAGAGAGAGAGAGAAAGACCCTGGGGAAAGAGGATGAGTGAACACCTGTGTGTGTTTGAGAGTGAGGGTGATAAAAAGCAAGGTAGTATAGGGGGGAAGGGAGAGAGGGAGAGGGAGAGGGAGAGGGAGAACGAGAGCGAGGGTGATAGCCAGAGAGAGGAAGAGAGAGACCATCTGTGTGTATTCATCGCTCCGTTGCTCCGACGCATCGGCCCCACAGATGTTGCATCACATCCAATCCTGTCGTTCTTTTCTACTCTTCCCCTTTTATCCCTTCTTCTGCTACTTTCTTTTGGGATGCAAGGTCATTGGCGGATTGGTATGAGGGGGGGTCTTGGATCCAGGGGGCCCCCTGGATCCGCATACTTCAAACGGTGGCCTTAATATTTAACTCTGCCCCGTGCCGAGCGGATCCGAGTGCAGCGCCAGTACGGTAGCATGTTCTGGAGAATAGAGAGAGCTCAGGGTGTGGGTGGGGGGGTTCTCACGCACGCCCATTCACACACAAACACACACATGCGCATGCACGCACGGGCACGCACACATACAGTCCTAGTTGTAGGTGCTTCATATTAATACAGATTCAAAGCATTTCAATCCCTACAAGACACCGTTCTGTTGCAACTCTTTCCTTTACACGTTAAGTGATGGCACCGTCTCAGACGGACGCATCATGATTACATCGGCCCCTGCTCTTAAATAATAACATAATTAAATCAGCTTGATAATATTTTTTATCAAATGTGTATTCAGCGAGATTGGAGTGGGCAAAGGCGTACATCAAATATTCTCAATTCCCCTGCTGTCATGTACGGGGATGGGAACATTCACCCCCTCATAGCACAAGACGCACTCCCCGGTTGTCACTCCCCGCCTGCCCCCACACCCCCTTATTACAATATGTCCAGAAGCGACAGCCTTCTCTAATTTTCTAGTTAATTGGTGCACGGCAAATGAGAGTCAGCACCCCATTTCACAGACAGAAATAAGGAGAAAACAAAGGCAGGGAGAAGGAGAGGGAGGGGGAGAGAGAGAAAAAGGAGAGAGAAAGAAAGACACAGAGACAGAGAGAGCGAGAGACAGAGAGAGAATCACACAGATAGCTTTTGTATGGACGAGGGGTACCACAGCTAGGCTGGCTCATGGCTGGGATGATCCCTCCCCCCTGTGGAGCTACGAGGGTGTGGTGGGGTTGGAACTGAACTGCTGAAACTGTAAGCAAGACGGACGACAGCAGGGCCCCGGAGACAAGGCCAAGGGCAAGGCCAAGCGTCATTGTAATGCAAAGGGGTGTGTGTGTGTGTGTGTGTGTGTGTGTGTGTGTGTGTGTGTGTGTGTGTGTGTGTGTGTGTGTGTGCGTTGCTTGCTGATAAAGTGGAGGTCCGGTGTGTTGATCTAGATTAAGTGGTTACAATACGGTTCAGAGTTGCGGTTGAGGCTAGGGGCGGTTTAGTGTCAAAGCATAACTTCCCTCGGTTAGGGCCCTGGGCACCTGAATTATGCAACTTCTGTTGCCCTCCTCGCATTTTAGCATAGGATTAAATCTACCAAAGGCGAAGATAGCCGATAGAAGAACCTTTACTCTCGGGCAAAATTGCCATGGTTGTAGGGGAAAGCGGGAGAGATGAAATCAAGGACATGGAATCCGATAGAACATGTGGCTGATGCCTTTGCAGTGTGTGGAGAAGGGTGGTGCCGATTGGGCTGTGTGGGACGCGTGGCGAGGTGATAGACTGTGAGCCCGAGGCAGAAGCCTCCAAGCCTGCAGAAAGCACAGGGTGTTCAGCTCTCCTCATCTATATTAGATATATAGCAGACTGCAAGGTCACACAGCACACCCATAGATAAGTGAGGAAGAGAGATGACGGGGGGGGGGGGGGGGTGGGAGAGGGAGGGAGGGAGGGAGCGGGTGGCGGAGAGGGAGAGGGTGGGAGAAAGGGAGAGGCTTAGGGTGGGAGAAGGGAGACGGGAGAAGGGAGAGCGGAGAGGGAGAGAAAAGTGGTTTATTAGCAAACAACACTCGTTTGGTGGGGAAAAGGCAGGTCTGCACATGAACCGAGTCAGCGATCGCTGTCCGTGGTCAAAGTGCAAGATCACAATTGTATGAGGGTATGAGTGTGTCTGCGTACACACACACACATTCACAAACAAATCTCGCACTTCGACACAATACACCGGCAGGGTTCCCGCTGGGGAGTGTAGGTGTGCGTGTGATTGTCTTTGTGCTGCCGTGTGATTTGTTTTGGTCTGGATGTGGATATTAATTCCACCACAGCGATCAGGACCAGAGTAATTACAGACACAGCGTTAACCCAACAACTGCATTAAAGGGAGCATTTAATTAACAAGCAGCAGGTGCATCTTATTAATGTCCATGTTCACAGAGGCAGGCATTGACCCACATACCTACAAGCAGAAAGGTGCAATCACAGGCACACAGACACAGACACAGACACAGACACAGACACAGACACAGACACACACACACACACACACACACACACACACACACACACACACACACACACACACACACACTTAATCCTCTTTCACACGTCAAAACCCACTAACATCTGGCTTTGTTTTTATTGGGAAAGGTTACAATCTGTATTTATTCCTGGGATGGGTGTTTATGGGACGGAAACATGACACACAAGGGACGTCATCACTGAATCCCGCCCCTCTTTCCGCCACAATGCTATTATGACGTGTGTTGAAGTTCCGGGCATTTGCACGCAAATAGACAGGACCAACATGGCACGGCCATTTTGTTCTTTGTACCGTGAAAGATGCAACCACAGTAAGACAGGACTAGAAAGAAATAAGTAATGGATGCAAAAAAGTAGTCACCACCGTAACATTTCCACTTTCCTGCTTTCTGCCGTTTACTGACTCTGGCACGTTCGTGACGTTGAACGTGACACACCAGAAATTTGAAGGCATCTTCTTCTGGGGGCATACACCTATTTTTAGCGGGTTTAACTGCGTGAAAAAATAAAAAAAGGGTGTTAACTTGCCTCACCCCTTTCTCTTCAACAGTTCAGCCCCAAATGAGTGTGTTCTTCTGTGGTACAAAGAGGCCAAAATGACAGGACGCACGCACGGACGCGCACACACACACACAAACACACACACACACACACACACACAAACACACACAGTACCATAAACGCTCACAACGCACGGGCCCTCCACATGCAGACGGCGGTGACATTTGGATGGCCCATTGTTATGACCGATCATCTGCAATGAAGTCACTAGATCCAGTTCAGACTCGACCTCACAACCCCGGGCGCCATCGTCTCCCTACTAGCCAAAATGTCACTGTTTCAATTTGTCTCATCAATACCTCCTTCCCCCCTTCCCCCCTTCTCCCTCCCCCTAAACTCCCTCCCTCCCTTGTTCCATCCTTCCCTCCCTCCCTCCTCCTGACCTTCCTCTCTCCCTCTTTTACTTGGTACTTTTTTTTAAACCGTTGTGCACGTGCATGCAATGGGTGTGTGTGTGCATGTCGTCGGTCTAGCGTGTGTGCCTGGGCCTCATCGTCTTCATCGCGGTGCGTCTGCTTCCTGGGAGGTCAGGTGGCATTTGGCCAGCCGTTGGGGATTGAGGGGCGCCGAGGGTAACGGTGATTACCATGGCGCTGATAGGAGGACGTGACGGCACAGAGAACAGGGCTGTATTTCTCTCTCGCCCATCGCCCCATCCATCGACGTGTGTGTGTGTTTGTCTCTGTGTCTTTGCTTTGTGTCATGCTGTGTGTGGATGTGTTTGTTTGTGTGTGTGTGATTGTGTGTGTGTGTGATTATTCTGTGTGTGTGTTTGTAAGTTTGTGTGGGGGAGTGTGTGTGTGTGTATGTGTGCGTGTGTATCCGTTTGTGTGTGTGTGTGTGTATGCTGATTGTGCATGTGTGCGCGCGTGCTTCTCTGCGTTTTTGTGTGTGTGAACGCTTGGATGTGTGTTTGTGTGTGGACATATGAGAGAGAGAGAGAAGTGGTGCTACTCATTCATTGGGTGGCCTTTTCCCACTGACGTGGACCCGGTCTGACCCAGGGGGTGGGCGTCATTAACACGGCATCACACTCAACATCGCCTGGCTCCCGTCATCACCAACACACGCAGGGCTTCTCACGTTGATCCATGGTGTGGCTAGTTGGCGAAAAAACACGCCTCGATTTCAAATGATTGAAAGTGACTTCAGCCGAGATCAAGGAGATGTTGGACAGGGGGGGGGGGCTGATGGACCCAGGAGATATGCATGATCCAATCGCTGAGACACTTCGGGCAGTGGCATGCTGTGTTTCGACCACTCTGATGTAGCCAGGGCAGAGACGTTTACCTCCCCAAAATGAGGGGGCTTGTTCCGAACTTGAGAGATGTGTTTGCGCTGAGGCTTCGGTGGAATTGTTACTGACCTACTCTCGGAACACCAGCTGAGAAACAGCGGGAGAAACACAATGCCGCCTTGAGGGGCCCAGCCTGAGACCCAGAAACAGGAGTGTGCTGGAAGAAACTGTGTAACCACGGTAAGACAGGACTAAAAAGAAGTAAGTGATGGATGCCAAAAAGTAGTCACCACCGTAACATTTTCACTGGCCTGCTTTCAGTTGTTTACTGACCCTGTTTCTGGCACGTTTGTGACGGTGAATGTGACACACCAGAAATAGAACGTGGAGGCATCCAGTTCTAGTGACCATCGGCTATTTTTAGCGGGTTTCCCTGTGTAAAAAGGAAAAACTGCCTAGACACACCAAACATTTGGGAGGGAAAAGGGTATTAGCTCAACCCACCACTTTTCCTTTCAACAGTTCAGTCCCAAATGAGTGTGTTCTTCTGTTGTACAAAGAGGCCAAAACTACAGGACTCATGCACGCAGAAAGCGCACCTGTCAATCGAAGGCAGACCACCCGACTTCTAATTCACTATTCTGTCTGTTCTAGCGCGTTGCGTTGACTGCGACTGGATGCCTGGACTCTAGGGCTGGGCGATATACCGGTAGTAAAATTGATACCGGTATATTTTTGAAAGAGATTTGTAGTTGAGACAATATTGCCATACCGGTATATTATATATCATTTTAATGTTGCCTTGCGAGCGCTATTTTATAAGGCCGACCCCTGCTCTCTGAGCCTACCAGCCATGTTCAGCTGCTCAATCCCGCCCCTTACAGGTACGTAGTGTTCTCCCACCCACGTTACGCATCACAACAAACTTTGAACAAAAACATGGCGGTAGAGAGTATGGAACCCGTAAAGGGACATGGGGTAAAAAAAATCATTTAAACATTTCTCGTGAGCACGAGAAAAGTATCTGGTGCATGCGAGAAAGTATCTGGTCCACCAAAAAGTATCTTGTGAGCACGAGAAAGTATCGTACGTATATCACTGGCAGTGTGTGTGGTGTGTGTGTGTTTGTGTGTGTGTGCAGGGCCGTATATGGGCCCTGTATACAAGAGGTACTGATGGGCCCCCCCCATATTCCCCCATCCAGCCCGCTGCGCAGAATTGTTGACGAGGGGGGGAGACGTGGCCTGGCGGCAAAAGTGGTAGGAGCCGCACACTGCGCTGAGCGCAGTCTGTGCGGCTCTACCACTAAGGGGTGGTAGAAAATTCAATTATTTTTGGCCCCCATCTGCCTTGGGCCCCCCCCCACAACGGTCCACCTTACACCAGCAGTCCGATGCCCCTGTGTGTGTGTGTGTGTGTGTGTGTGTGTGTGTGTGTGTGTGTGTGTGTGTGTGTGGAGTTGTGGTGTGTGTGTGTGTGTGTGTGGTGTGTGTGTGTGTGTCCTTTCTGTGTGTGTGCTGTTGTGTGTGTGTCAGTTTAGTGAAGTAATGGACAGAGTCCGGTTGTGTGTAGACTAATACCCAGCCTTGTCAAGGAATTGTGGCCGCTCATTCCCTACCATATTCCGACCTATAAGCAGAGCCACTGCCGGTCAAAGTGAAGGGTGTTGCCCCCGAGAGCATCGGCCCTGGAGGGAACGCCTCCCCTGTGCGGGTTTCGTATGTTTCAAACAGGCAACACTATTGTTTTTTTATTACACAGGGCTTCGCAAGTGGAACGCTCCACTTACATGGGCCCTATAAAGGGCCCATGCAATATAATAAGTATAATTGGCCGCTGTCAATGCAAACAAAGGATTTTTAGCCTCTAAGGACGTCTTTGGTATAACTTCGCCCTGTCGGGGCTTACTTTCCCGATAATAATAATACCGGCGTTCTATACATTTCCCCTTACATAGCTGCTGTTAAAGCAGAGCTGTGCTTCGTTGAGCAAAACAAAAATAAACCTAAATAAATGGTTGATGGTGAATACTAGTGGGGTGGAGTTAAAACTACACGCTTTACCCGTTTTATACAAAATATCGTTATAACATCGTATATCGCCCTTTGAACAAAAAATATCGAGATATGAGTTTTGGTCCATATTGCCCAGCCCTACTGGACTCTCCTCATGGTTAACCGGCCAGTACCCCATCATCAATTTAATATGTTATGCATGTATTTACCTGTATGTCAATTATGGCACCCGATGCACTCCTGACCATCCCTAGAAGAAGGGATCCCCTGCTATGCGTTTCTTCTCAAGATTTCTTACTTGCAAATTTAAGTGAGTTTTTCCGTGCCCTTGTGGGGGCTTGGGTGAAGGGGGGTGTCACAAATATTTGGCCTGTTAAGTCCTTTGAGACTGTAATGGTGATTAAGGGCTATACAAATATAATTTCATTGAATTGAACCGATTATAGCCATCACAGAAATATCAACACTTGTGACGTCCGGCCATTAAGTTTCTGGCAGGGTGATGATAGGAAAAAGACTTTGCCACATTGTTCAACCATGACAAGGATAATGAGAAAATTAGACAATGGAACATCAGCTTCTCTTCACAACTTCCCTGCGTGTCGACATGGCATAGTGGAGGAGAAAGAAAACTAACATTTCTGCAATTGATTGTATTCAGTCAGTCTTATTTGATTAATGCGTTATTTCAATTGTTCCCGGTTGCAGCGATTGCACATGCCCATGTATTTATTGTGATTGCCGTACACCACGGCAATCACAATAAATACAGTCGACAGATGTTAGATATCAGCCTACAAAATGCAAGTTGGAATTGAAAACTTCCAGGAATGAGTGGCATAAAGAAACAAACTTTGATTACACAGTAAGTGAGTAAGCCTGGATAATTATATATCCATTTTTTATCAAATAAGTGCTTGAACAGACACTTTAAAATGCAAATTTGTGTCACGAACACTGAAGCTATTTGTCAAAGTGGCATTACAGTGAGTGTGTAATGGACGTTTTGCAGCAGGGAGGGCTATTAGAAACCATTAAACAGATAAAAAATGGACACATTTAAGGAGGTGGGCTTAGTGAGAGGGGTTTTGATATATTGGCTGTGGAATAAGGGACATGTTTGACGACCTCATTAAATCAATGTAGTCGAAGAGCACCATTAAAGTGTGCAATAAAAAAGATATTCAGAAATTAGAAATGTGCTAATGCTGCAACCTGTGTATGCTAATTGTGACCTCGTGGACAGAGATTACAGCTAATAAACGGCTGTTGTGGAAAATAAAAAGGACGACTGCGAAAGTAGTTAGTGTTTAAGCACCAACACAGTTGAAACGCTCTAATGAGAATCAAAATGAGTTACTGGATGAGAGGACACGTTCAACCCTGCTGTTGGCTGTTTAGAGTGTCAAGGAATACTAACTAGAAAATCTTGCGTGATCAACCTAACTAATCTCTCAAATAAGACCTCAGATCAACATTGAAACTATGATGGTTTCTCATATACCTTTGCTTCATATCTCAACCAATCCCGTCGCTGGGGGGGCAGGGATCTGTAGACGCACGAAACAACCCGACCCGTGTAACCGCAACAACCACGACATTGCTGACCACTAATCTGGGCTCCAGAAGAGCACTGATAGCTAAGAACGATAGCATCGTCTTCCCATTAGCGCCATCTCTCCTTGGCAAAACAGCAATGAGATTTCGGCCAGAACTGGTAAACTTAACATTTCCCGTAGCCGGTGGGAAGACAAGCTAAATGTCCTGTTGGAACTGCAAATGTCTAAAATCAATCCTGTGTAGTAGACTGGCCTGTGTAGAAATACACTTGTTCAAATTGTCTTCTGAAAGCTGTTCTTGCCCTTCCCTATGAGTTTATCTTCAAATGAAGATCTCCGTAACAAAACAAGAAACACTTTGTAGCAAAACCCCTTGCCCCTTTTGGATTGAGGCCCAGTTCCCGTACAGTCTCCCAGAAGGGGGGGGGAGGGGAAGAGAGAGAGAGAGAGAGAGAGAGAGAGAGAGAGAGAGAGAGAGAGAGAGAGAGAGAGAGAGAGAGAGAGAGAAAAAAGTAGAAACATGGCAGGCTGGGAGATACATTTCCAAGATCAAAGCAGCATTTTTCTTCAGGCTTGTGACTAAGTTACATCTCTTTCGTAAACCATGCGTTTGCAGAGTCTATGTGTGTGTGTGTGTGTGTATGTGTGTGTGTGTGTGTGAGAGAGAGTGACAGAGAGAGAGTGTTGGTGGGGGATGGTATGCATTGAAGAGTCATGTATAATGTCTTGGTGCATCAGACCATGTGTCTGTGTGTGTGTGTTGACGTGTGCACAGCTAACACACACGCGGCACAAACTCTTCTGCCGCTTTGCTTTTGATCACCGACCACCCCCCAGGGAGTCCAACAGCGCGCCGCAGGGGGGGATGGCATCCGACGTCTCTGGTTCTTCCACTTCCTCATCAATCTAAAGCACAATCTGCACTGCCTTTATCGGAATAAAAAATAATTAATGTCGAGAAAGCTTAAGATTTTGGGTCACTGCACGCAGTTTTGAGCACGTTGTGCTGCTGCAAGTGATGGAAGAGGTTGGTCGTACTCGACCCTTTAGTTGCGACAGATTTGAAGCACTCTCTACAAAAAAAACCTGATTCTGTCATTCGTCAGACACCTCGTACCCAAAACATTTCCAAACTATGGAGCCGTTTGTCTTCTGTTTACACACAAGCTCCGCTGCGCCGCGTTTGCGGGCGGACTCCATGTTTCGCGCTGTTGGGGATTTAAAAAAGTGACGTGAGTGGAAGGGGGGCCGGGCCGTGTGTGGGAACCACAGGCAGAGCGGGAGAGAGAGAAGCAGAGTGACGAAGTAGCAGGCGGCAGTCGCGGTTCGAAACTGCTGTTATTTGTATAAAATATGCGGTACTTTCAACGCAAATTAAATTACATCGATGTTGACGATAGCGTCTCGTTTCCATATCTCGTAAAAATATCGATAGATTTCAAATATCGATATATCGCCCAGCGCTAATATGTGTGTTTGTGTGTAGCGTGGGAAAGGTGTGGAAGAAGGGGGTGCAATGGTGGGTTATGCTGACGTGTGGGACGGGAAATCAGTGGGCGATCGACATCCGTTTGCATGTACTTTCCCTACAGTCCACATCCGTCACTAGCGTTGTCAGACAGTGACTCCTCTCTCTCTCTCCCTCTCTCCCAATGCTCAATTACCCCAGTGGACCAACATCTCTCACTCTCATCCTTGCCTTTCTCCACCTCTCGCTCCGTCTCTCTCACTCATGCTGCTCTCTCCCCCCCACTCATCCATGACTCTCTCACACTCTCTCACCCATGCAATTCTCCCCCTCTTTCAAAGACTCACACGCATCAGAAATCTCTCCCTCTCTGTCTCTCTCTCATGCTCCCTCTCTCCCTCCCCCTCCCTCTCTCCCTCCCTCTCTCACTCTCTTCGCTCCCTCCCTCTCTGTCTCCCTCTCATGCTCTCTCTCATGCTCTCTCTCTCTCTCTCTCTCTCTCTCTCTCTCTCTCTCTCACTCTTCATCTCTCTCCCTCCTCTCTCCTCTCTCTCCTCTCTCTCTCTCATCTCTCTCTCTCTCTCTCGCTCTCTCTCTCTCTCTCTCTCTCTCTCTCTCTCTCTCTCTCTCTTCCCCCCCCCTCCCTCCAAGTGTTAGCAGCATGGTTGGGTCAGAGCGGGAGCATCACCATGTGTGTGTCCGACGGGGGGAGGGGGGACAGGCTCCTGAGGGTGCCAGCAGGGCCGGCACGAATTACACCACCTCTCCTCTGCATGGAGGGGGGGGCAGCAGAAGGGGACAGTGACACGACGGTCCAATTAGAGGGGAGAAATCGAATACATAAAGAGGCCTGTTTGTGTGTGTGGGTTTATATGTGTGCGCACGTGTGTGTGTGTTTGTGTGTGTGTGTTGACATGTGTGCATGTAAGTGTGTGCGCGTGTGTGTGCTCATGCGTGCGTGTGTGCTGGTCATGTGTGTGCCCCCCCCCCCCCCCCCCAGTGGATTTCTCTGAAATCTCCACCGGTGGGGGTGGGGGGGGGAAAGAATAATAAATGGACGTGGGATTTATTTGAAGTGTGTGAGAAATAAGTAAGAAATCAGAGTTGAAAAATATATATTAAAAAAAAAGGAAATAAATGTAAATTATGCTTTTTCGCCTCAAGACAAGAGGGAAGAGAGCTATACTCGATCTGAAGTTATTCCCCCACTTAAAAGGGGACATCCTTTACAAGATTAATTAACTGAACCTGTGGATGTCTAATACGTTTTTGAGTGTGTGTGCGTGTGTCTGTGTGTGTCTGTGTGTCTGTGTGTCTGTTGTGTGTGTGTGTGTCTCTGTGTGTGTGTGTGTGTGTGTGTGTGTGTGTGTGTGTGTGTGTGTGTGTGTGTGTGTGTGTGTGTGTGTGTGTGGTGTGTGTGTGTGTGTGTGTGTGTGTGTGTGTGGGTGCTCCATCAGAGCCTGCCAAATGTCAGGAGCACTCCCAATTAGTTAACAAGGGCTGGCCCACACACACCTGTCTACCTGTACGACAACGGCCCAGAGCTATACGCATACATTTACATATTAATTAACCATCCCAGGCCCTTTAATTAGCCACACGGGGGGACGGGGGGGGCAGATCCCCTCCAACATGGGGTGAACCCACCCACAACAACCCCCATGTGCAAACATGTCATCCACTACAAACATAGACAAGCACACACACACACACACACACACACACACACACACACACACACACACACACACACACACACACACACACACACACACACACACACACACACACACACACACACACACACACACACACACAGAAACGTGCATATTCAAGTAAGGACAGCCAAAATTTCGAAATGGGTCACATTTCTAAATGCTTTCACTTGCTCCCATATTCCCATTTCACAGCATATGCACGGTTTAAAAGCCATCATTGTCTCAAAGTATCGCCGGGCTACCTCGTCCTGGCCAGGCTGTGGTTTGATTCAGACTCCGACCCAAATGACTGCTAATTAAATTCATGATCCGAATGCCAACGAGTAATGCTGCCAAAAGAACAGGCCAAACGTTGTCCGCCTGGCGACAGTTGGCCTGCCCTGCTTCACCCATTGTTATTCATTTATCCTGCTTTGTATGAAGATTCCGAGATCAGGAAAAGGTTTATTGTGAAATATAGATGCGTGCGTACTTCAAGGTAAACACAGAGACAGAGAGCGAGAGGGAGAGCGAGGGAGACAGAGAGCCACAGAGAGAGAGACAGAAAGACAGAGAGAGAGAAAGAAAAAGAGAGAAGAGCTTCAGTTATACTCCAAAGCTTCAGCAACGCAATACCACCCTGGTATCCTTTTCCAAACATATTTGTGCGTGCAAGTGTGGATGCGGGAGTTTAAAAATACGAAAATCTGTGCGTAGGTGTTTTAAAATGTTAAATGTGTTTGAAGAGCAATGCATGTGATAATAGGTGTGTTTTGTGGGGTGTCAGAACAAATTGTTGCACTGTACCGCTGATGTCTGAACACTGTGCTTATCCAATCGGCTGGAAATTCTAAGTCTAATTAATGCAAACACCTCCTCACCTCTCCCCACACCCCACCCCCACCCCCACCTTGTGCTTTTGATCCGTTGGAAAAACCTTTTAAATATGCCCCGGCTCACATTGCAAACCGCAAATATTCGAAACCGCAGAGTTTACTTTATAAAGTCTGAGTACACTAGTTTAGTTTTACTACCAGGTTCTTTTTGCTGGGGGGGGGGGGGGGGTTATGAGATGATCTCTGAAAAGAATGTATGGTGGACGCACCCGAGCTCGGACAGGAAGCACTATGAGAACGCTTGCCCCACGGACATGCAGAGGGGAAAACGTTTTAACCGTTTCCGTTAATATTTAATACCTGGCCTTTGAAGTGCTGCCCTTTGGGCGGGGTGGGGGGTGGGGGGGGGTCTTAAACGGCCACTCAAGAATTAGGAGTGCTGTTGTTCAGCGATCATTTGAGAGTCTGATGGGTGTTTCCTAAAATGCTAGGGGGTGGGGGGTG
Source organism: Gadus chalcogrammus (assembly GCF_026213295.1). Classification (NCBI taxonomy): domain Eukaryota; kingdom Metazoa; phylum Chordata; class Actinopteri; order Gadiformes; family Gadidae; genus Gadus; species Gadus chalcogrammus. Next base: position 6,912,559 of record NC_079432.1, on the reverse strand, counting down.
GGGGGGGGGGGGGGGGCTCTGAAGGTAGCACTAGCATCAGCCAAGTCTAAACCAGAGTTTAGACATTATGGGGTTGTGTTCCTCTGTGTGTCGGCAGAGGTGTGTATATTTGTGTGTGTGACCTTGTTTGTGTGTTTGTGAGAGAGAGAGAGAGAGAGAGAGAGAGGAGTCAAACTTGCAAAATGTCCAATCCTCGAGAGGGAGGAAGAGTGTGTGTGTGTGTGTGTGTGTGTGTGTGTGTGTGTGTGTGCGTGTGCGTGTGCGTGTGCGTGTGCGTGTGCGTGTGCGTGTGCGCATACATGCGTGTGTGTATTAAAGTGCACGTTTGTGTGTGCTTGTGCCTACCGGTCGTTCCTGGAGCACGGCGCGGGTGCGGTACAGCAGCAGCAGGCGGACGTCGGCGTCCCGCAGGCTGAAGCTGTTCTCCAGCGTCTGTAGCACGCTGATCCGCGGCCGCACCGGCAGAGCCGCGTCGCCGCAGAACGGACGCAGCCAGGCCAGCAGGTCGTCAGAGGTCACCGCGCTGTCGCTAGGAGACCGAGGAGGTGGAGGGAGGGAGGGAGGGGGAGAGGGGGAGAGAGAGAGAGAGAAGAGAGAGAGACAAGAGAGAGAGACAAGAGAGAGAAGAGAGAGAGACAAGAGAGAAGAGAGACAGAGAGAGAGAGAGAGAGAAGAGAGAAGAGAGAGAGAGAGAGAGAGAGAGAGAGAAAACGACAAAGGTATAAAAACGGGCATGTTGTTGTTTTGTACCTATACATTGTTAGAGCATTCTGCCGGTTTGTTAAGAACACAGGTTAATTGTTGACATTCAGATGTAAATCAGCAATGATTGTGCATTGCTCAACTCAAGCCCTCTCGCAGTGAAGAATCAATTGACTGATTGATCCTTGTTATTTCCTTTATACTCACATTATTCTTACTGCGAACCTCGGTCTCTGTACCTGTGTTTCCATCGCCCTGATTTTATGCAAATTTTGAAGTATCGAATCAGTACACGGTGTTGGAATCACCAAAATTCGCATAAAAATCCCCTAATTTGCAAAAAAGTTTATCCCCTCACTTGAGGTGGTTTTTGAGAAATGGGAAAGAGTAAATGCTCCAACCACTTGATGGAAACGCACCTAATTCGAATTTCTTTTTTGCAAACTTTCTAAAGATTCGCATCACCTTTTAGATGGTAACGTGACTATTGTCTTTGAGAATGCGCAGTATGGGTATGTAGGAAAATAATTTAATAACACAATTCAATTATTGGATACAACTACCGCGCCAGGGCCATTAATGCCTTACCAGACAAAGCTATTGTAAAACTAAACACTCTTTTGGGAAAAACAGTAGTTTGTTGTCAATGGCCGCCAGCTGCCACGTTTCGTAACGCGGCTGTACCTCGAGGGGGGGTTAGTTGAACAAAAACCAGGGAAATAGACAATGTCTAACCCCTACCAACCAGAAGCATTATCAAACGGGGCCAAATCCTCAGAGACCAATTAAATGTACCTCTGAAAAAAAAAAGTTGGCTTCTTTAATATTTATTACATCATTTAGAATACTTTTTTCCTTTAACCCAAACGATTCGAAGTGAAGACGGATACAAGTCATTAAGTAGTGCCCGCTAATGGATGCCTAAGGGTAGGCTGAGGACACTGTGGCCTGTACCAAGAGCCTCCGGGATAGGGAGTCAAACTGCCATATCAGCCACTGTGGCTTTTCATTTCCTTGAGTGAGTTTGTGTGTTGCCCACAAACTCACCCCTAAATGGAGAGAGTAAGGGCATATGAGAGAGAGAGAGAGAGAGAGAGAGAGAGAGAGAGAGAGAGAGAGAGAGAGAGAGAGAGAGAGAGAGAGAGAGAGAGAGAGAGAGAGAGAGAGAGAGAGAGAGAGAGAGAGAGAGAGAGAGAGAGCGAGAGAGAGAAATAGAGTGTATTCAGAGCGACTGTTCCACTTACCCACTCTGCACGTGATTGTGTACAGCGGTCACCATGGCTTCCAGAACAGTAAGGGGTTGTGGGTAATCTGCCTCGGCATCTGGGTCCCCACTGCAAAACAAACCCTAATGTTGTAAACTCAGTATCAACTTCAATTTATTTCGGGAGGAATGGCAGATTTTACCATAGGAACCCCGTGAGAAAACATAACGAAAAAAATCGAAAGAATTCAATCAAATTAATCGGTTCAAAAGTGCCACAACCGAAAGATAGTTTGAGACAGTTTGTACGTGTGAACACAAACACAGACACACACAAACACAGGAAGACCCTTTCACCTGGTGCTAAGCACAAAGGCCCAACTTTGCAGAATTATTCATCATGTGAAAACGGTGGAAAAGTTCAATGTGATTCATGAACATGTGAAGGTGTCTTGCAGATAGTGTCAGGATGGGGTGGAATTATTAATTTTCTGGCACTAGCGTTTGTACATAAAATAGTTTTCTCATATCTATGTAATAATTCTGCAGTCTCATTAGTGGATTTTCTGCCATGGTTGTCTTCTGCTGTGTGTGTGTGTTTGTTTGTGTTCCTTTAGTAGTGCATGTTTTAGTTTGTGCACGTTTGCAGGTTCCTCTGCGTGTGTGTGTGCGATTCACGTCGCGCGCGCGTGTGTGTGTTTAAGTGCGTCTGGATGTGTACGAGACAGCATGTGTTTCAGTATGTGTGTGTGTGTGTTTGTGTGTGTGTAAGTCGCAAGAGGAGGGCCATTTCTCACCGAGACAGAGGGGGGAAAAAAAGGTAATTTCCCCTGACTCAACTGTTACTTTGCTGCCGGGCCAATATGCATGTAAAAACTTGCACGCAATTGTAGAAGCTCCAAGTCTCCAACGCACACAAACACACACCCAATGCAGAAATACAAAGAAACATACAAATAATCTTCCAAGTCATACTAGCGATAACACAACACTATTCACCCATTCTCAGTGCAATGGCAATGTGTGCCTGCCTGCAGGAGTATCTGTGTGTGTGTGGGTGTGTGTCTTTCTTCGCCTGTGTGTGCGTGTGCAGATATGACAGATACAAAAGATGGCCATTAGCAATGTGCTCAGGTATGCCCGCTCCACTAGAGACTGAAGGCTTAGAGCCTAAATAAGCCTGGATCGTTCATATCTGCCAAATGCACACACACTGACCCACACAAACACACAAACACACACCCAAACAAATGGACAAGCAGACAGCCAGGCAGGGAGGCCAACACGCACACAAGCCTCAGAAAAATACTTCCCCCAACGCTACAGTATATCAGGAACCACAATCACAGACAGGCCATATAAATAACACGTTAACATGCACGCTCACACCCGCACGCTCACACCCGCACACACACACACACACACACACACACACACACACACACACACACACGGTACACACTTTATAGCTGTGTTGTTCTGATATCAGAGTGAGATCTGGGAGCTAACAGCTGTATCAGGCCACATTAATTATGATCAGATAATGAGTCAGTGGAGAGAGGAGAGTGTGTGTGTGTGTATGTGTGTGTGTATGTGTGTGTGTGTGTGTGTGTGTGTGTGTGTGTGTGTGTGTGTGTGTGTATCCGTGTGCGGTTCTGGTGCGGTTGCAGGTGCTATCGAGTGGCCCACGGGCCATTGAGCAGCAGCAAATGAGACAGGAACACAATCAAGGACACCACCTCGCGTTCATCACAGCCAATCAGGTGCCCTGATTACGGCCGACCTTGTCAGTTGACACACGTTAGTTAGCGTGCGGGGGAAACGCCGCCAGGACACGGGAGCACGCGTCGTGCCGTCGAGCGGTCGGCTCTCTCCGAAAAAAAAAAAGCTTCGGGAAAAGCTTTCGTTTCAACAATGGCTTTGTACCGGCGCGCAGTGGGGCGCCCCGACTAAAAGCCTTGAACCAGTTACGTCTGACTGAATCCACTTCATTTCACACACAGAGAGTGGGAACACGTGTACGTACACACACCCAGCTGTTCGGTCCTCTATCTCCACATCGCTCATGAGAGCCGACGGAGTCGTCTGCTTTGAGCGGTTTGTTCCATGCATTTCTCCATCATACCTCGCCATAGGCCCAGTGTATACCATGAAGTTGTAACCGGAATAGAGATTACGTAGGTGTATATAAGCTTTTTGTATGTGGCGTGTTTTGCTCCGCCGTCGACTTAAAAAACCAGTTTTGAGGCCCCCTGTTTGGTAGAATAAGTGCCCCTCTGAACGTAATGTGGTTAAAGGCGCCAGGCGCCGCAGTCGTGTGCCGCGTCTAATGTGCTAGGACAGCGTGTGACTGAGTGAGGATGAAACCTGTGGAAATGGAAAGCAGTACAGGACTGCCTGGGCTGACCTTGGACTCCTCATTCAAGCAGGGCTTGTGTGATTGTGGACGGGGCGGGTTTGCTTTCTCCCGCATAACACACACAGACAGAGAGACAGCAAGATGGAGGTATAGAGATGGAGGGACAGAGATAAAGCCAGAGGCAAAGAGAGAAAGTGAACAGATAAGTGATGGAGACAGAGGCAGAGCAATATGTGGAAAGAAATAGAGCGATAAAGCACCAGAGGAAAACGAGAGCAAATATATATATATATATACACACAGGAGAGAGAGAGAGAGAGAGAGAGAGAGAGAGAGAGAGAGAGAGAGAGAGAGAGAGAGAGAGAGAGAGAGAGAGAGAGAGAGAGAGAGAGAGAGAGAGAGAGAGAGAGAGAGAGAGAGAGAGAGAGAGAGAGAGAAAACGACAGAGGTATAAGAGGAGAGAAGAGAGGAATAAGGCCTGTGACAGGGACGAGTGCCTGTGCGAGAGAGATATGGAGTGGATTTAGTGTCAATATTACTAACTCCTTTTTAAAAACCCTACACATGTAGATAAAGTATTGCGATTCGAACTCATAAGCTATACACTTATATGAACAAGCATTAAGGCATGTAAGTGGAAGGACCCCAGTAAATGAGTAGATTTAGGGGACGTGAACAGGCAACATATTGGGCTAGCTTTAGCATACCGGATAAAGTTAGCAACACGCTAACATCACACAGCCTATACATAGGTAATTCCGTTCTATAGTTTATTATAGTTTATTATTATTATTTTTATCATTATTATTTCCCGTCCAAGCTTCTTTAAGCATTTCTTCTCTGTGTTTTTCCCACACACTCTCTCTTTCAGCAATATAACCATAGGGGCATTGAATGGAGCCTGTAGACCCACTGCAATGAGCCCGTCCCCTCACCCTTCACCCAAGGGCTCTCTACGCCCTGGAAGGTTCAACCTTTTCCTCCTCCTTTAAAAAAATTAAAATAAACTTCACATTAAGCTTTGCAATGGTGCACTCTTCCGAGGCAACAAAATGCAAATGCAGAGTTTGATTATGATTACCCCACGTATTATTTTGCCATGGTAATCTTAAGTGATTGTTAGATTGCTCCTGCTGTTGGGAGCCCAAAACATATTCTCCTTACGGTGTCAGTGGAGAAACAGAACAACATTACTCCTTTGGAAGAGCGTTGCTTGATATGCTATTCATATTTCCGAGTTTATAAGAGATGTATTTAATTAAATCAAGGTGGTATATAAGGGAATACTAAAATGTATGTTTGTGATTTTATATACCCATTTCATTAGAAGATTCCGGCACATGCATTTTCAACATTACAACAATAAAGGTGTTCCGAATTTGAATATATAAGTATATGTTAAAAAATGCAGGGTGCTTCAGAATTGTAAACAGAAATATTAATTTGATTCCATTTACTTGAATTTCCGAACGCAACACTCCTTACACTCCCATGCTGCTGCTGTTGCCAGTCTGTTATTGGCTCTGGCTTATTGGATATCACAAAAGTATGATCTAATTTGCCATAAGAAACCTGGATCCTGATTGTATTATTGTGGATTATTGTGGGTTATTTTTAATTTTTTCTTTCCGTACTGTGCCAAAAATATTTGTTGTCTTTGTTTGTACCTGCAAGATGAGATCGAAAAATGCGCGAAACCCGATCGGACACCAGCAACAAAGGTTTCACACAAGTAAGACATCCCAATGTGCCTTCTGGCTATATATTCACAGATATGAATATCATTTGCCGTTGCAGATCTTAACCAATTGTAGAGTAAAAATGTCATGTCACATGACACGTTTATTTACATGTCTGGATTTTTTTTAATACGTTTAAGTAATATTGGAACATAATTTCACTCAAAAGAGAGAGCCTGTGTGAGAGAGACTGTGAATGAGTGAGTGAGAGAATGAGACAGTGAGTGAGTAAGTGATATCGAGCATTTCACTTCTTCTAACTTCATCTATATATATTCTGTATTTAACGTTTTCTATTTTGACATCCGGATTTGTTTACCTGCTTTGGCAACGTTAACGTTTGTTTCCCATGCCAATAGAGCTTCTTTGAAATTGTATTTTAATTTGATTGGGTGCGTGGCGTGGGTGCGTGGCGTGCGTGCGTGCGTGGCGTGGCGTGCGTAGCGCGGCGTGCGAGAGCGATAGAGAGAGAGAGAAGGTCAATACCTGAGAGTGGCCACCACTCGGGCCACTGCGTCGTGCAGCACGGATTTGACCGAGAGTTCCGGCGATCCTCCGGCCACGGCCAGCAGCTCTCCTATTCGGCCCAGCGGCTGTCCGTCTGTTGCCATGGTGACGGCCAGACGGTGCACCTTGGACCTCTCGGACCGGGAGAGGTCGTAGGCGTGGCTGTAGCCCCTCAGCTGCGGCTGGAATAGATACAAACAAACACGGTCGAGGTGTCTGAGTGATGAGGGGAGGGAGTGAGAGCGAGAGAGTGAGAGACTAAGAGAGTGTCAGAGCGAGGAAGGATTCTCTCACACCAATGTGAACGCATGCATGCTGTAGGCTGGTTCAAGGTTATATTTTTTCCATGCGTTGTTTCCATGTATTTCAGCGCAATGTCATCACCAGAAAAGCACCCGCTGTAGCTCTGAAAGCAACCTACAGTGTGCTGTAAAAATCTATTCTTTAGCTGGGGAGGAGAAATATTGCTAGTTTAAAAATCCTTCACTCTCCCATTATGCCGCCGTCACTCTGTGGTGCAATTTACAATATGGACGATACCACCAGTTACACGCACACACACACACACACACACACATGCATGCACACACACACACACACACACACTCACGCATGCGCGCACAAGAAAAGTAAACACAGGTTTAGATTCTCTCCACTTTTATTGGACTAGGGGAAAACAAACAGGGATGAGTCGGATGTTTGACAGAGGGGCCAGGGTTGGGAAGGGATCAGCTCTCTGGGTTAATACCTGTAGGACCCGACTGTCAACACATCGCACTTTCCTCAGCCATAACCCAGGCGCTCCAATTTACCGCTTCTTTCCTCCTCCTCCTGAACGCTGCCCTTCATCTGCCCCCTCTCCCCTCCTTTACACTTCTCTCTCCTTCTCAATCCATCATTATTTCCCTCCATCTCTCTCTCCCTTGCTCAGTCGATCTTTCTTTTCCTCCATCTCTCTCTCCCTTTCTCAATCTCTCCCTTTCTCAATCTCTCTCTTTTACTCTCTCTCCCTTTCTCAATCTCTCTCTTTTACTCTCTCTCCCTTTCTCAATCTCTCTCTTTTACTCTCTCTCTCTTTCTCAATCTCTCTCTTTTACTCTCTCTCTCTCTCCCTTTTACTCTCTCTCTCTCCCTTTTACTCTCTCTCTCTCTCTCTCCCTTTTACTCTC
>NC_079432.1:6902047-6904779 GCF_026213295.1 Gadus chalcogrammus | reverse complement strand
CACACAGACATGCCGCACACGGCCTACGCACAAACAGACATGCTGCACACACCCCCACGCACACAGACGGAAGACACACACACACACAAACTGTCGCTATGCAGCACGTGCACTGCAAACTATATTAATTTGCAATCATTGGCAAACTGAAGCCAAATTAATACAATCACATTTTCCCCCCACACACACACACACACACACACACACACACACACACACACACACACACACACACACACACACACCCAACCACACACACACACACACACACACACACACAGAAGACACATGTACCACATGTATAGGCACAGACTTGGCCGAGGATAATGTTCTTATGTGGTCTTAGATTAAGCAGAAAGCATCACGTCCTTAGTTCTGGGGATGGAGATGAATGTAAAGACACACACACACACACACACTTATCTGAAATTAAATATCACATGCCATACAATGTGGGGCTTTAGGAGATAAGCGAAGGGGACTGAAAAGCCCAAGGAAAAAACACATCAAGTATTGCAGAGTGAAGATAGCATATAGGATGAGGGTGCCCCAGATCAAACAGACAACAGGAAGACAACCGGGAGACAACAGGGAGACAGCAGGGAGACAACAGGGAGACAGGCCTATACAGGTACAGAAACATGAACAGGGATGAGGTGTGGAGAGGGGGCGAGAGGCTCATGGACAGAGCAGGAGAGAGAGAGAGAGAGAGAGAGAGAGAGAGAGAGAGAGAGAGAGAGAGAGAGAGAGAGAGAGAGAGAGAGAGAGAAGAGAGAGAGAGAGAGAGAGAGAGAGAGAGAGAGAGAGAGAGAGAGAGAGAGAGAGAGAGAGAGAGAGAGAGAGAGAGTCAAACTGATTTCCACTTTTTGGTTTAAATGACCCAAATTAACTAAATGTTTAAAAACGGAGGGAATTGGGTGGTTGACAGGGTGGTGGTGGTGGTGGAGATCGTGTGGTGATGGAGGTGGTGGTAAGGATGGAGTGTGCCAAAGACAAAATGGAACATGGAAATAAAAGAAGAAAAGGAAAGTTCACCCAGGTGCAGATGGGAAAGAGTTCTATTTGTAGTCCCTTCATAATGGTGAACTTTATTTCATGTAAGAGTCTGACGAATGATTCTGTTGATTATGATGCAGAACAGTGTGTATGTTGATGGTCAGTGTGTGCGTGTATGTATGTGTGGCAAGGTGAGGGCACACTGCAGTGCGTTAGTGGCGATGTGTGTTCTCGTGTGTGTGTGTGTGTGCGTGGGTGTGTGTGTGTGCGTGTGGGTGTCTGTGTCTGTGTGTGTACGGCGCTGACCTAGAGTGTCAGCAGGGACACACTTATCCACCGCCGTCTCCTCCACCAGTAGCTTGCCTCTTTATTTCATTATTTTCCTCCACCTGGACGAAAGCCCACGAGAGCCGCCGTCCACTCAAGGAAAAGGTCAGACCCATTTCCCCCCCCCCCCCCACCCCCCCCCCATACCTCCACTCCTTCTCAACCTAGCCCGACCTTACATCCCATCCCCACCGCCACCTCCACCTCACAAAACCCCACCACCACCACCGCCGCCGCCGCCGCCACCGCCGCCGCCGCCGCCACCGCCACCACCACTCCGACTCCATCCCTACCTCTCAGCTAAAGAACTTTTTTCTTCCCCTTCCTCACACCCTCTCCTTCTGTTCCCTTCCCCCTCTGAAGACTTAGTGTGGCTCGGAGGGGACGCCTTGGGTCCGCGGTGCCAGCCACCAGCCAGCTCAACAGGATGAGGGCTGTAAAAATGGCTATTGTGCCTACATGTGTACGGGCTGCAGCGGGCAGGGCTGACAACTGAGCCGGCTGCTAAATTGAACGGGCAACCTGTGTTCGGTCAAGCTGTGTTTAATGGCCAGTGTCCCCGGGGAGTGGCGGGCACAGCTGTTATCAACGTAGTAGTAAAGACATAACACAACTACAACCGTCCAGAATGAAGCAACAGCGTTTCCACTGCAGGCTGAAGCTAGGAATCTGGTTCTACAGCTTTGGCCCCCACCATGAGCCATGTTCCCTAAACGTTCATGTCAAGTTACGTCAGTTAGACTCTGCGGTTGTTAAGCATAGCATCACCACAGAATCGGGGCGGGTTGGACTGTAATTGGCCGATAGAAAGGCTGTACCACAGAACAATCCGAGCTAGGAAGTAGAAAAAGAGGCGAGTGAAACGGGGCAACCGTTGTGGGTCAACGGAAATGTTGAATGTGCACACGTGATCCTTAGTGTAATTGGCCCAGGTAGACAGACAAGGGGAAAAAAGCCGTTTTTTAATGTCGATGTATAACAGCGCCAGAGAAAGAAGGCATTTTCGCAAAGTCCAACACACTTCTAAAATCGGATTGTTTTTTTTCCAAGTATCAGGTACTTTGCGCGAACCGCTGTTGCGGACAGAGGAGCAAAGAGCCTGAAATGAAAAGGGCAGAAAGAGATGAAAGACCGCGTTGCCTTCCCCGATGTGGTAGGGGTCTACGGTAAGGGCGAAGGCGATAAGCCAATGCTCCTCCTACGAAGCCTTCCCTCTGACGATAAAGAGTATATAAATATAGAAACAAATACTATATTTCATCCCAGGAAATCTCACACCTGCCACAAACAAAGCCCTCTGAGAGCACGTGTTGGTGGTGCCGGCTGCTCACCTGGTAGAGCGCGTTGGTCTTGTCCTTGAAGCAGGGTGCCAGACGGGTGTAGATCTGCAGGGAGTAGTAGTAGGCTGC
>NC_079432.1:6887047-6897047 GCF_026213295.1 Gadus chalcogrammus | reverse complement strand
GCGGGGAACAGGGTGCCCCCTTCGGTCTTGGTCTCAGCCAGCTTCCCCGTCCTCAGCAGCACCTCAGCAAAGTTCTCCTGGGGCACGCCGCTGCAGCCTGCATACACGTCCTGACTCTGGAGAGGGGTGTGTGTGTGTGTGTGTGTGTGTGTGTGTGTGTGTGAGAGAGAGAAAGTTAGTGTGTGTGTGTGTGTGTGTGTGTGTGTGTGTGAAATGGTAGGGTGTGGGTATTGGACAGGAAATTGAATGAAAACAAACAACAAGAAAAAGTTGGCGAGCCATTGGTTGACACACCCCCTCAACACCCACACACACACACACACACACACACACACACACACACACACACACACACACACACACACACACACACACACACACACACACACACACACACACACACACACACACACACACACACACACACACACAGCTAGAGACGGAGGCAGAATGGAGCGCGTACTGAAAGTGACTAACGGTCTTCATTTACAGGTGCTCTGCTCACAGAGGCAGAGTGGGGGGCAGGAGCGACGGTAAACACTGCAGTAAACCCATAAACTGCACCAAACGAAGGTCAAATGAAGTGGTCCGTCGCTCAGCCGCGCACGTCAAGGGCCCCCCGCGGCCCGTGTTGAGATCTTTAACCTTTATAGTCCCATGGTCCCAGAGGCCACCCCTTCAATGACCAGACACATTTCCCCTCCTCGCTCCCTTGTCACTCCATCACCCCGTCTCCCCCAGGCCGTCCGTCTCCCCCATCCCTCCCGTCCGTCTCTCTCTCCCCCGCCCCCCTTAGCCCTCCCGTGTCCTTCTCCCTCCCCCCTCTCCCCCAGCGTTCCCCCGTCCCTCTAGTCTCCCCCGTCTCACTTCTCACCTCACTCCTTTCTACCTCTCTCTCCCCCCTCTCCCCCAGCGCTCCCCCGTCCCTCTAGTCTCCCCCGTCTCACTTCTCACCTCACTCCTTTCTACCTCTCTCTCCCCCCTCTCCCCCAGCCCTCCCCTATTCCTTATAGTCTCCCCTGTCTCCCTTCTCACCTCTCTCTCCCTTCTACCTCTCTCCCCCCTCTACCCCAGCCCTCCCCCATCCCGATAGTCTCCCCGAGGCCTCCCTTCTCACCTCTCTCTCCCTTCTACCTCTCTCTCCCCCTCTCCCCAATCCCTCCCCCGTCTCCCTCTGTCCAGGTCCCTCCATCAATTTATTGACAGCGGTATGATAAAAAACAATTGATCAGCTGGCTCCAAGACAGATGGACAAAGGGCCTGGGGGGCGGGGGTCTACTATTGACTGATGCAGGACGGAGGACGGATAAATGTTAGTGAGGACCAGAAGGGGGTGATGGTGGTAGCAGGATGTGTGTGTGTGCGTGTGTGTGTGTGTGCGTGTGTGTGTGTGTGTGTGTGCGTGTGTGTGTGTGTGTGTGGTGGCGGGTTTGGAGAGCGCTATTAAAATGTCATGAGCGGAGACGTATCGGCCCTCTCGGTTTCCCCTTGCGTCCACTCTTTAAGCCATCCACATGATTTGTGTCTCAGAGTAAAAAGCCCAGTCATAGCCCACAGGGTGTCCATTTTCTGGAGGCGCTGGAAGGTCAAATTACTCCCGTCCTCACTTTTATCCTTTCTGCCCCCTCTGTCACTGCCTCTGTGCTCCCCCCGCCTCTCTCTCCTGTTTAGCATACAGCTGCCGTTTCTCCTGTCGCTATTTAACATTAAACGGCTACTGGCCCGGGGCAGTTCTGACCGCCGCAGCCTTCAGACGGGCGCCGATACCGCCCCAAATGACTCGCTTTTTGTGCTCGATTATTAAGCAGGAGTCCACATTCGTTTTGATCCTCACGCTAGGCGCCATGGCGATTTGGAGTGAAAGTAAACTAAAAAAACATACATAAGTGAACAAACATAAAAAGGATTTCCAAATAAGAAAACACCAACAGCAGCCTTGAAGCCGAGAAACCATTTCCTCAGGGCTGCGTCGTCTATTTACCTTGGGCGGTAATTAATGGAAGAAGAGTGCGGGTGAAACTGAACGCGAGGTAAACAAGCCCTCAACCGGGTCCCACTCACCGGGTCTATGTAGGGGTTGTGGTGGAGCTCCTGGTAGAAGGGTCCGCAGGCCTGTCTCTCCAGCCCAGCGTTGTCAAGCCCCGCCCCCTGGCCGCCGGACCCCGTGCCAGGACCCTGAACAGACGCACAGACCTCGTTAAGCATGGGCAGCCGCCCCCCGCCGCCTCCCTCGGGCTGGGCGGCCTTGTGTGTGTGTGTGTGTGTGTGTGTGTGTGTGTGTGTGTGTGTGTGTGTGTGTGTGTGTGTGTGTGTGTGTGTGTGTGTGTGTGTGTGTGTGTGTGTGTGTGTGAGAGCGAGAGATACAGAGAGAGAGTGGGTGTGTGTGTGTGTGTGTGTGTGTGTGTGTGTGTGTGTGTGTGTGTGTGTGTGTGTGTGTGTGTGTGTGTGTGTGTGTGTGTGTGTGTACATATTTTTATTTGCGTGGGTGTTTGTGTATATTTCTTTGTTTACTGCATAACTTTCACACACACAGACATACACACACACACACACCTCCTTCCCTTTACCCAACCCCTACTTGCCCCCCTGTGCCTCCGGTTTCCATGTATGCGTGCGTGTGTGTGTATGTGTGTGTGTGTGCATGTGTCCTAGGAAATAGCCCCAACTTCACCCTTTAACCCCCCGTCTGGTTCATGCGTGCGTAGGCATGCATGTGTGTGATTCTGTTCAACCTTCCCCTCAACTTTACCAACCCACTCACGAGCCACCACCCCCCAGACTCCAGCTGCCCACCCAGACCAGAAGAAGGAGCCATCCATCCTGGCACTGGTGGGCAACACACAGACGCTGGCCAGAGACAGGAGGAGGGAGTGAAACGTTCAGCAGGAGCAGGAGTTAATGATGTGGACGTGGGGAGGTCCAAATTGCTGGTTGCCTTCTTTGGTTGAAAGCCTATTAAGAGCTAGGGGGGGGGGGGGGGGGGGGGCGGGACACACGCACACTCACACACACTTATCATGTGGCAAGTGTGTTGTTGGAGCCAGCTCTGTTTCTCCTCCATTCCTGCATCCCCTTGTGCAGGTATACACGCACACACACACACACACACACACACAAAAACACATATGCACGAATACACACACACAAACACACATGCACGAATACACACGCACACACACACACACAAACACGCACCCTCACACACAAAAATGCGAGCACACAAACACTTGCAAACGAACACACACACACACTCAAACACACATGCACGAATACACACACACACATACAAACACGGACACCCTGACGCACAAAAATGCGTGCACACAAACGCTTGCAAACGCCCACACACAGACACACAGACGTCCGCACAAAGGCACCTGCAGCGGGCGGAGGTAGTTGAGGGAGTCCTTCCACCAGCGGTGGTCGCCCACCGCGGTCAGCACCGCCTTGGTCGTCATCCCCGTGGTGGTCAGCACCTTCATGGTGGTGGCGGTGGTCCGCTGGAGCAGGTCCCCCGCCCGGCCCCCCGAGGAGCCAGCAGATGGGGTTCCGGGCTGCGGGCCAAACCAAGACGGTGGGGGGAATCAAACCAGAAATATAAAATGAAATAAATAAAACAATCCATTGTAATGGAATTTCAATGTTTGGCTGCCGTCCCAGGCTTCACGGAGGGACAAATATATCGCATTTATTTGTGTACGGTTCGATTTAATCTTCCAGATTAAACAAAAACACAGTTTTTTGTATTGAAGGGCGCTTGAGACGCAGGGCCCGGTGATGGTGGATTCGATTGTTATCGTATTTTATTTTTTATTTTTTTGCGGCTGCACATTGTGCAACTTTTCGTCTGCTGTGCTGGGTATTGCAGAATTGGAAAAGGCTTTAGAAACACATTTAGGGAGGCGGCGCGGTTAGGCCAAATCGTTTAGTCCCTTGCAATAATACTTTACTCGCTCAGGGAGTGCAGGCAGCAACAGAAGGGACCCGCACTTACAGCCATGCAAGGCGGCCCACACACACGCACACACACACACACACACACCCATACTCTCATTCACATCCTCAGTACATTTTTGACTGCTTCAAAGGAAGGAAAAAAATTGGATGGACAAGATGTGGATGCCAAAACACCACACACACGCACGCACACACATGCGCAAGCACACGCACGTGCACACACAGCCAGGCAAGCACCAGTCCAAATACATGGGTGATCCAGATCATTAAACATTAAAAGCCACTTCTGGATAGGCATGAATAAACCAGGGCGCATGGCAACATCAACACTAGAATTGATAGCTTGTCAAACGGGAAACAATAGGTGTAATCATTCACAGACAAAGCACAGAGGCAGACACAACAAACACACATACTGTTGCACGCAGGCACACACCAACAAACAAATGGATTAACACAAATAAGTCTGCTGCACACACACACACACGCACAAGCACACACACTCACACACACACGCTGAAATCTTCATAGACAAACATATACACAGATCTACCCTTTCACACACACACACACACACACACACACACACACACACACACACACACACACACACACACACACACACACACACACACACACACACACACACACACACACACACACACACACACACAGTCCTGATCGGCCCATGCACACCCAGAGAAACACACACCTGTGTAGCGGAAGAGTCCTCTGCCTCTGGTGTTGCTGGGGTGACATTAGGCTCCATCTGATGGTTGACGGCCTGGTACAACATCTGAAAGGAAGTCAACAAAGCTGCCCGCTCTTATTGTGTCACGCAATTGTGTTTTCCGGCGATGAAACTTATTTCATCTGCTGAAGTGCCTTCCTTGAATAGATGACAGCCTTATCATTATTTTGTGTGTGTGTTCTTTCCTGTAAGTGTTTTTGTGTCCGTCATAGTGGGGTAATTTCATTGTGTGTGCGTGTGTGTGCGTGTGGTTGTTTTTGTGTGTGTGTGTTTCTATGTGTGTGTGTGTGTATGTGTATGTGTATGTGTGTGTGTGTGTGTGTATTTGTTTTTGTGTGTTTGTTTTTGTGTGTGTGTGTGTGTGTGTGTGCGTGTGTGTGCGTGTGTGCATGTGTGTGTTTTTGTGTGTGTCTGTGTGTGTGTGTGTGTGTCCATATGTGTCTCTGTGTGTGTATGTGTCTGTGTCTATATGTGTGTGTGTGTTATAGTGCGTTTATGTGTGTGTGTGTGTGTGTGTGTGTGTGTGTGTGTGTGTGTGTGTGTGTGTGTGTGTGTGTGTGTGTGTGTGTGTGTGTGTGTGTTCGCACGCGCGCGTGCATGCGTGCGTGTGTGTGTATGCGTGTGCGTGTATGTGTGTGTGCGTGCGTGCGTGCGAGAGAGAGCGGTTAGGGTAAGGTTACCAACCTGGGTGGCCAGGTCGCTGGAAGCAGCCAGCAGACCGTGGATGCTGTCGGGGGGGCAGTGGGTGAGGCTGAAGGCCAGCAGCTCCTGCCGGGCCGCCAGGTCCCCGTAGCCCTCACACTGTCCCAGCACACTCACCACCTCCCAGGCCGGGCTAAAGCCTGGTCCCGGAGGGAGAGGCCGAAGGGAAAGGGAAGGAAGGATAGGATGTCAGAAGACGACCTCAGTGTCAGAGTACATTCCCGCATCAGGTTTATTTGTATTTATTATTTTTAGGCTTTTCCGGAACTGCTGCTATGTGTTAAGACGTGCAACGGTGTGTTGGTGTGCCTGGTTGTGTATCTGTGTGTATGTGTGTGTTTGTGGATTTCCACGTTCAAAAGACAAATATGTATCCGCCAGGAGATTATTTACGATGTGTACACACACACACCCGCACACAGATGAAGAAACAAACACACACACACACATGCACGCAGCACACACACAAGATATTTGTTTTCGGCAACTATATCAATTTCAATCTTCTACGTTGTCTTACTGCTCTAAGCTACAACACCAAAAAACAATCAGATAACACACACACACACACACACACACACACACACTCACACACACACACACACACACACACAAACACAAGGCTGAAGTAGCTGATTGAACTTTGAGCATGTATCCAATACAAGGGAAGAGAAGGCCATATATATATATCAGGCTTTGAGACGATGCAAAATGTAACTCATAGCCCGGGGATATCAAAGTGCATTCACATATAGATGGCCTCTCGACTGAACAGAACCCTGCATAATTCTCCCTAATACATCTGGTATGGATGCAGAGGATGTAGCAGGGACTGTGTGTCTGTGTCTAACGGAAACATTCAGCCCTCCCCGAGCGATCCAACACAGAGCATTGACACTAATCTGATTGCATCGTCAGATTTCCGGTCTAGTGCTATATTTCAATTTTTTTTTACACTCCATTGTCGTCCCTCGTTGCTGGGCAGTGTGGACAGGGCTGTGTAATGTTCTGCTGGGATGCGGTACACTCCACCATTAAAGCGATTAAAACAATGAATTATTAAGGTAATGCGTGGCCGTCCCTTACCCCTTCAGATAAGATTGGGGGGAACGCTAGTTCCAGTGAGTGGGAGTGTGTGAGGAGTTCCTCTGGAGTTCACTGCTGGTGCTATCAAACGGAGGTGAGAAGACAGTACAAGGGGAGCATCCCCAAGCCCACCCTCCTCCCCTCTCCCCCCTCTCCCCTCCCCTCCTGCTTAAGCCTCACTTCTGAATTCTTAACTTTTTTCTTTCTTTTTTTCCTCCCACTTTACTCCACGAGGAGGGAGGGAGGGAGGGAGGGAGGGAGGGAGGGAGGGAGGGAGGGAGGGAGTGGGACAATGAGGACACCGCAGTCGACGGGAAAGCGTTGCTTACAAACAGCCGGTGTGAAAGATACAAATTGCTTGTGGTTAAACACTGCCGCAACGAATAAAGCGGCCGGCTTTGTATATTAATCATGTTTTCGAGAGCGCCGCGTTGACAAGAGCGGCAAATCACCATACTGTAAGAGCGCCCACGAGTGCACTGGGTTAGCCTCACCCCTCGGATCTCCTTTTCCCCCGTGGATCCATACGTCTATCCAGAGAACGGTCCATCTGTTCCCCCTGTTGCTCCGCGTACGTTTACATCGCGCAGGGAGAGAGAACCCGAAGCCTGTATGAATCAATGACGCGCTGTCGGAGATGCTGACGATCTGATGATCTACCAGCCTTGTACTGCGTGGGCATCTATGTAACACGGGTAATTAATAACGGGGTGGAATCAAGAGCGCACGGAATATCACCATCGCCAATCGCCGTGCGTTTTTATATGTTCACCGATAATCGCTTTGCGGTTGCGGATTTGCGTTGTTATCCGTGATAGATGGGGAGACGGCCGGTGGATGCTAAGCCCACCCGATTGCCAGGAAGTGTAGCAGTCATAAGAGTCGATAGGATGGAGCACAACGGCCATAAAACACAATATCAGGGCGGAGGAATGTTTATGATGCTGACCAGAAAGGACAACACTCAAATCTTCGCAGAGCAAGGGATGCGATTGGTCAGTACAGACGATAGCGTGCTTTGCAGGTCGTCAGAGACAACAAGAGGAAGGGAAGAGGTCATAATTCACAATACCAGGTTTACTATTGGTCATAAAAAGAGATGAACAGTAAGGAACAGTAAGAAACTCATACTGCCAGATATATCATTGGTTAGGTCAAAATCGTATAGATTGCAGGAAGGATAGTGGATATAATGGAGAATAGCAGGGACAGGATTAGGGGGGTGATGTACTGTACCTGCCGCCATGAGGTCCTGGCAGTGGATGTAGGAGGCCTTGTAGTCGAGACACTGGGCAGCCTGCTCAGCCAGGAGAGTTAACACCTGCCCCTTGCGCTGGTCTGCCTCATCCCCTAGACAGACAGACACACACACACACACACACACACACACACACACACACACACACACACACACACACACACACACACACACACATGCATGCTCTCACACACGCACATGCATATACGCAACCACACACACACACAAGACACAAGCAGACGAATTAGACTTCCGAAGTGATTACACAAACCCAAACAGGGAAACGGTGTTCAAACAGTATTTCCGGGAATCATTTTTCAATCTGTGGAGATGGATGTCACCGAAGCAGTGCAAACACACTCTGCCATCTCATAATCCTCCATATCGTGTAGCACATCCAACTTATTACATCTTCCACCTAATCCTTCATCTAAACAAACACTCCGGCGCGCACACATCGGGTACACAAACAAAGACTGGTCTCGCGCTCACCCACACACTGACGCGAACGCACAGACGGTGTTGTGCATGTGCGAGAGTGCCCGCCCACGCCTGATGTGGAAAACCAAAATATGATTCAGCGCATTAACTGCAGCCGAAGCTGACGGAGGCACGACATCACAATTTTTCTGATATGAACTATTTTGTTTGGAATTCATCATCACCCGACGAGAATAAATTAATGAGGAAGTCAAATTAAATAATACCTTCGTGCCCTTGGCCCCCCTATGTGCATTAATCTCAGCCCGACAACCCCTGGAGCCCGCAAGAGGCATTATAAGCATGCACAGGGCGTACTAATTATGCACAGGATGTTAGCATGTACGGGACAAACTCAGCATGTGCGGGGGAGCGAAGGGTGCTAGCACGTGGGGGGTACTTGGCTGAGGATAGGTGTTGGGCAGGGTTGGAGTAGGGTTGGACAGGTGAAGCATGGACAGGGTCTTAGCATGCGCTGGGCATTGGCAATTGGCATGCATGGCGTGTTAACAAGCTCAGGACCGCAGCATGCTAAGGGACGCTATCATATACAGGGTTGACTTACTGTGCAAAAGGGATTAGCATTCAGGGTACGTTAGCATGCACGGTGTGTTAAGAGTGCAGGTTAAGTTAGCATGCAGGGTACGTTAGCATGCAGGGTGCGTTAGCATGCACGGTTTGTTAGCCAGCCCAGCGGGGTGTTAGCCAGCCTAGCGGGGTTAGTTCCCCCTTTGATCCCTGCGACAAATTATCAGAAGAAGAAGACTTGTGGAGAAGGTGATGCTTGTGAGAGAGTCTATGTTTATCATCACAGCGCGTTGGAGACGGGATCACGTCAAGCGGGCCTCCTGTGTGACGCGTGGGCCAAGTGACGGGTCCATGATTGGCTGCTTATAGTGGGGGGTGAAGGGATGCGTTGGTGGCATGCCATTGTGAAGGCATGCAAGGAGTGATGAATGAGGGGGTGATGGGTGAGGGTCTCTCTTTGAAGAGGCTTATCAAGTCTCTGGAGTTATTCTGGATGAGCGCCCGGTGGGCAAAGGTGTTGGATTTAGTGAGTGAGTGAGTGAGAGAGTGAGAGAGAGAGAGAGTGTGTGTACCACTGCATGCGTTTGAGCATCTGACCCGTTTCCCTGCCTTCCTTTTGACCAAAACAATATATAGATGGGCTCAAATCAATATCTGGCCTCGTTCCACATAGCAGACATAAATAAAGAACTCAACTCAGAAATTTCGAAGACAAATTGAAAATCCAACCCTTTCCCTGGCAGCTGACACCGAGATCGTGCGGGAACGGTGAGGCATGTCGGAATTATTGACAAAAGAGATAACAATCTTCCAATAAAGAACTGTCATTATAAATCAACATTTTGAAGGAAAAACATCTAAAAGGCTACGTCAACAACAGCAACAACAAAAGTAACAATCCTAAATTGTGTTTGGGTCAAACGCTACTCCCACACGTTGATCCGTCTCGCCGTGAGCCGGAGCAGTGAATCTCCTCGGTGTACGACCGTCTTCCCTATCATACCCGTCAATCCAGAGGAAGGGCACAGCTGTTACTGTTGTTGTTGTTGTTGTTGTTGTTGTGCTTTTTATTCTCTTGGCAGCCTGGCGGCCTCAGATTTACAGAAGACTTCCGCAGACCCCAGGCAGGGACCCAAGCCAGAGGGGCACCGCTGATAACTCTATTAAATATTCACAGCGGAGACTGGGAGCGCTGCACCCATCAAAACCCTTCCAGCCCTTTGGTTGTTTATTTTAAA
>NC_079432.1:6867047-6877047 GCF_026213295.1 Gadus chalcogrammus | reverse complement strand
GGCCTTCATAGTCATACGATGTTATTCTAGGGTGCTCCAGAGGGAGGGGAATCCATACTTGCGGCCGGTGTGCCGGCAGAGTTTGACCATCAGCTGGTGGGCCTCCCCCAGGCTGCTCTCGCTGTTCCTCACGTAGGAGATGGGCTTCTGGAGGCCATGCTTCTCCAGCACCTCGGACACACTGGAGACCGGAAGAGACGCAGGTAGTTACACACGCACGCACGCATAGTCATGCACGTGCACGGATGCACGGCCCGCACGCATGCCCACGCACGCCCGGACACACACAGATGCGCACACATGTACGAAAACGGTTACACACACACATACACACACAAACAAAGACACACACACACAAGAAACAAACTCGGGAATCCTTTAATCAACACCCCTTGGTCAAATACATTAAACTGGTCAAACAGCCTTACATGTATTTAAATGAAAAGAAATGGGGAACGGACAGGCGCCTTGGGAGCGGTGGAAGACACGGATGGGAGCCACACAAAAGGTTAGCCGGTGAGGGGAAATCAAACGGAGCAAATAAGAGGCAAAAGGCTATGCGGTAGCGCTTTCGCTGTTCGTTATTCTGCCGGTGGAGGAGTCATTTGCGATCGGCGGTGCAAATGAGACAGGGTGAAGCGCGTCTCGAGAGCAGCGTGACAAACGGCATGCTGGGAGCAAACGGCATGTGGATGTGCGTCTGTGCGCGCTTGTGTTTGTGTGTGTGTGTGTGTGTGTGTGTGTGTGTGTGGGTGTGTGGGTGTGTGACACACACCCACACACACACACACATACATACATACATACATACATGCATTCTTTGTTCCCAAGCTTTTGTGATTGTGTGTGTGTGTGAGTGTGTGCGTGCATGTGTGTACATAACCATGTTGTGTTTGGTTGCCTGGGACCCAAAAGGGTCATGCAGTTACAGGTGTTCATTCCCTGCTGCACCTCATTACCATGGTAAACAGGTGCCTGTTTGTGTATGCATTTGTGGATATGGCTTGGTGTGTGTGTGTGTATGAGGTGTGCGTGTACATTTCTATGTAGTCGCACACGCACCTAGAGAAAGTACAACAGACCACAGTATTTACAACCGTGTGTGTGTGTGTGTGTGTCCATAATGGGCACATATTGATGTGCCAGAGAGCACCTGCGACTGCATCTGAAAGGCACGTTTGAATCATCTGTCTGCACACAAGTGTGTGTGTGTGTGTGTGTGTGTGTGTGTGTGTGTGTGTGTGTGTGTGTGTGTGTGTGTGTGTGTGTATATGCCTAAACATAAAATAGAGTGAGGGGGGGGGACAGAAGTCTGTAGTCCTCCCTGGCTTCTGACTCGCATGTTTTTTGTGTAGATATGTGGTGTTTGTGTGTATGTGTATTTGTTTGTTTGTAAAAAAAAAAAAAAAGGCTCACGCAGAGTAAAAAAAAATATATATTTTTCCTTCTGCTGCTTCCTCTCTCCTGCATGGATTTCCTCTCTGTTCCTCCTGTCCCCCCCCCCCCCCACCCACCCACCAGCAACCTCTTTCTGCTCATTTCCCTGCCCCCCCCTCCTCATCACTTCACTGTCTCAGTAAGCTCACCCTAAGGGGAAGTAAGGAGGGAAGGGGAAGTGGATGCATGAGTGTGTGTGTGTGTGTGTGTGTGTGTGTGTGTGTGTGTGTGTGTGTGTGTGTGTGTGTGTGTGTGTGTGTGGTGAAGAGCGAGTGAGAGAGAAAAAGAGAGAGATTCTAACCTG
This sequence comes from Gadus chalcogrammus, assembly GCF_026213295.1. Classification (NCBI taxonomy): domain Eukaryota; kingdom Metazoa; phylum Chordata; class Actinopteri; order Gadiformes; family Gadidae; genus Gadus; species Gadus chalcogrammus. The sequence continues at coordinate 6,875,306 of NC_079432.1, read as the reverse complement.
TCAGAGCCTAAGGCCATCTGATTACCATGGGACCCATAGAAACTCCTTTGATATAAGGGTGGGTGTGTGTGAGTGTGTCTCCAGGGTATAGGAGTAAAAGTGTGAAACTACACATGTGCTTGAGTGTATGTATGTGTGCGTCTGTGCGTGTCTGTGAGTGTGAGTGTGTGAATGTGGGCATAAATATCCATGTGCACCTCACATCATCTGTGTGTGTGTGCGTGTGTGTGTGTGTGTGTGTGTGTGTGTGTGTGTGTGTGTGTGTGTGTGTGTGTGTGTGTGTGTGTGTGTGTGTGTGTGTGTGTGTGTGTGTGTGTGTGTGTGTGTGATTGTGTGTGTGTGTGTGTCTGTATCTGTGTGAGCACATGTAGTTGTGTGTGCATGTGTATGTACGTACACGTGTGCATATAAGTGTGTTTGTCTGTGTGTGATTGTCTCTCTGTGTCTGAGCGAATGAACGCATGCATAAATATCCATGTGCGCCCACATCAGTGTGTGCCTCAGTGTTAGTGTGCGTCTGTCTCTGTGTGTGCACATGTAGTCGTGTGTGCACGTGGGCATATATTTGTGCATGTGTGTCTTTGTTTCTGTGTATGCGTGTGTGTGCGCATGTATGTGTATGTGTGTGTATGTGTATATATGTGCACGTGTGTGCGTGTGCGTGTGTGCGTGTGTGTGTGTGTGTCGTTCCCGGGGATACACATGCTTCCCGGGTGCATCCCGTCGGCCGGGGTGGGGGCGGGAGGCGCGCCGGCTGGCTGCTTAATAAGTCATGCTACAAAGCTAACATTTCCCCATTGAAGCGGGCCCTGCTTGCTAAAGCGATAAGCAGCGCGGCTCAGCACTGTGAATGGCGGTCGGCCGGTGGCGAGGGGAGGAGAAGGGGACGGACTGAACCTGGGGGGGTGGGGGGGGGAGGAGCAGGGAGATAGGCAGAGGCCAGAGAGATGGTGCAGAGCACCGAGGAGGAGCAGCCCGAGGAGCTAGGACAATAGTGGCTCAACATACTTTGCTACAGATATGGCTCTGGCCAGGGGAGATGGGGCGGGGGCGGGGGGAAGAGAGAGAGAGAGAGAGAGAGAGAGAGAGAGAGAGAGAGAGAGAGAGAGAGAGAGAGAGAGAGAGAGAGAGAGAGAGAGAGAGAGAGAGAGAGAGAGAGAGAGAGAGAGAGAGAGAAAGAGATGAAGAAAGAGAGAGCGAGAGCGAGAGAGAGAGAATGAGTGAGTGTGTATGTCGGTGTGTCTCTTTTTACCTGAGGTGCTTTTCGAGTCGGTCCACCAGGTCGTGCAGTGAGGCTGTGATGTCCGTCTCTGGCCTATAGCATGATAAACAACACACATACACACAAACATACACACACAGAAAACATAGAAATACAGTTCAGTGTATTTGTATATTTAAATATACTAAAGAAGCAAATGTTACAGCCATTTGTATAAACATAGGATGAAGTCGGTGTTTATGTTTGTGCGTGGGCATATGTGTGTGTGTACAGTGGGATTCAGTATGCGCACTGAGGGTCTACCCAGTCCCATAGCTGAAAATAACAGCCCATGGTTCTGTGCCTTGTGGCAGAGAATTCTAGGTCAGTCTGGGCCTCGACTCAGTGGAGAACCGACCCTGATCAAAACACACACACACTCACACACACACACACACACACACACACACACACACACACACACACACACACACACACACACACACACACACACACACACTCTTTACATCCTCACACCATTGCTCTGAGTAGGGCTCATTCCACCTCCCTTTCTAAATCTATTTAAAACCCATCTTCTCCCAGTTAGTCTCTCACTCTCTCCCCTCCCTTTGTCTCTCTCTCCCTCTCCTCAGTGTATCTCTCTCGCTCCTTCTCTCTCACACACACACACACACACCTCCCCTCCCCACCCTTCCATTTATTCCTCTGCCCAGTTCCCCCGGTCTACACTATCTAAGGGTGGCTGCACATTACATTCCTCTGTGCAGCTTTAGACCTAATTAAGCCATCTCGCACGAACTGCGAGAATTGGGTTGAAACACCCAAGCCCTGGTTTCTCTCTGGCCGTTCACATTCATATTATGCCAGGCGTCATTGGCTGGGGGCTTAATAATCCAAATAAATCAATCCAATGCCAAAATAATAGGTCGACTGTGCCGTACTCTGCATCGATAATCCAAAACCCTCTTTTGGCAGGGAGTGAGCTTCAGAAGGAGAATGGGCTTTAGATGAGTGAAAGCCAGGTTTTGGGGTTTTCTTAATTTGACAGCATTTTTTCACTAAACATTTGTCTTTTGTAGCTCCCGACTAATGGCTGGTCACAGCCTTTTACAGTGGAAAAAGTGTTAAAAGCAAGCATTAAAGGCATTCAAACTATTGTTGAAACCTTTGCAATTGATATCTCATGGCGGTATCAAACCATGTTGAGTCAGGTCCAACTCACTTGAGGGCTGACGTGATGTTTTTTTTGGAAACGGGATGAATTGTTTGTTTCAAGCCGTGCTCTGACCACATCGATTCCCTCACAGACCCTCTCTCTCCCTCTCTGTTCGGGGGTGAAATTCCATCGGTCACATTGACCGAAACACTGCATGCCCAGAATATTCCACTGTGGCTGGCAATTTCTCTCTGCAACTCCCTGCATTTATTACCTGAAGGCTCACTTTGCTTTGGACCGAATATTGACACGACACTCCCCCACACCAACCCCCACTACCTCTACCACTACTTAAATCTGATCTCTACTTATAAATGTATATATATATGAAAGAGAGAGAGAGTGAGACTGATTACGAGAATGAGAGAGTGAGTGAGTGAGTAAGAGAGAGATTTGCAGCCAAACCTATATTCTTTTGGAAACTCTCTTGAGAATTGTGGCAGTTGGGGACTTAAGTACCCTTGAATTGCTAAAAGTGTTGCCGTCCATCTTGGCACGTTCTTTTCTCTATCTTTCTCTGCGCTTTTCTGTGGTCAAGATGTGAAGAAGGGAAAGACTCTAACAGCAGAGAGAGAGAGGCGAGTGTGAGAGAGAGCGAGAGCGAGAGAGAGAGCGATATAGTTCACTGAGCACTGGGGTACGGAAAGAACTCCATGTCAACTGATCGCTCCCAGGAGAAGGGGAGAGTGTTAATCAGAGAGCGGAGAAAGAAAGAGGCACAGCGAAAGAGTGATCGAGAGAGAGAGAGAGAGATAAAAAACAGTAATGAGGGTACGGGTAGAAACAGAGATAAGGTGGAAAGGACCTTATTATCCAAAACCCATATTGAAATAAATGGGAAGGTTTGGCCAGAATTTCTTCAAAAATTACTAACGCTAGATATAAGTTCTCCATCAGGAGAGTCAGCTAAAGTTAAACACTAATATATGTAACATGTTTATGTCACATGCCAATTAAATCCTTATAATCTGTGATGATAATTGTGTCCGGGACAAGTTTGATCAATAATCAATAACAAAACAATCTCAGTTTGTGTATCACAAATATGAATAGGTTCATTCTCGATTGCACTCGTTCATGCGTCTGTGTGTGTGCTTGTGCGTGTGTGTGTGTGTGAATGTGCATGTGCCAAGAGTGCATGCTGACCCGTAGCCCCTCTGAGGCAGGCACTCGAGGATGTCGTAGCAGAGGCTGAGCTGGTTGTCTCGCTCGCAGCTGTAGATGCACTCCAACGCCACCGACATCAGCTGGTCCGGGTCACTGATGAGCTTCTGTTGACACTGGGAGAGGAGAGAGGAGAGAGGGGAGAGGAGAGAGGGGAGAGGGGAGAGGGGAGAGAGGAGAGGGGAGAGGGGAGAGGGGAGAGGAGAGAGGGGAGAGGGGAGAGGAGAGAGGGGAGAGGGGAGAGGGGAGAGAGGAGAGGGGAGAGAGGAGAGGAAAGGGGAGAGAGGAGAGGGGAGAGGAGAGAGGGGGAGAGGGGAGAGGGGAGAGAGGAGAGGGGAGAGGGGAGAGGGGAGAGGAGAGAGGGGAGAGGGGAGAGGGGAGAGGAGAGAGGGGAGAGGGGAGAGGGGAGAGGGGAGAGGGGAGAGGGGAGAGGAGAGAGGGGAGAGGGGAGAGGAGAGAGGGGAGAGGGGAGAGGGGAGAGGGGAGAGAGGAGAGAGGAGAGGAAAGGGGAGAGAGGAGAGGGGAGAGGGGAGAGGGGAGAGGGGAGAGAGGAGAGGGGAGAGGGGAGAGAGGAGAGGAAAGGGGAGAGAGGAGAGGGGAGAGGGGAGAGGGGAGAGGAGAGAGAGGGGAGAGGAGAGAGGGGAGAGGAAAGGGGAGAGAGGGGAGAGGGGAGAGAGGGGAGGAAAGGGGAGAGAAGGGAGAGGGGAGGGAGGAGAGAGGGGAGAGGGGAGAGAGGAGAGGAAAGGGGAAAGAGGGGAGAGAGGGGAGAGGGGAGGGAGGAGAGAGGGGAGGGAGGAGAGAGGGGAGAGGGGAGGGGGGAGGGGAGAGTGGAGAGAGGGGAGTGGAGAGAGGGGAGTGGGGGAGGAGAGAGGGGAGAGGGGAGAGGGGGAGGAGAGAGGGGAGAGGGGAGAGAGGGCAGAGAGAAAGGATGGGAGAAGGGAGTGGGGAGGGTAGAGGAGAGAGGGGAGGGTGGAGCGCGGAGAGGGAAGGGCAGAGGAGAGAGTAGAAGATAGAGGATAAACAAAAAGGGAGAGAAGAGAAGAGAGGAGGAGGTTATGGGGAGAGCAGAGGGTAGGAGAGGGGAGAGGGTCATGAAGTGTCCACATTAGGATACTTAAGAAAACCAACCCACTGAGGAAGAGAGTGTGCGTGCTTGCCTGTACCATCAATATATGGTACTTGTTTTGCAACTGCAAGATCCGTCCTTGATGGTGCCCCCGTAGGGTCATAAATAAGACATTTATAGAGCAGTAGTACAGCCCTGCCCCTGACATCAGCACAAACCCATGATAAAGGTTGGTGTGTGTGTGTGTATGTGTGTAGTTATGTGTGTGTAAGTGTATCTCACCCTCTGTGTCAGTGTGCGTCTCTCTTTTTGTCGTTGTGTGCCCCTCTTTTTGTCCCCTCTGTGTGTCTTTCTCTGTGTCAGTGTGTGCATGTGTACGGGTTTCCGTCTCTGTGTCTGTTTTTGTGTGTGTCTCTTTTTGTGCGTTTGCGTGCGTGTAAGTGTACTCATGCGTGCGTGCGTGCCCATTTGTGTGTGCGTGCGCGCATTGCATGCGCGCATTGCGTTCACGTGTGCGTGCGTCTGCGTCATTGCCCCTCACATCGGGTTTGGACTGCCGGAACACGACGAGGGCTAAGGTCAGGTCCTGCTGAGCCAGGCCCACCAGGTACTCCCGCAGTAGGGCCACGGCCGCCCCGGCCGTCTGGCCCTCGCAGCGGTGCAGGAAGGGCACCAGCCACTGGAAGGCGTCCTTCACGTAGCGCTCGGCGCTCGACTGCAGGTCACCCATACGGGGGAAGATGGAAGCGAGGGGTTAATTTCGAGGACGGTAGCAGAAAAGCTTGGAGCATGCTTTAGACCCAATCCCATTTCTACCCCTTACCCCTTGCCCTTCCCCCTCCCCCTTGTTCTGAAGGGGTTAGGGGAAGGGGTAAGGGGAAGGGGTAAGGGGTAGAAATGGGATTGGGCCTTAGAGTACAAGAAAAAAAATACAGCAACATATACACCGATGGTTCTATGTACGTACACACCGCCGACTCAGGAACGGCTGTAAGAATGGGGATGTTTGATATGATTAAAGGTACAGATAATCATAAAGGCCGTCCCATCTGTAGCCTCTCAAAGCAAGCACTTATCCAATATTGAACATGTATAATATGCATTATATATGTCAGGGCGCGGCAGACTAGCAAGTAAATGCTCGTGTAGTCTAGCCATTTGCGTGCTTGTCTGGCCCCTTGTATGCCTGCCTCTCTGCCTGTCTGTATTTTTTATCTGTGCTGCAATACCCTGCCAGTAAAGTTCCTATCTGGCGTGAGCGGGCATTGATTAGGCCTGGTTTAGAGGAAAGTTCATGTTGTGTACTTCTGTACTCCAGTGGGACTTCTGCCGTCGTATCTGTATAACACTCTGGCTTTCACATCGCCTCTCCTCGCCTCTCCTCTCTCTGCTGAAGGATGACCTTGTTCTGTTCACAGATTCATGTTATTCTTCCCTTTTTGTGATTGCATAAAGCTGCTCTATTTTCTAAACACAGACACATTTTCTCAATTTGAATAAGACACAGGACAAACACAAAATAACAGAATCTTCAAGGCGCGGTGTGTGTAAATGTGCACAATAAAACGTGCAATCAAACGAATCCTAACAAAAGATAAAACATAATTGACAGGCAGGATGATGGTGGTGGTGGGCATGGCGACCGCCGCAGCCTCTCTTACATTCTTCATCAGGAGGCGGAGCTTGTGGATGGAGCTGAGCTGCTGAAGGTCACGCAGTGTCAGGCTCAGCTCGCAGGATGCCTCGTAGACCAGCGTCTCCATGGTTACCAGGTCATCGCACAGCGACTCCAGCCCCGGGATCTCCCGCTCCTTGCCCAGACGCACCAGTGACAGGGCGCAGTCCACCTGGCCAAAAAACAACCCAAGAGCCAGAGGAGAACGGAGAACAACACATCATTTATTAGGTTCAAGGATTAGACAGAAAAACTCTAGTTGGATACATTTTACACCATTGCCGAGGCTCGTCTTATTATAGCCCATTACTTATATCACCATGTGTGTGTTTTCAAAACTAGTGGGCATAAAAGATACACACACACAGAATCGTAGTGCTTCATTTATTTTTAATTTATGTTGAAAATATTCTCCTTGAAAACTGCGCTTTTTGCTGAAGCTCGTGTGGCCGTCGTTTTCACCCTGACCCGGCGTCTCTCGATGCTTATTCCTCACAATAACATCTTGGCCCCCTGGCCCTGTACTGGCATCAACATTTAAACGATCCACATGATGTATGCTGAGAACCACGCAGAGGCCATTTCACTGACAGCGAGGTCTTGAAGCGGAAAAACTCCTCAGACTAACACCTGATGAGCACTGTGTTAGATTGATAAATAACATTTGATTTATATTCCCTTTTAGAAAATCCCCCATTTGTTGTAGCTTGTCCACACACAGCATGTGGCGCTGAAAACGGATGGGTTGCTTTTTTTCTCTAATCATCATCCTATAATGAGAACGCGACAGCAAATCATGTTCTCACATCTAAGTGGATATTAATAATGAAGATCATTTTTGGTCTTTGAAAGAGAAAAAAAAAAAAGAAACATTGCCAATAATTGTTATTGTTGTCGGTGGGGGTCCATTTTCATCCCCCTGCCAAAATGACTTGTTTTTCTCCGGTGTATAATTTGACATTATACAGACTCTCCTCTCCAATGACAAATGTGTAATAAATTATGTCAAGCTTTGGAAATAAATCGACACGGATGAGTTGTGGCCCAACATCCTTTGTGAAACGAGTCCTTTGCTTGTGCGGCTAAAAATGAAACCCAATTTATGTTTAATCCTAACCAAGGAACACACAACACGGCCCCATCAAGACTGATACCCGCCAGAGGCAGACTCCGCTCATGCTGCGAGTCCGAGGCTCCGGATGTCTGCGGACACGGCCGATGAGATACCATCCAGAGGAGCGATCGATCGATATCTGACTACCTGACCACCTATATACTGTACGGGCGATACGGCCCGCCGATTGATCTCCAGCGAGGATAGAGAGACCTGGGTCGCCGATCGATAGCGGAGGCCGTGTGCCCCGAGTCATGATTGTTTTCATTCTTACTTTGGCAGATAAAAAGCCCTCACGCACTTTCGCGGGGGCTGTCACTGAGCAGACATAAGCATGCAAGCACGCACATCAACACAGCTGCACAGTCCCATGCTAGGTGGAGCGGAAAAGAGCCACAGCCTGAATCGAAGTAGGGAAACTTTTACGCTTTCACCTCTCCTCACCTATCTTCCCGCTCTCCCTTTTCCACCTTTTTTTGTTAGTTTTATGTAGAGCTAGATTTTCACGACTCCTGGGACTATCCCGACGTAAAAAACTTCACACGTTTTGATTACGCCATTGACTTCAACACACACGCTCATCTGCGCGGACATGGACAAACCAACACACACACACACACACACACACACACACACACACACACACACACACACACACACACACACACACACACACACACACACACACACACACACACACACACACACACACACACACACACTTTCTTCTTGCCAATGTGCTGTCCGATATTGGATTTTTCCAATGTGAGCCTTTGGTACTTCAACATTGCCTTCCTCATCC
>NC_079432.1:6860589-6866947 GCF_026213295.1 Gadus chalcogrammus | reverse complement strand
AGGAGAAGAGAGGAGAGAGAGGGGAGGAGGAAGAGGGGAGAGGAGAGGGGAGAGGGAGAGAGGGGAGGAGGGGGGAGGGAGAGGGGAGGGGAGGGAGGGAGGGGAGAGGGGAGGGAGGAGAGAGGGGAGAGGGGAGGGGGGAGGGAGAGTGGGAGGGGAGGGAGGGGAGTGGAGAGAGGGGAGTGGGGGAGGAGAGAGGGGAGAGGGGAGAGAGGGGAGGAGAGAGGGGAGAGGGGAGGGGGAAAGGGGAGAGAGGGGAGAGGGAGGGGAGAGGGGGAGGGGGAGAGGGGAGAGAGGGCAGAGAGAAAGGATGGGAGAAGGGAGTGGGGAGGGTAGAGGAGAGAGGGGAGGGTGGAGCGCGGAGAGAAGGGCAGAGGAGAGAGTAGAAGATAGAGGATAAACAAAAAGGGAGAGAAGAGAAGAGAGGAGGAGGTTATGGGGAGAGCAGAGGGTAGGAGAGGGGAGAGGGTCATGAAGTGTCCACATTAGGATACTTAAGAAAACCAACCCACTGAGGAAGAGAGTGTGCGTGCTTGCCTGTACCATCAATATATGGTACTTGTTTGCAACTGCAAGATCCGTCCTTGATGGTGCCCCGTAGGGTCATAAATAAGACATTTATAGAGCAGTAGTACAGCCCTGCCCCTGACATCAGCACAAACCCATGATAAAGGTTGGTGTGTGTGTGTATGTGTGTAGTTATGTGTGTGTAAGTGTATCTCACCCTCTGTGTCAGTGTGCGTCTCTCTTTTTGTCGTTGTGTGCCCCTCTTTTTGTCCCCTCTGTGTGTCTTTCTCTGTGTCAGTGTGTGCATGTGTACGGGTTTCCGTCTCTGTGTCTATTTTTGTGTGTGTCTCTTTTTGTGCGTTTGCGTGCGTGTAAGTGTACTCATGCGTGTGTGCGTGCCCATTTGTGTGTGCGTGCGCGCATTGCATGCGCGCATTGCATGCGCGCATTGCGTTCACGTGTGCGTGCGTCTGCGTCATTGCCCCTCACATCGGGTTTGGACTGCCGGAACACGACGAGGGCTAAGGTCAGGTCCTGCTGAGCCAGGCCCACCAGGTACTCCCGCAGTAGGGCCACGGCCGCCCCGGCCGTCTGGCCCTCGCAGCGGTGCAGGAAGGGCACCAGCCACTGGAAGGCGTCCTTCACGTAGCGCTCGGCGCTCGACTGCAGGTCGCCCATACGGGGGAAGATGGAAGCGAGGGGTTAATTTCGAGGACGGTAGCAGAAAAGCGAGCATGCTTTAGACCCAATCCCATTTCTACCCCTTACCCTTGCCCTTCCCCTCCCCCTTGTTCTGAAGGGGTTAGGGGAAGGGGTAAGGGGAAGGGGTAAGGGGTAGAAATGGGATTGGGCCTTAGAGTACAAGAAAAAAAATACAGCGACATATACACCGATGGTTCTATGTACGTATACACCGCCGACTCAGGAACGGCTGTAAGAATGGGGATGTTTGATATGATTAAAGGTACAGATAATCATAAAGGCCGTCCCATCTGTTAGCCTCTCAAAGCAAGCACTTATCCAATATTGAACATGTATAATATGCATTATATATGTCAGGGCGCGGCAGACTAGCAAGTAAATGCTCGTGTAGTCTAGCCATTTGCGTGCTGGTCTGGCCCCTTGTATGCCTGCCTCTCTGCCTGTCTGTATTTTTTATCTGTGCTGCAATACCCTGCCAGTAAAGTTCCTATCTGGCGTGAGCGGGCATTGATTAGGCCTGGTTTAGAGGAAAGTTCATGTTGTGTACTTCTGTACTCCAGTGGGACTTCTGCCGTCGTATCTGTATAACACTCTGGCTTTCACATCGCCTCTCCTCGCCTCTCCTCTCTCTGCTGAAGGATGACCTTGTTCTGTTCACAGATTCATGTTATTCTTCCTTTTTGTGATTGCATAAAGCTGCTCTATTTTCTAAACACAGACACATTTTCTCAATTTGAATAAGACACAGGACAAACACAAAATAACAGAATCTTCAAGGCGCGGTGTGTGTAAATGTGCACAATAAAACGTGCAATCAAACGAATCCTAACAAAAGATAAAACATAATTGACAGGCAGGATGATTGTGGTGGTGGCCATGGCGACCGCCGCAGCCTCTCTTACATTCTTCATCAGGAGGCGGAGCTTGTGGATGGAGCTGAGCTGCTGAAGGTCACGCAGTGTCAGGCTCAGCTCGCAGGACGCCTCGTAGACCAGCGTCTCCATGGTTACCAGGTCATCGCACAGCGACTCCAGCCCCGGGATCTCCCGCTCCTTGCCCAGACGCACCAGTGACAGGGCGCAGTCCACCTGGCCAAAAAACAACCCAAGAGCCAGAGGAGAACGGAGAACAACACAACATTTATTAGGTTCAAGGATTAGACAGAAAAACTCTAGTTGGATACATTTTACACCATTGCCGAGGCTCGTCTTATTATAGCCCATTACTTATATCACCATGGGTGTGTTTTCAAAACTAGTGGGCATAAAAGATACACACACACAGAATCGTAGTGCTTCATTTATTTTTAATTTATGTTGAAAATATTCTCCTTGAAAACTGCGCTTTTTGCTGAAGCTCGTGTGGCCGTCGTTTTCACCCTGACCCGGTGTCTCTCGATGCTTATTCCTCACAATAACATCTTGGCCCCCTGGCCCTGTACTGGCATCAACATTTAAACGATCCACATGATGTATGCTGAGAACCACGTAGAGGCCATTTCACTGACAGCGAGGTCTTGAAGCGGAAAAACTCCTCAGACTGATGAGCACTGTGTTAGATTGATAAATAACATTTGATTTATATTCCCTTTTAGAAAATCCCCCATTTGTTGTAGCTTGTCCACACACAGCATGTGGCGCTGAAAACGGATGGGTTGCTTTTTTTCTCTAATCATCATCCTATAATGAGAACGCGACAGCAAATCATGTTCTCACATCTAAGTGGATATTAATAATGAAGATCATTTTTGGTCTTTGAAAGAGAAAAAAAAAAAAGAAGCATTGCCAATAATTGTTATTGTTGTCGGTGGGGGTCCATTTTCACCCCCCTGCCAAAATGACTTGTTTTTCTCCGGTGTATAATTTGACATTATACAGACTCTCCTCTCCAATGACAAATGTGTAATAAATTATGTCAAGCTTTGGAAATAAATCGACACGGATGAGTTGTGGCCCAACATCCTTGGTGAAACGAGTCCTTTGCTTGTGCGGCTAAAAATGAAACCCAATTTATGTTTAATCCTAACCAAGGAACACACAACACGGCCCCATCAAGACTGATACCCGCCGAGGCAGACTCCGCTCATGCTGCGAGTCCGAGGCTCCGGATGTCTGCGGACGCGGCCGATGAGATACCATCCAGAGGAGCGATCGATCGATATCTGACTACCTGACCACCTATATACTGTACGGGCGATACGGCCCGCCGATTGATCTCCAGCGAGGATAGAGAGACCTGGGTCGCCGATCGATAGCGGAGGCCGTGTGCCCCGAGTCATGATTGTTTTCATTCTTACTTTGGCAGATAAAAAGCCCTCACGCACTTTCGCGGGGGCTGTCACTGAGCAGACATAAGCATGCAAGCACGCACATCAGCACAGCTGCACAGTCCCATGCTAGGTGGAGCGGAAAAGAGCCACAGCCTGAATCGAAGGTAGGGAAACTTTTACGCTTTCACCTCTCCTCACCTATCTTCCCGCTCTCCCTTTTCCACCTTTTTTTGTTAGTTTTATGTAGAGCTAGATTTTCACGACTCCTGGGACTATCCCGACGTAAAAAACTTCACACGTTTTGATTACGCCATTGACTTCAACACACACGCTCATCTGCGCGGACATGGACAAACCAACACACACACACACACACACACACACACACACACACACACACACACACACACACACACACACACACACACACACACACACACACACACACACACACACACACACACACACACACACACACACACACACACTTTTTCTTGCCAATGTGCTGTCCGATATTGGATTTTTCCAATGTGAGCCTTTGGTACTTCAACATTGCCTTCCTCATCCCCTTGGTTCTCATTTCGTTCACTCTCTTTCCTACCTTCCCCTTCCTTTTCTTATTCACAGGAGTCGGCAGCACTCTGCCTGTCGTCTCTTCCTCTCCACTCGTCCCCATTTCTGTCCCCCAATGAATGCCTTTTTTTGTGCTAAAAAACCCTACGGGTTCGTCTCGTCCCCATCGCTCTCCTTTTCCATTTGTCGTTTACTTTCTTTGACTTCCATTGCTTCACGTAAAGCCATCTCAGCGCCCCCCCAGCTCAAACCATCTTCCGTTCCCTCATGAACTTTCCCCCGCAAATAATTTGTTTTCAGAATAGTGAAAATTCTTCTTGCCTGAGTTTATTAGTCTCCCCCCCAACCCCCATTTGTTCAACAGCCTTGCCCGGTCCAGCACACTCTAAAGGGGTCCTATGGGGTCTCCCCTTTTAATCAAAGCCCATTTTCCTCCATTGAAACACTCTCCCAAGCATAAACACGGCAAACCATGGGCCAGGAGTAAGGGTACCAGAGAGAGAGAAAGAAAGAAAGAGATAAAGAAAGACAGACAGAACGAAGACAAGATACAGATAGACAGAAAAAACAGACAAAGGGAGAGAGAGAGAGAGAGAGAGACAGAGTGTCGTGTGTGTTTAGGTGCATGCATGCATGCATATGCGAGTCTGTGCATGAATTAAAAGATAGCGAGAGCGAGGCAGGAATGCGTGAGAAACAGCCTGATAGCGATGGTTAACAATGGCCCCACGAGGCTTCTATAGTAGTGTTTGAGTGAGGGAAGGGAGATGAGGCCCAATTAGAGTGGGGATGGAGAGATGGGGAGAGGGAGAGAGGGAGAGAGGGAGAGAGAGAGAGGGAGAGGGAGAGAGGGAGAGGGAGAGGGAGAGGGAGAGGGAGAGGGAGAGAGAGAGAAAGAGAAGAGAGAGAGAGAGAGAGAGAGAGAGAGAGAGAGAAAACACTGCGGCGGTTCCCCGAGGATGAATAAAGACTCAGTTTTACTCTCAACCTCTCACTCGCCCCCCCCCCCCCCCCCAATCCCTGAGTCCATCCATCTCTCTTCCCCTCTCTCATGGATGATGAAAGGAACCATTCCCCCGTTGAGAAAAAAAAAAAAAAGATGACCGATGGACCACTAAATCTTCCCCACTCGGGCCCAATGAAGGCATTCGATGAAGTGGAGGCAGAGGGGATGGATATCCCATGCAACACATTCAGTATTTACACAGATAGACACAGAGAGACAAAGACTAATCTTGATCTACAAGAGAGGAGGGAACCAAAGCTGTGATGGCACGTGTGTGTGGAGGCTGGCTGTCTGGGTAGGTGGAGAGAGGTGGGCCGACCCGGCCGATGCAGCCCACTGCTCCACTAAACAACTGATTCTTTATAGCTCTGCCACGGTGAATAGCGGTCCACCGGGCGCGTGTGACAGACGTCCTGGCCGCTCTTCATTACCGGCCCATACGGCCGCTATGGTAATGACCTCCACGTTGGGGGGAGGATCAAAGTGGCCCCAGAGTGAGGGGGTGGGGGGGGGGGGGGGGGGGGGGGGGGGGGTGCTGTCCACGGCGTGGCCAACGGTTCAAATCCACTGCCGTTCCAATTGTTTCATCTCACTCTTTGACTGTAGGGTGAAACCTCACTGTAAGTGAACGCTAGCGCTTCCTAAAGAGGGGATTGTTTGATTCCCCGACGACGTCGATAGATCACACCTGAACTAAGGTCAGCGCCCCAAAAAGGAGGGCAGTTGCCGCAGCTGAATTGTTAAGTTCAATTCCAAAAATGTAGGAGACTGAAGCTGTAGGGGGTTTGTTTCTTAAAGGTTAATCCCCTACAGCGGTGCACAGCTCTATTGAATCCCCTCAACGTTGCATTTTGAGACACTGATTACATTACACCTCGGTTAATTAACAAGAAAACGGTGACCGTGAATCTGCAACTCGACCGAAATGGCAAGGCATCTACCAAAGGCCGAGGCCCTGTCCCACCGCTATACCCGACCCTACCTGTCTGGAGCAGGAGTCGATGTCCTGGGCCCGGCTGAGGTACCAGTCTGTCAGCACGGGGATGGGCGGCGAGGCCGAGCGGAACCTCAGAAGCTCGGGGGCCTCCTCGTACAGGAAGCTGTCATCGTCACACAGGTTCAGGTCCAGCACGGCTCTGGAGAGACGGACGGACGGACGGATGGATTGATGGGGGTGATGATATGCATGGGGGTTTGGGAGGGGATTCATGAGAAGTTAAGCAGTGATCATGAGAGTAGGTGCATTTAAACGTGGATTAGTGAAAAGGGGGTACAAGGGAGAGGGGGGGGGGGGGGGGAAT